>NC_034420.1:13790953-14090953 GCF_002078875.1 Numida meleagris
CCTCCCGCCTGGGCCGGGCCGCGGACACGGCGGCCATGAGGCGAGCGGAGCGCTCCCGCCAGGAGACCCTGGCCCTACGGCGGCAGCTCATCGGGTAAGTGCCGGCTGCGGCGGTACCAAGTGCCCCGCTGCGCCCCGCGGAGCGCTGCCCGGCGCTGCCTGCCGTGGAGCGGGGCGCGGAGCGGGGCTGGCACCGAGCGGCCCGGGCCGGCTGCACAGCGCTCCGGAGCTCCGAGCGCTCCCTGCTCCTTTGCGGTAGAGTCGGTGCTGAAAGCGAGCGGAGCCTGGGCTTTACTCAGATAATTAGCGTTTAAGGAAGGTTATGAAACTAAGGCATGGAGATCCCTGAAAACACGGATGGCACGGCTGCCGAAGCTTGGAACTGCTTACAAAGCGGCTCTTTGGCCGCTTGACTCTAAGCGAGCAAACCACGAGGCCGCCGGAGCGGCTCCTGGTGCTGCTGACCCAGAATCAGAGCCCACCTGTCAGAGCTCTCGTAGCACTGAAAACCATCAGAATTAGCCTACATCTGCGCTCAGCTTACTAGAATTAAGCACGAGAGTCATCTCCAGGCTTTCAATCACTTGCTTTGTTCCAAACGATTTTAAAAATTCTTGGTTCTGGAGAATGCTACCGGGAACGGCAGCATGAGCGTTTCTGTCTGACCACAGGAATGTTACATATTCGGAAACGAAGGCTACCTCCGTCTGTAAGCCCTGTCCGACAGAAGGCAGGCTGGGGGTAAATGCTGCAGCGAGATCGGTAGCTGCACAGAGCTGAAGAATGCCTTTCTGTGTATTAAACTGTTTTGTAACTCATTTGCCCTGTTCCTGGGGACAAGGATCCAGCCCAGCCTCATTACTGCTTTCTTAGCACAGGTTGAACAGTGTAGTTTTACTGACAAACCTGTTCTGTCAATGCATACAGACAGTGTAGGATTCCTGCAGGGGACGGATAGTGACCTACTGTCTTATTTTTAACACCAACTTTTTAAATTAATTGATATTTCTCACTGTGTCATGTTATTTCCCTTTAACTTTTCTAAGCAGTATTTACGAAACGAAGTATTACAGGTTGGCATTGTCCTTCAGCGTTCATTAAATCCTGCAGCTCTCCTTAGGCAGATACGTTTAAATGTAATTTGTCAAATTTATTTAAAAAGTGACACAACACAAGCTCCCTTAAGCAGGCCCAGACTTGTAAATAAAATTACTCAAGGCTTCTGTGTTAGTGAAGCTCTGTACAGATGTCAGAATCAACTGCGCTGTGCCTTTAGAAAGAATATCAAGAGTATAATAGAAGTGATTAATAAGAGACAGGCACAAATAGTTTAAAGAGCAGGGAGGCGGCGAGTGTAGACACCAAGGAACCATAGTTAAGATCAGATGAAACTTCAGAGCCAAGTCCTGTCAGTGTGCTGTGGCTGGGGATTGCTAGTGAAGGATTTTTTTGTTCAGGAGTGGGTTTTTGTGCCTGCAAGCCTAACAAAACTTGGCTGTTGAGTCAGAGCACAAAGACTGTTCTTCTCTCCATCCCAAGCTGTGCTTTCGGGGCCAGGAGGGGGATGATGGCATGTGCTGCTGCACTGGGGAGAGAGATGTCTTGATTAACTGCACTGAGAGTATTACTTGATGACTGGGGGACTTCACTAAGGCTTATTTTGCTTTTTGATGCTTCACACAGCTCTTCTTGCAAGCTGTTTTATTCTAATGATCCAGTGAAGATTGTAAAGGCAAGAGGCCAGTACATGTATGATGAGAATGGAAGACAATACCTCGACTGCATAAACAACGTTGCTCATGGTAAGCTGAAGTTCTGTTATTCAATACCATGTTTTACTAAGCAGAGCAAGGAACAATCAGTACTTTTTACCACGGTTCCATTGTGTTGAGGGGGTGGTTGTTTCATTGGAAAAGTGGAAGCAACCTTTCTTGAGCCTATAGTTTGAGAAACTTGTGCTCACGTTTGGATTTCTGCACGAACATGACACTTTCCAGACTTGCTTCCTGTTTTACCTTCACAGAAGAGCACTTATCTAAACTTCACAGAGCTCTGTGCGGGAAAATTCCGGTCAAGCATCTAACTGTGAAATTAACAAAGGACAGTTTGTCGTACTTGCAGATGTCACTACGGGTACTACTGAAGGACCACAGCTCAGCGTGGTGCGTTATTTGCATTTTATGAAGCAGCTGTTTCTTTCTTACAGTACTTGAAATGGCTGCTCAGGGCTGACAGTTATACCATATATTACTGTCAATATGTAATAACAATATATACTGACAATATATAATTATTTGATGGTAGAGCTTATCTGCAAATACAACTATTCAAATGTCTAAATTCAAAGTAAAAAGTTAGACGCCGTTTCATTATATTGACTTTCAGTATTTAACCACCAGCCTTGAAATACAACAACCAGTTTAAAACTTTCTGAACAACGAGTTTTCAATGAGAGCTTTCAAGTCATACCATTGTTGTCCTATGTTGAGAACATCATTAATGTCTAACTGATTAAATACGAACATCAGGGACAATAGCTCTGTACTGTTAAGAGGTATGTAAGCACAAAGTCAGTATGTGCCTGCCAAAAGACACCAGGCACAATGAAGAACTCTCAGGCCTCTCTCTCCCCTCTCTTGCAGTTGGACATTGTCACCCGGACGTAGTAAAAGCAGCCCACGAGCAAAACCAAGTGCTAAATACAAATTCTCGTTATCTTCATGACAACTTGACTGATTATGCAGAGAGACTTTCAAAAAAGCTACCTGAGAAGTTGTGCACCTTTTATTTCTTGAATTCTGGGTAAGTCAGGTGTATCAGAATTGCTATTGTTTTTTGCCCTGGTTATACACAGACAAGTACATCAGCAGCCAGCTGCATGCTCTGGAGTGATGACTATATTAAAAAAAAAAAAAAGTAATTTAAGTTGTTTGATTGTGAAGAAACTGTGGTCTTAGAATTTCTGCAGCTCTGAAGTTTTTATTTACCAAGTTCTCTGTCAGAAAACTGAACTAGTGCTTTATTTGTAAAGCTTTTTATTCTAAGGCCTTGGTCTAGGTTAATGTAAGGATTTTTCTGTGTTTGTTTCTGGTCTGACACGTTTTCTGAATTTGACATTTCTTCCATCATCAAAATTCAATGTTACAATGCATATTTCTGCTTGTGGGAGGTTCCTGTATTCCCAAGCAACCTACACATTGAAATAAAAAGGAAACTGCTTCTAAGCAGTTCCTGCAATCCAGCTTTTTTAAGATGGATTCTACTGTTAAGCAGTCCTACCTAATAAGTGCAAAGCGCTGCTGATTACTCAGGGATCTGTCAGTACCTTGCATCCAGTTCTGTGTTCTCTGCAAGTTTCAAACCTCAGGTATCTGCAATTAAACACTTACAAGTTTTATCTATTATAGATCTGAAGCTAATGATCTTGCCCTAAGAATGGCACGACAGTTTACAAAGCACGAGGACGTTATAGTTCTAGACCAGTAAGTATGTTGGCAATTTTATCTACAGTAGGTTACAAGGCTTGGTTTTGATCTGTGGTCACAGCACTTGTTATTGTAGGAAGAATGTAGCTAGGAAGTTGAGAGAATTTTCTTCTGTTCAGTATTTGAGAGTCCACTCCTAAAGTTCTGCATTCAGCTAGGGCTCTCCAGCACAGGACAGACTTTGCCATGCTGAAACAAGGCCAGCACTGGCCTGGCACCATGGGAGGGAAAGCTGTGGACGTGAGGGTTTCAAAAACTTGAGTTTGTTTATTCTTAGAAGGCACAATAAAAAAAAAAAAAAAAAAAACCATAAAGCCAGCTCTGAAGCTGCACAGGGACAGGAAAGAGACAGCAGACAGAAGGAGAAACGTGAAGAATTCTGATGAGACACAGGGAAACGCTTTTCTGCCATAAGGGTGGTCAAATATTAGAGCAGAATGAACCAAAAATTCCACTGTTGGAGGATATTCAGAAGCAGGCCAGAAACATTGATTCCTGCAATCTCTTAATACTATCTGTGACTTACACTGCTGGGATTTTAGTCGCTGGCTCTGGAAAACCAGTGACCAGGACAGTTATCTGCCTGCATCCCTTAGGAATCCTACAGCTGTTCTCAGCTAGTACTGTATTCCTACCAGGTGATGCAACTCATCTACTCTTTAGATGTCAGTAATGTTAAGCCTAAAGAACTCTTAATAATGAGGAAATTACTGTTTAGTTCTGCTGATTGTTTTTTAAGTGCTTACCATGGACATCTGACATCCTTGATTGACATAAGCCCATATAAATTCAGAAATCTAGAAGGACAAAAGGAATGGGTCCACGTGGTATGTACTTCAGCCTATAACTATTGATTACTTGCAAATTAAATGAAGACTTATTTATGATTTACTGAACACAGAATACTGTTCCTTTGCATAGGCTCCTGTTCCAGACACATACAGAGGACTATACAGAGAGGACCATGAAGATCCAGTAACAGCCTATGCTAATGAAGTGAAAAACATTATTAAGCAAGCACATAAGAAAGGCAGAAAGGTAAGAAGTGGTTTCCTTGAGCTTTTGCCTTGCCTAAGAGATCAGGACAGGTGACTGTCAATGCTAACAACATGTTAAGACAACTTCCACACAGTTCTGCATTGTGTGTTCAGTCATTATACAGTATGTATGTTTCAGATTGCTGCGTTTTTTGCTGAATCTCTGCCAAGCGTTGGTGGTCAAATCATCCCACCAGAAGGCTATTTTCAGAAAGTTGCAGAGTAAGTAGTCAGTCATTCATTATCTTCACTTTTAAAATGTAAAATGCATCCTACATACAGATGAGAATTTCTGTCTCCGGAAGCATATAGCTTTACAGGCAGAAAGATGAATGCTTTCATATTAGAACATAATCTTTGTGGGGCAAAGGCCTCTTAAACACATGGTATAGAAGTTATCCTTCACAAAGTTTGTTTTCAAGAAGTTTGCAAATTAATGCTTTCTGTGTGTTGCAAACCAGAACATATTTGTGTTCACTTTCTTCCTAGCATATAACAACTGTTATGTTACAGGCATGTGCGCAAGGCAGGAGGTGTATTTGTTGCTGATGAAATTCAAGTTGGCTTTGGCAGGGTTGGCAAGCACTTCTGGGCATTCCAGCTTCAGGGAGAAGAGTTTATACCTGACATAGTCACTATGGGGAAACCCATAGGTAATGGGCACCCTCTTGCCTGTGTAGCAACAACAAAAGAAATCGCAGAAGCGTTTGCAGCCACAGGAGTAGAGTATTTCAACACAGTAAGTACAAATTGACCACAGTCTCTTTTTTTTTTTTTTTTAAGAATGAGTCAGTACTAAAATGAGAATCGTGGGCTTTGTTTTTAATTAATCTTCATTGTCCACACAGTTACTGCTTACATTAATTGCATCTTTCTGGTACCTAACTTTCTAATTACTGACTATCAGATACCAATCTTAGTATGCTCACGTTATCACTGATGCTACACTTCCGTTGACAAGATTGCATGTGTTCCTTTCCTGAACTCAGTTTGGAGGAAACCCTGTTTCATGTGCCATTGGATTAGCAGTTCTGGATGTGATAGAGAAGGAACAGCTTCAGGTTCATGCCACAGAAGTTGGCAGCTTCTTGATGAAGCTACTCATGGAGCAAAAAGTCAAGCACCCCATCATTGGTGATGTCAGGTATGAATGCTTTACTTAGATTTTTAGCTGCTTTTTGTTTGGTTTATCATGACTAAGTTAAAAAAAAAAACTGATATTGTTTTATAAAACTGTTCAGAGCTGTGGCATCAGCAAGAAAAAAAATAATCAGCCTACTGTACTTTAGATTAAACCATACTTGAGCTAATCAGAAGTCTGATAAACTCTGCCACTCTAGGCCAGTTTTGCTTTATTAATTTCATTTGCTAGAGATGGACAAACACTTCTGGTGTATTAGTTGCCAAGACAAAAGTTTAAGCAGAAAAGTAGTTTAGTGCACAAAGAATACAATTTGTAAGTGGGATGAAACATACATTTATCATTTTATCTACTTGGAATGACAGCACAGGACAAGCCCATACCATACTACCGCATTTCTGCAAAACCATTATAACTTTTTTTTTTAAACAGCAGCCAGCAGCCATCCACAATTCTCAGACTTTTGTGAGACCAAACCTTAACTGTCTCTCTCAATCCTTTAGTTCATTTGCAGTTCCTTCTTATGACACCATTTACATTTCTTTTAAAGAGGTTCTGGCTTATTCATTGGAGTGGACTTAATTAAAGATCAAGCAAAAAGGACCCCAGCCACAGAAGAAGCAGAGTATTTAATAACAAGGTACATGCAACAATCATGTGGTTTTCCAGTGTGCTAGACAAGCACACAATTTCAAAGCAGCCTGCCACTCAGTAGCTGCTGAAGTACAGCCAGTTAGCACCAGCACTGAAAAGCATTGTCTGGACAGCCACTATAATGATGCTTTTAAAGTTTTCTGAACTATTTGCACAAGGTGAACATAATCCTGCTACTGCTCTTTCCAGGCTTAAGGAAGAATATATTCTACTGAGTACAGATGGGCCAGGAAGAAACGTACTTAAATTCAAGCCCCCGATGTGTTTCACTATGGAGGATGCTAAATTTGTAGTGGACACCATTGACAAACTTCTAACAGGTAATACAGATCAAAAAATGCCTTATAGCAGTTGCTGTTGGACTGAGCGGCTGAGCCTGCTTTTCTGAAGCCCTGAAACGAAGCCAGAATGGCAGACACTAAACACAGGGGAAAGTCGGTGATTGAGAGTTTAGCCTTTACTTCCAAACCAAGTTCTCTAACAAAACTTTTTACTCCAAAGATGCATATGCCTTTTAAAAGTTTCTCTCTGGGAGAGGTTAGCATTCACTTAGAGCAACTGTTAAAGCTAACCAAATATCACTGGAGATCATCTTGAAGCATTGAGACTTTTTGTACAATTTGAGCACATTCAGTGTTAACCAAGTTAGTCTAAAACTTTGTTTCAACTCTGAGCATGTTAATTTGTTGCTTGTTGTCCTTCCAGATATGGAAAAAGAACATCTGAACCAAGAGAAACCATCCAGTGGTTCAACCTAAGAAGGTATTTATCTCTATTCACTCTTTATATTACTATTTAGAAGTTAATGTTTCTAATGTTTCTAAACATGCTTCACACAGGCAGTAAAGCAGGACCAAGTTTTCTCAGAGATCTCTGGCAATCTAGAAGCATGGACTAGACTTGGTTTTATCTGGAATTCACAGCTGCCTTCTATTAGTCTGGTACTTCTAGTAGAACACTGTATGAATTCATTTGTTTTCAAGCTAGGTCCAACATATCTCAGAAATGCCTACTGCTGTTACAGCTCTTAGGCCAGCTGCTCATTGTCTTTAGCCTTCAGACAGAAGCTGCTGCAGTATCACAGTGCCCAGTTACAGTCAGATGGATAACTACCTCTCAGCAAGTCTTCCTCTAAGTGCCCTTAAGAACATGTGCTTCAACACTGTACATTCTGCATGCCACAATTTGGGAACCTCCACTTAAACTAGTAGTGAACGTACTGTTTATAGCCTTTCATAAAACTACTGCAGCCCCCGTTTCCTTTAAACCACACAGTCATTTCAGGCTCATGGCTGTTATTTCATGATTAAGCATCAGCTTACCCCTATACGCACCAATTTTTGGGCATCAGTAAGAGAAAGACTTGTTAAGTTTTCTAAACTCTAATATCTGTTGAGGCCCCTCTGTAGCTTGCAGAACATCAAGCTGCTTCTCATCTTAACACACGCTTAAGAGCAGCATACACTTACAGTTAACGCCTTGATAACAACACTTGAGTACACCTGGTACTTCCTTAAACCAACTCCAGCCAGAAGACAAGTGAATGTGTTTTTTATCAAGTACCCAGTAAAGTTTTAGGTACCTGGCTATGACTGTAATCAGTTGGCCTCAAGCACCACGCTAGATTCACAGTGCTATGGCCCTATGCTAAGGAAGAGCATGTTTTTAGTTCAGTGCAATAGCAGTATAGCAGGCACAAGAAAAGTGTGTTAATATTTTATTTAGCAAGTTAATAAAAAGACATACAGCTGTTAGTACTATGGATTCTTGAGAACAGAAGGATTACTCACAGTATCAGTTTAACTTAAGACACCTAATAACTTAATGTGCTTATCTGCAAATCTAAAATAAGCAAAAAAACGCTTCTCTACAAAAAAAGCAAGAATGCAAAAAAAGCCTCTTACTCAGTACAGTACCAGTACAACACTTACATTGCTTGTAAGTGAAAATGAGGCAATGAAATAGATTTCTTTTAATGATGCTTTATAAGAAAAACATAACATTATTTTCTTTCCATAGGTTTCAAACATGTTTCAAGACCTACTACTAAGAAAAGTTATTATACTGTGAAAATGTACATTTAATCTTCATCATAGTATGTCTTAGACCAGACAAGTTAACCTTCAATTTTGTTATTTTCAGTTATCTTATTAAGTAAGTGAAAGCTTTAGGAGAAATAAATGTTCAACTGTGGCAGATGTGGGATTGGCTTTTATTTAACAGAGTTTCTAAAACTGGTTTTAAAGCAATATCTTTCTAGGAGCTACTACAAACTATGTTTTCCGAACTCATGCTCTTTCAGGTTATGCCTGTTTAAAAATTAAGATGAACCAGCTGGCTTTTTTTTTTTTTGTTATCTGCTGCTACCAATGGTAACTCCATTCCTGGAAGTGTCTTTCCCAGGCTCCTCTGATCAGTTTCAGTAGGCAGTTTCAAGCTAATGAGGTTCTAGTAGCACTATAATCAACAAGGTCTCAAAGAGCAGAAGTAAAGAGCTTTAGCCCCAAACTCATGAGGAACAGACAGCTCAAAGTCACAGCTCCCACAGCTGTTCTTAGGAAATACTGCCCTCAAGAAATATCTGAGTACAGTTAGTAAATTAACAGTATGTTACAGCCATTTAAGAAACAACTCTGCGTACAAGCCCTTGCTTTCACCTGACAGTAAGATTTTCTTTGCATCACAAACTTTTCATGCGAGAAAGGGAAAGCAAGCTCTTCATATAAGTGCTAGTAACCCATTTCTGCCTGAGGCCACATCACCTGTAAAGAATCATAGAATCATTAAGGTTGGAAAAGACCTCTAAGGTCATCTAGCCCAACCATTGAAATGAAGCATTACTTGAGGATCTACTTCCAAAGGGAACCAGTAACAGGTTGACAAGCTATTGCTAATGCACTAGACAGAAATACTGCAGCAGTACAGCCCTGGCGTAACACTATCTAAATCCCCCTTCAGAGGGCAAACCATCTGCTAGGAAGGTATTCTAACCATTAGTTCAAAAGAAAACAAGTAAAAGGATGCAGCAGAATAAAGCACTTCACTTTCCAATCTTCAAGAGTAATCTTTCTAAATATTACTTATTTGTTCCAGTTGTCTTTAGTTTTATATTTTTCAAGTTGGGCATTTTGTTACATACTTCAGCTGTAAAGCTGATGTGCCCATTACCCAATTAAAAGTCTGCTTCGGTCTTTTTTATTTTCAAGATTACAACTTAACCTCAGACAAGTCTTACAGACTTTTAACTTTATGGTTTTAAATTTCAAGGACAGCCAGCAGGGAGCAGCATATTATCATCCCTGTAGGAATTGCTGCTTCCCTCGTGAAAAAAATGTAAAGATCACTATTAACAAGTTTCTCTTTTCTTAGATGCTTTATTTGGTTCCACTGCTGGTTTGTTTGTTCAAATCATGTTAAAAGAAAAATATCAGCTTTTAAAATAAAGAAAAAAATCAAACCGATTACTTCAACAAAGATTAGAAATTTACTTTGTGCAGCAGCACTTACTACTTAGAATATTTTTAAATTTAAGACTGAGACTACTCTGCAACCAGACAAGCAAATCACATAGTAGCTATTAGCTAAAAATAGTGGTAAGCTAGTCAACAAAACAGAAAGCATATCTCTAGCTGGTCACTTATCTCTAGAAGGAGTTGTATATTAGATGCACCTTTCTTGTTTTTCCTCCCACAGCCTCAGGTGGAAGTTCTTTACTGTGTTTTTGGAACACAGTAAAACTGCAAAAATTCAGGCTTTGCATTGATAATTTAATGTCTGCCTAACCTGTCTTTCAAGACATATATACATACTATTAAGAACTTTTAGAAACCTCTGACTCAAGAGGCTGAAACATGAAGGAAGTGCAGCTAGCTTCTTGCATACCTCTTAAGCCTCCTCCTGCAAGGCTGTCTAGCCTGCCAAGCCCTACCTGAAACCTAAGTCTCTGGCTCCGCCCACAAGAGCCTTCCACTGCAGGCATTACTACAGTCAGTACTACAACTACCTCCGTACCTGTCTAGAACACGAGCCAGCGGCACAGCCCCAGCAGCTGGGGATTTCCACCCAGGCTCTCTTCCATAACCTCCAGGCAGAAGTGACTGCAGTTCTCAGCTGTCACTTAACTGCTACAGTCAACACAACTACCTACCAACACAGCCCTCTAGTTTCAAGATTAAAAGCATTAAGCCCAACTCTTCATCTATCAAGGTACTGCCAAGAACTAAGTTCTGGGAAAAATATACTGCCGTTTTACTAATACATAGCTGAAGAATGGCACAAGACACTAGATTACGCCTTTTTTATTTCAAAAGCTAGGATAGCTTCAATATCCATGTCATGGTGAATCAGAACACATGTAAAATACCTTACAATACATTAGATTCCAAAAAGGTACCAAAAAGTACAGTAAAATTAACACTTCCATTACAGGAAATGTATGACACAAAAACAATACAAAATAAAAAGGTGGAAAGTGACACTGGTTCCCTAAGATGCATCTCTTTCTGTACAACTGGAGTAATGCAGAGTCCATAGTTAACTCCAAGAGGCAGTCCCTAGATGCAGAGCTGCAGCTTTAAGCAGACCCTCAAAATCAGTTTCAGTTTAACCTATTAATAAAATCATTAATTAATACCTTCAGCAAGGCTGAAATTTACACACCACACTGTCTAAACAACTAGTTATCTGTAAGTATTAAACATGTAAAACATTTCCAGGGAGCTCTTCCAAGTAAGATGCACATTTAACAGGCCATAGAAATTTATTGTAAAGTTAAATTTGGTACAGAACTGAAATACCATCTACAGCATTGTATACAAAACCTATGCAGTCATTTTCCAAAAGAGACCATGCCACTGCATACCTGAATAAGTTTGATCAATATGGCTTGTAGTTATTCTGATGGCCACCACGCCTTGGTGTCTTCCCGTAATTTGCACTGCCTTGACCTATGAACAAGAGAACAAATGCATTAAACTGCTAATTAGTTACGCTTGCTTATACCCAATACAGTTCTTTACTTACTGTAATCATAGCCTGGTCCATATCCATAATACCCATATCCTGAATAATCATAGCCTCCATAGCCACCATAACCTTGCTGATAGCCGTATCCTTGATTCCCATAACCCTGGTTCCAGTAATTGCCATAACCTTGATTCCAATTTTGACTTTGAGCTATAGAAGGGAAAACCATCCACAAAATCCCATTTTAGTACACACAGCTTAGTTTGAATGTGTCCATACTAAAGTAGTGTGTGTAATACTTACCACCGCCTCTTCCACCTCTGCCTCTTCCTCCATAGCTACCTCTTCCTCCACCACTACTGAACTGTTGCTGCTGGTATACTTCTTTTGGCTGTGCTACCTTTATCTCGCACTGAAAACAAAGAATAAGGAGGAATGTGTTTATTTGTCTTAGAAGAGCAGTGCTCAAACCTAGCCACTTAAAGCCAGAGATTATTCTAGAGGCAAAGGTGTTCATGCTCTGCTCCCTGTCACACAATCAATATTACTGCACATCCAGAAGCATCTGCTTTATCATGCTGCTCAGGCCAAGGTAAGTCAGTCACTATCTGCCATTCAATGCAGGCTACTGCTATCAGAGTTCTTTATGCAACCCATTCCCCACCATCAGCTTCCTCACAGGAAGGTGGGGATGTCACCTCAGCATAGCCGCTACTGCTTCTGGGGTGGCTACAAGGCTGCCCCTCATCCTGCAGAACCTCTTGGACTAAGCTGCTGGACTGCTTCACCTGAGCCGTGCTGACTGAAGAGCTACCAGCAAGGCTGAGAAATAAGTCAAGTGAGTTTTCTTGGTGGCCTTCATGCAACCTATACTATGAATATGTGTTGGACTGTAAAGTACACTTAACCAACACTTGAAAACATACTTTATCCAATACTATGAATAATTAAAAATAATTGAAATTAAAATTTCCAAGGCTGGCCCCCAAGATCCAGTTCAAGTTAACAGCCAGCTTTTACTTCCTGGATCTGTGCATGGTTGGAAATGAAGCAGTGAAAGGAACAACACCCTGTGATGGCACCTCAGGAAACCTTTCTTGGAATTCTTCACACTGGATCTTGCTTTAAGGTAATGTGCTGGTTTTATTATCTTATGACAAAAACAAGCCATAGATGCAAGATATACTGACAGGATTTCTGTGGTCTTTTCACACCTGACCCTTTACCTCTTCTGACAAACTTTATAGCTAACTAAAGAGTCTGGCAAACCAAATGAACAGGTAATTACCAAAACTTTACCCTGTATTGTGTCAACTAGTCTGGTCTTAAACTAAGTGTAATGCAAGTTATGATGTGGGGCTGTATTAAAAGTTCTAACAGGACTCTGAAGTTAGCATATGGATGGTTAGCGTTGAGCACAAAGCAAAAGAAGAGGGACACCTTCCAGCCAGTACACATTATTTGCCTCCAGTCCTCATTAGCTTGACACCCGAACCTCTATTAGCTACTCCCACAGATAAGCACCATCAGCCATCCAGAGCATCTCTCACCACTGTTACAGTGGTTCACTCAGCCAGCTGATGAGGTTCAAGGGGCCCTTAAGCATAGACTTTTTCCCTCTGGTTCCTGAAGTTAGTACCAGTAAGCCCTGAATTTATGCAATTACTCTATGATGAAAATAGAGTATTAATCTATTCAGATGGCTTATATCGCCATACTGATATATATAAAGCCAGTTTTTCCACACATATGTAATTATATTAAATCCTTTACTTATAAAAGGCTAGAGCACTTAACAAATATAAATCCACAAATACTGGCAAAGAACCTTGGCAGGCTCTGTGGCTGAACACAGAGCAGAAAAAAATACAGTGAATTGCAAGCTGTCCTTACTGTATTCTGGGTACTCTGAAATGATAGGTTTACAAAATCTTTTTCAGAGTGAAGACATAGTGGTATTCTGCTTAACTGTCCAGTCAAAGATTCACAAATCTAGGTTCCTACCTTGCTTCCACTGACGTTATGGAATTTCTTCTCCAAAACTTTCTTCACTGGATCTTCTTCCTTGAAAGTGATGAACACAAACCCCCTCCTTTTGTTGGTCTTTGGATCCATTGGAAGTTCAATTGCTTCAATCTGAAGACAAGAAATACTGTTTTAGACTCAAGTTTTAGCAGAACACTTAAGTGCATGGCATTTGGTACAGTAAAACTTTAAGTTTCGTATCTACACATATTAAGCAACACTAAAGTTGCAGTGTTCTTCCTACAGGAAAATTAGCTTTCAAACCAGAGGCTTCAATTAACTTTACAAACATTAAGAATTTTAACATAAAATAGAATGGTTTGAGTTCAAATAAGGTATCTAATTAGAAATTTAAGTATTTAGCTTTCAAGATAAACTTCTGGATCAGTTACAAAAGGCTTGACACATCTGAAATTACTATTGTTTACAATTTGGAAGTTATTAGTAATTTAAACAGCAGTTGTTGACTATACAGTGTTTCAGGGTTCAGTTAGATATCATTACACACCTCTCCAAACTCGCCAAAGTATTCCCTGATTTTCTCTTCTGTGGCTTCGGGGTTAAGTCCACCAACAAATATTTTCTTCACAGGATCCTTTTTCATTGCCATGGCCTTCTTGGGGTCAATTAGTCGTCCATCTAGCCTGTGTTCTTTCTGTTCCAGAACCTAAAAGATAGTTTAATTAGACTAACTTAAGCTAGAAAGTTTCCCTTTAAGACTCTGAGAAACAGAGAACAAAGCGTAAACTCACCTTTTCAACACTCCCAGGTTCTTTGAAGAGTATAAATCCAAAGCCTCTGGATCTTCCTGTGTTAGGGTCCATCTTTATCGTACAGTCAGTTACCTCACCAAACTTGGTGAAGTAATCTTTCAAGTCTTTTTTGCTTGTATCCCAACTGAGGCCACCAACAAACATCTTCCTGAAATTTCAAAGAGAATAGCTATTTAGATTCAGGAAGTATTACAGAAAAGCGCATGTAGTAAGATGCTCACTGTGGTACACACCTCAGCAGCATTGTCAGAACAGGTCCAACTGTTGAAGGTTAAATACTTTTGCATCTTGTCAAAAGCTAACGCTACAGGAGCATACAGGGGTTTGTTTTTTCCCCTCCCTCTTCTTTGAGGGAATTACAGTACACTCTAAAATTTATGACATGCTGTTAAAAAAAAAAACAGTAAAAATTGCTTCAAGTACTCCTCCTCACCAGTAACTTATGTTCTTCCACTGTGATTCTGTTACTTGCAACAAAGTAATATTGATTATCAATTACTGCCTGTTCCTTTTTGAAAGGAACTGAGGTCATACATACTGCTTTGAAAGCACTCAGGCTAGAAAAGGGCATCAAAATCAAAATGCTTAAGATCTATCTTAATTTGGCTAAATGGATGTAAAAATGTTAGCCTTAGAACAAAGAACCTGCAGAATTTAAACCAGATATCTGTGACCGCTAAGAACAGTCTCCTACAACAAATGGGACTTTGGACCTGCCTTAACAAGTACACTGTGCACTTCTTCCTGCTTAGTTACTGAATCTGGTTCTATCTTCATCAGTATGACAATATTAAGCCAGTCTTCGCTTTCATGGGAGGCTACGATACAGTACTTCCCTACCCGCACTCCCACACTGATTACCTCTAAAGCATCACAAAGAACTAGAAACTACTCAAGTGCAACACAGAAACTAAGCAAAACTAAGATCAGTCAACAAGGCACTTTTCAAATGCCTCACTTAAATAAAACCATTAATAGCAAGACCATTTTCTATTTTCAGAGTTTCCAAGGTAACAAACCAAGCTTTTAAAAGCATTTGAGCCTTTTTACCTAACTACAGACTAAAGCAGTTTAAGTTGTCACTACTCTGTTCAGAGGTAACCACGATCTGGCAGTAGAAGCTAGCAGCACTTTATAAAATATTCTACACCTAAATAAAATTGCCTTTTGGTGTTAATGTATAACTTCGACTTGCCAAAACCAGCATCCTTAGGTTCAAAAGGCAACACGAGACAAAGAACCACTAAGTGATTGATATGTTTTCTAGACTTTTTTCACTGAACTGGAGGAAACCATATCCTTTATAGGCTAAATCTGTAATTTTTCACATCAAGCTGTGCACTCCCAATGAAGAAGTGTGATATGGTATTTAAGGCCTAAGTCACTCTGTGCTTCTTACAGCCATTAAAATAGAGGCCTTAATGAAAAGGCCTTCCAGAGTTTACTAAACCGCTCAATAAAGATAAAAGAAAGATAACTTGATGGCTCCATTCTCATCAGAATAGCTTACTGACCAAGCAACAATGCAAAACGTAAACAGACTGACAGCTGTTTTCAACAGCATGCCTTGGCATCGCTAGATGTTCTTACAGAACAGATCCAAGAGAAACTCGAAGGTTGGAGGGATGACAGGAGTTTACCTGCAGGCAGCGTCAGCCGCACACCCTAAGGATGGGACTACGATACACACACAGGTATTGCCACATGCTAAAATAATCTCTTACCACAGGAGTAGATATCACACTGTGATTTGCAATCTTTTGGTTTTTAAAGTGGCATGAGCAACACCTACATATAGTTAAACACCACAGAGTAGAGCTTCTGAAATGAAGACCAGTTCCTAGTATTTCACTTCCCCTTCAGCAGCCACACAAACCGGACAATTGCACTGCTAATGCACAGTCTCTTTTTTCCCCTCCCCAGCATACCAACACAAATCAAAGCATGTTTCAGCTACTATTTACTGCCTACGTCCTGAACTCTCTCTTGGGCAGGTCTTGTTTTAGCACAGGCTTAAATTTTCACTAAATTCAATCCCTATGAATAATTATTGTTAGTTTTGTTTCTTTTTCTTTAGAGATTTTAGTTCACAGGTTTGGGATTGAAATTTGTCACATCCTATGTGATGAAGGGGACATCATCACCAACTTTTCAGGGAGCACTGTACACTAAAGATGTATAATGAAAATTCACACGGCTTACACAGGTGTAGTTCTCAACCCTTCAACGCTGTGAAAAAAGGGACATCCGGCCCTAGGTTACAGAAAGTTTGTATAACTCTTACTCCTTCCTTTCTAAACAGAAATCTATTACACTGCCGCGGCTTCAGCTCTGTTCAGCCTCTGGGAAACAACCCTCCGAATCAGGGCCCAGTGACAACAAAGAAAGTTCTAATTAAATACGTGAGTAGCCAGACTCACAAAGAGGCTCTGCAGAAACAGGCAGGTAGTTCTCATGCCTAGTGTGTATATTCATAAAGGCAAGAAAAGGATCGACTGTGATGGTAAATAAATTTATCTTTTCATGTACGAATGCTGCTACTAGCACACAGCAAAACTCCACTGACTCCTCCAGAAAGCGCTCTTAAGCGATAACCAGTTTTCTGACAATGCTGTTAAGACGTAAACCAAAATCACTCTTACTTTTTCATCACACTGCGTATCACCTCGCTCGTGTTGTTTTCCCCTTCCTTCCTCCAAAAATACTTAAGATTACCACCGTTACGTTCCAACCTTAGTTATTTCGCACGCCTTACACAAAGCACGCTCGCATTCAGCCGACCGGCGAGATTCCACTACGAAGACCCCTAAGTTCGCAGCCTGCACCCCGGGCAGCGAGCGGCTCCTTCCCTCCTCCCCTCTGCTTTAAAGCGGACGGGGCCGAAGCGGGAGGCGCGCCGAGGGAAATCCCTTCCATTTTACAGCGCGAGCCGGCGAGGGCCCGCGGCCGCCCCTCCCCCAACCACCACATGGCGCCAACAAAAGGCAGCTCCAGAACAAAGGGAGCGCTGCCGCTGCAGGCCGCCTTCCGCCGCCCGCCCGAGCGTTGCGCCGCGGGGCCGTCCGCCGCCTTCCCCCTTGGGGCCCGTGCCCGACGGGGCGCTCCGCCCGCCCAAGGTCCGCGCCGGGGCCTAGCGGCCGCGCTCCGCCGCCGCACATGGCGCCCAAGGCGGGGACGGGGGGGGGGGGGGTGCGGCCTGCCCCCGCCTTCCGCCCGCCGCTTACCCCCCGTCCTCCTCGTTCTTGCTGGCGTTGATCTGGTCGCCTTCGGCCCCGTTCTGGCTGGCGGCCACCCCCGCTGTCCCTGCCGCAGGGCCGGCTCCCGCCGCCGCCGCCGTTCCCGCTGTCGCTGCCGCCGCTGTCGCCGCGCCCGCCGAAGCCGCCGGGGCCCCGCCGGTGTCGGCCTGCTGCTGCTCCCCGGAGCTCTCAGCCGCTTCGTGTCCATTCTGGGTGGCGCCGGCGGCGGCCGCCAACTGCTGCTCCGCTTCGGACATCCTGCCCCGTCCGCAGAGGCGAGAGGGACGTGAGGCGCCTGCAAGAGACCAACGGGGCCGGCGGTCAGCGAGGCCGCTCCCCCCGCAGGGCTGGGCCGGTCTGATCCGGTCCGCTGCCGCCCCTCCCCCCGCGTGCCGCCACCCGCCGCTACTCACTTTAAAAGCCGCTCGCGATAAAATCCGGGCCGGCCGGAATCGGATTAAAATCCCCCACGGTGCTCGGCTGCTCCGCACCGGCCCCGCCGCCACCTCCTCCTCCCCCCAAGACACGTACGCTCCGGCCCGAAGCTTTAACGCGTGGCCGCCTTTATACCGCCGGAGCCTGGGCCACACAGCAACAAGACGCCCCCTGGTTGGTCGTCGCTCTTTGTCACTCATAGAGTTCGACGGTTCCTATTGGTTCTGCGGCGCTGGGCGGGCGGGGCGCGCGGGCTGAGGCGAATGGCGGCCCGCGGGACTGTTGTGAGGGAAAGCGCGTGCGGGGGCTTCGCGCCTTTCACCTCAGCGTCTACGGCTCTCTCCGCCCGCGGATGGCTGCCGGGCAGCCCTACACCTGTATCGTCCTCTCGAGGCGCTTTACAATAACAGGCCAGGCGCGAAGCTTAGCCCGGGGGCGCAACGCCCGCGTGAGGCGATGGCTGTTGCCCGCAGCAGCCTCCTAACGGTACGCTGCCGCCTGCAGAGCGCTCCCGTCGCGCTGAGGCGCGGTTATGGCAGCGCCGCTGCGTTTCCTGGCGCCGCTCCGTGAAGGTGCGGTGCGCGCTGACTCAGTCACTCCAGGGAGAGAGGTTTACTTCATGTTTCCAGCTCTGCTGGTTTTGCAACCGAGAAGGCCGGAGTTTGTTGTTCTTGGTGGAAACTTGGAGTCGGTATTACATAACTCGGAGCTGGAGCCCTGAGCGCGGGCCTGGCCGTCTTTTTTTTGCCCAAGGATGTATCAGCTCTGTTGGCAACGCGCGTGTGAGGAGTGCAGAAGACAACGCTCCTTGTGTTTGCACTTTAAATTCTTGTGCAGTGTACCATTCTTAATATCTCATTTGTCCACAGCAAAGGCACAGAACTCAGCTTTCAGCTGGAGAGCCAAAGATTCCGACCACCTCTTTAAAACAGAATTCAGACAAATTAAGCCCTTTGCTGGTGGTGTGCTAAAAGTAACAGTTACTAACTTTTTGTAGTGATAAATGTAAACATATTTGACAGAGGGTGAAACGCTCCATTATGTCCTCTGGCCCAACTTGCCTGTCTGCACCACTGCTACAGTTCAGAAAGTGCACATGGCTTAATGAAGAAATGCATTGCTATTTACCTTTGTTCAGCTAGATACCAAGTCCAGGATCCAGGCTGTCCTTCAGCAAACCACTTTTAGACCAATTTTTATCCTGTGTGAGATTTGAAGTAGCACCTTGGTAAAATCACAACGGACTATGTGATATTTGGTTTTGTAAGCAGTGCAAAGTGTAGAATATTAAAGATGAGCACAAAATAAAATCAATGTAGTATGTTCAGAGTAAGAAGTTTTCTTTTTTTAACTTAAAAACACTCTGTTTTAGTCTGTAAGTCAGACTTCTTCAGCAGAAAGAAAAAAAAAATCATACTTTTAGTATTGTAAGATCATATGAAAAATGGTCCCCAGCCATACCTGGGAATTTGAAGCAACTCTTTTGGTTTTGGTGCTTTGCTATGGTGCTTGCCATGAGAGCCATGTAAATTAGTCCAGGCTGAACATTCTGCTTTGATTCCCATGCAAAGCAAAACTGCTTCCTATTTCTTACAAGAATTGTAACAGATTTCTTATTATTATTATTATTTTTACAATTTCTTGAATTTGAATCCTTGGACACAATGACTGTTTGCTTCCGTCAATTTTTTTTTTTCCTCATGTTTTGCTGCTCACAAATTGAAAAGTATTAAGACAATCAGAAAATAGGTGATCTAAGTGAGCAATTATAGACAAGCTCCACAAGGCTAAAGTTTAAGACTCTTAAGTCTAAAGTTTATGAATCTGAATGTTACATGAGGCCATGTCCAGTAAAAACAACACAAAGAGCAGCACCAGCAGGCTTGAAAATTGTGATGTCTGTAGAGCAGGTTGTATCTCTTTTCTAATATAGATGCTGATCTTTGTAAGACTATGTTTTTAAAGTTTTTTTTCTAATATTAAATTTTAAGTATAATTAGAAACAAAGATTTCTGTTGTTGTTATAAGATGCTCTTTACCCTAATTTGTACTGTCTCAAGGAAACTTACCCCACATCCAGCAAGAAATCTTCCATTGATTTCTTTTGGGCAGCCTTGGCTTAGATTGTAATCAGAGCTGTACCCAAAGCTGCTATTAGCTGTATGCGTTAATTTATACAAAGCCATCAGCTTGCTTCAATTGGCAATTATCCTGCATTTGCTTAAGTCACTAAGGAGGAAGCTAAGACCAAACTGATATCTGCAGATGGACTTAAAAGTGGTGGATGAAAAGCCAAGCACTGCCAAGCTTCACTAACTACTTACTTTCTTGCAGGTTTTTATATATGTGGCAGTTGAATGCAGAAACCTGTTCTGAAGTTAAAAGTTTATAGACTAGCAGCAAGAGTAGACTGAAATGGATGGCAGTTTATGTGAGTCTGTTGTCTAAGTTTAGGTTCAGATGAGGGATGTAATCTAAGTGGTTTTAACGATATAGCGTATTAATTTCTCTGCAAAAGTCACTGCTCGGAACATCTTTGTATCTCATCAAGCCTTACTAAGGACTTGCATGATGTATTGTTTGATTTGCAGCTCTCCGTATGTTTCCCTTTCCTTTCTTTCCCTTTTTTTCATTTCTTTTTCTTGCTTTGCTGAGCTCTCATCTTCCCTTTTGTAGCTCTTGCACGGATGTGCTTAACAGTGCTTTCTTCAAATCTGTAATGTTTTCCAACTGTTGATTTCTTCTGGTCAGGCCCATCTCAGTCTCTCAGCTTGGGAATTACAAACAGCAGTTTTCAGCTACTATGTCTATTTTATGCTACATGGAAATAAGGTAGAGGGATGCATTTAAGGAAGTAAAGAGTAAAAGCCTAGTGTCCTTATACAGTATCCCTGTGCTATGCCCATATACAGATGAGTAGAAGGTTTATAGAAAACAGTAAGTCTATGCCAGCCTCTATAGGTATTCAACATGAACACATCCTGAGCAAAATCGTGGAATTGAGCAGCAGAGTCTTTATTTGAAAATGGCTTAGTAGAATTCAATTGCTTTGGGTGGCTTGCATTGTAGGAGCTATTCTTTGTGGAACAGAAGGTAAATAGAATTTAATCAATACGTGAATGGGCTTACAACTGAAAACCAGAAGTTTTTGTGTGGGGTAGAAAATACTTTATTTGGAAAGACATAGAGAACTAACATAAAAACATGATGTACAAAATAAAATACTCTTGCAGAAGCTTTTTGAACAGGAGTGATTTATATGTTGTAACCAGAGAAAGGGATATCAGCAATAACTGAGATGAGGAGAGCTTGTGCGAGATTCCCGGCCATGTCAATAACTGACAGAAGTCACAGCAGTTTGGACCAATCTGAATCTAAAACTCACATTCCTGGCTGTGAAGTTCCACCTACTCCTTTGCACAGTTGGCTGTAAAATCACTCAGTTGAAAAGTAGTTGGTTTTCAGCCAGATCATTTATCTAGCACACAGTAATTACACGACAGTAAATTGCGATGGAAACACCTTACGTTTGAAAAGAGACAGTAATATGAGGCAATCATATCTGTATTTGTCAATTAGGACAACGAGCTATGAGCTAGAAGGGAGGGGAGGAGAGAAATTATATCAGAGTTCATTGGTGCTCTTGCAGACATGGGAAAGAAACACAAGGGAAGCTATTGCTGTGCCTAGATGAAGCAGCGACTGGGGAAGCAGCAGTAGGTGAGAATAATTGCAAAAGCTAAGGTAGGAGGAGAGCTAGCTATGCTAAAAGTAACTGAAGACAAAGGGGTTTGGTTTAAAATGTGTTGAGAAGCTTTTGGATGACTAGAGGAAGCAAAACTGAAGTGAATTTAGGGTGCAGCCAGACAGGAGATGTGGTTGGAAGACTTAAAAACAGGAGATGAGAAGAGGCACTGCTACTGAAGGATTATATTTAATTAATTGATTGATGTACAAGAGGCTGAAGTGCATCTGTGTGGGTGCTGGGGGGTCAGAGCAGAGTGCATGACAAAAGCTGTGAACATATGAAAGAGTGGGCATGAGGGTGATCAGGAAATAAAACAGAGGAAGGTTACTAGAGCAAGTGATGAAGTTATAGAGGACATGTAGATAAGAAGTTTGTTACTACTTAGAGTCTTGTAGAAATAATAGTATCTTTAAAGAAAATTGTGAGATAGCAAATACAGGAAAGCAGAAATGAGGGCTTGAATTGGGTTAGTGAGAAGCAATAGAAAGTTAGCTAGGATTACAGGCATGTAGGTAAGCTGCAGAAGTAGAATTGTTTAGCAGTAAGAAATGGAGGAGGGAGCGGAAGTTAGCTTGGTCACAGGATTTCCGTCAGAGACACTTTGTGCTGCAAAAGCAAGCGCAGATGAAGCAGGTGCCGGAGGTAAGCTGCTACTGCGTGTAGGTGTCCCAGCCTTTATCATGAGAGACAGAAGCAAAAAAAAAAAAAAACATCAGTGGTGGACAGAAGTTGTGTGTGTGGCAAATGTATAACCCGTAAATTATTACTCATTTTTTTGTGTGCTTAACATAAAAATGCACATAAAAGTAAAAGATGTGCAAGTTTCATTTTTAATCAGTGAAACTAGCCAGTCTTTTAACTTTTCTTTATTATTTTGCGTTATCCTGTGCAATTGTACATCATTCTGTTTTTCCTCCTTCTTTCTTTTTCTTTTTTTAATGAACAATCCACAAGTAAATATTTTTCCCACCTTCTTTCAGTATTAGAGTTCAAAGTTCTAAAACAATATTTTTTCCTGAAGAAGTTATTTCTTTGTTACTAGAATACAAATGCATCTGCAGCCACAATCTTAGTGTTATTATATTCCATGCCAGCTAAAAATAAGACAACCAAGGCTTGTTAAACCACTTAACAGATCAGATACAGCAGCAAAGCTATGCCCAGAGAAGTATTCAGAACTGTAATGGTTTGTTGCATTGTAATTAAAATTTCAGGTTTTGTTTGTTTCTTTTCTTAGCTCGTAATAACATCCCTGGGCTACAGAAATTAGAGACAATGCTTCAAACCAGCCTTTTAGTTATTAGTAATAGCTTTTCAAGCACTACAAAGATAACGTGCATACAATAACAATTTTGGGTTAAAAGGTTGGGTTTGTGGAATCCAAGGATTTAGAAGAAACCTTTGAGATACACTTACTGTAAAAAGCTACTTCTTTGTTAGGGAACACGCAGTGTTATTTTCTCTTAATGTGTGGGGCCCCTTTAAATGTGTAAGTCTGCATTATTAAACGGTCGTGGGAAGTGTAGCAGGAGGAAACCCCGGGTAATTGGCTGCAGCTTCAGATGCAGCAGCTCGCTCATTGGAGAGCAGAGGATTCTCCGAGTTGCTAAATTTAGATGATCTCCGCCCTCCAGAAATGCTTCTGGAAACAGCAAGGAGGAGAAATACTGACACAGAAAGATGGGGGAAGGAGTGGAGTGCACAGGACGCTGCTTGTGGGGAAGCTTCAGCAGATAAGGATGCACAGACGGATATAGATATATTTTTTCCTGTCTTGGTCAACTGGGAGAAAAATGCACACGCTAAAGAAATTGCAAGAGATTAAAGCTGGCAGTATTTTGTGAGGATATTAAATTCAACATTTCCTATGTAATAACCTGAAATATTCACTTTGGCTAAGGAGGCCTTTGAGCTGCTAAACCTAGGGGCAGCCTGTCAGCCTTGTACACATTTACTTTGCAAATAAACAGCTCTTGCCAAATTAACTCTGAACTAAAAGAAAAAGTAGATGAACTCCCAAATCTTTCTAGGAATTTGTTTCTCATAAAACGTCTTTCCCTTATCTGTGAGTAGTTGCTATGTTTACAGTATCTTCAAACCAACTGTTGGTTAAGCTGCCTCTGTTAAAGAAGCAAACATTGCCTGTATTAGCAAAGTCAGACCGTAACTGCATTGTTCAAGTCTGAAGACTTTTTGACTCTTGGAGCCTCTGTGTTTTGAGGTATGAGGAAAAAAAAAAAAAACAGTTTCAACCTTTGATTTTTAAGCATGCTTCAAACTGCCTGGAATGAGGTTATTGTAATTTTGTTTCTCATTTCTATTTGTACATTGTTTACATTGCTTAGGGAAAGTAAGGTTAGGGCAAAGTGGGACATTCTTACACTAATGCCAGCTTTTGCAAGAAACTTCCACTTCTGCTGACCGTTGCTATGCGGTGTTGTATCTATGGCTCTCTAAGTGTTTTGCCTTTTGCCCTTTCTCCTTTGTATCAACTTTCAGCCTGTTTTCAATAAAAAGAAATGAAGCCCATATACACGAGCGCTTGCCTCTTTGTCCATCTCACCCCAAGGGCTGAAATGTAACAGGCAATTCCAGCAGGATGTTACAGACATTGCCTGCCATCCCATCATATTTAGCAAACATCATACAGCAGCGGATGAGGCCCGAACGCGAGGAGGCTGTGGGCTGGTGCGGGTGTTATCGCAGCCACTGGGCTGTGCCTGCCTGATAGCAGCTGGCAGGCCGGCAGGCTGCTTGTTTCTGTGTTAAAACTGAGTAACACCGAGGAGAAATGTATTTCAATCCAAAGTGCTGAGAAACTGTATTCTAGAGTTGGGAATTCAGGTCCGTGGTCCTGTGAGCTGCTGCTCCCGCGGCAGATCCGATAGGGGAAATAAACAGGAAGTGCTGTGCGTGCTGCCACCGTACACAGCGATACTTAAATAATCTGCAGAGGGCTTCTGCGCTGAAAAGTTTATTTCTATTCCAAAATATCGGTTCAACAGCGTAGCCTCTGTTTATGAATGTCTGCTGCGAGATCGTGCTTCCCCGATTTTACCTCAGTGCGAGGTGAAATCGACGGAAAGCTGTGTCAAAGAGTTAACAACGCGGCAGATTCCCCAAACCAATTTACTCCCTTCCTTATTCTCCTATCACACGAGCCGCTCAGAAGAGCCCAGGGCGCGGCCTCCCACCGCCGAGGTAGCGGCGCTCCGGGCCGCCATTCCTGCTCCCCCCCCGCACACGCACGCAGCCGCCCGCCGCGAGGGGCGCGGAGGCCATCTTGTGGCGGCTGTGCCCGCTGCCCGCCCGGCCCCGCCGTCGCTGAGCAACGGGGAGGTGCGCGGCATGGCGGCGGGGCGGGCAGAGCGGGGCCGCTGGTAGCCGTGACGGGGAACTGTGGTTCCAGGTCGGTAGCTCCAGGCTTTTCGCGTGTGTTTGTGTGTTTTCAGCCTCGTTTCGTCAGCAAAGGCAGTGATTGTGCACGGTTGTCACAGCGGTGTAGCTGTGTCTTGTCCAGCGCAGGCAGATATGAGACCGAGGGGCACGGAGGCCAAAACCGGGGGAGAAGGACGCAGTTCTGCAGGAAACCACTCCACACTACTTCCACTATTCGGGGAGGAATGTTGGAGCCTCATAGCTTGCTGATGGCCTGATGCAATCAGTTAGGAAACCAGCACTTTGTCTCGTGTCCGTAAATAAAAGAATTAAATAACAGTTGGAGAAATACCCCGAGGCTTGGCAGGTGGATCGGCTCCAAGTAATGTCCCACGCAGTGATCTTCGTGGATGTGAATGCAGATTTGGGGTTTGGTGGAACACGAGGTGTTTGTACGCAGGCTGCGGGGAGCTCTCCCTGCGCTGTTTGCAGTAGCACAGTGCGTAGTAATGTTCCTCTTTTTCTCATGCCTTGCCTGAGTTAGTGATGTTTTAGAAGAGTTTATATTTCCCAATTGGCTAACAGTGTTTAGTTTTGGCTTAGTTTCTACAAAACATTCCTTTACTGAAAATGGGAGTGTGAATTACAGGATGCTAACTAGTCCGGAGGAAATCTGACGTGGATGGTCCGAAACGAGGATGGCCTGCTTCCTTCCTGGGCTGCGCACTGAGCGTGGCTGCAGGTGACTGCGTGGTAGGCAAACCCCAAATGTCATGAACTGATGTCATTGCAGGACAAAGAAGTGCGTGGGTTCTAATTTAGAAGCAAAGATGCAGATGCTAATGCCCGAACCTCAGATTTTTGTGGAAAAAACACTGGCTCTCATCAAACCTGATGTTGTAGCTAAGGAGGAAGAGATAGAGGATCTCATCCTCAGAACAGGATTCATGATTGTTCAGGTAAAAGACTATGTTCCTGAGATAACAGCTGCAGTTTATGAGTCACGTCTATAGTTGTCTTAACTTTCACCAGCCAATTCAATAATTAAAAGCTTCTGTTGTCCAAAAATCAGTTTATATTTTTCACGTCATCAACCACAACTGCCAGATTCTTTGAGGATATGTTTTGTTGGTGCACGAGATGGAAGAGAGCAGACCAATGATTTTACTGACCTGAATAAACCCCATACTTCCTTAATAAACTGGGGATTAGCAGTTTACATATGTAACATATCTAGCAGATGGGTGGAAGCTCCGAAGTGCCTCTTTGCTCTTTTTAACTTTCCTCTAGAAATGATCGCCACGGGGAAAAAAAAAAAAAAAAAAACCTCTTCGAGGTTACTCGGCGGGGCTGGGGTGGTCGCTGGGTGCCGCTGTCGTCCTCATCGTGTTCTGCCTTCTTCTCTTCCTCCTCCTCCCCCTCCTCCTCGTACTGGGGCGGCAGCGCCCTTGGCCACGGCGCTTGGCTTTGGGGGCACTGGGTGAGCAGCAACCGGGCTTCTAGATATAAATATTGTGTGTATATATTTCCCTCAAACGATAGTCTTTTATTTTTGTAAAGACCTCTTTTCAAACTTGTTCTTTTTTTAATTTCTTCCCCCCATTTCTGGTTGTTTTATTTTAGGAAATGCATCGGAAGATTAGAGGGTTGTTTTGTTTTGTTTTGTTTTTAATTAGAGGAACTTTGCAGCGTGTTCTGATGCAGTCATTGACTTTTGACACTGAGGTTGAAAGGAATCTGAATGTTTGGTACTCTGTATCACGTTAGAGCAGGCTCAAAGAATGCACTTTTAATTAAGTTTATTTCTCTTCGGACTGCTCCATGCCCTCTAGTGGATAACCTGTTACACTTGTCCTAATTCTGGCTACCTGCAGGCTAGATAGCTATAATGAAAATCCTAAAGCACTGAATGAAAGAAAGAACAATTGTATAATTAATGTTGTGGGCTGAAACTTTTGTAAAAGTGGAATGTTCTTCTGCAACAGATGAATAATTAAGTACTGCCCTTGTAATGCTTTTCTGCTTTTCTATACTGTGCCCTGACTGTACTTTAAGTCACCCAGCAGTTTTAAAATGCTGCAGGTTGTGTACACCAAGACCACACCTTACTCAAATAGCATGTTTGTCTGTGTAATTTACATGGAGACCTCTTGTGTTTTGTTGCTCTGTGTCTCAGGGAGGACCAAATCTGGGAGAGTCAGATTAGGATGGGAAGTTACTCTGTATCTCTTCAGCCTGCACTTGAAAATGTGACTGCACCTGAGAAGCGTGTGCTACTCGAGGTAGCAAGCTGTCTCAATTTAGTAAGCTTTTTTCATTCTCTTTTCTTTTACACATTTTTTTTTTTTTTTTTTTTTTAGAAACGGAAGCTCCAGTTAAGCCCAGAGCAATGTAGCATCTTTTATGCAGACCAATACGGAAAAATGTTTTTTCCTAATTTAGCAGCCTATATGAGCTCTGGACCTTCCGTTGCTATGGTTCTTGCCAGACATCGTGCAGTCTCATTCTGGAAGGAATTGCTTGGACCATCAAACAGCATAAAAGCTAGGATGACTCACCCTCACAGGTAACTCACTGACTGGTCTTGGTGAAGTCTGAAGGATTTTGTTGTTCTCTTAAATGAGGCCAGGATTTCTCCCCCCTTTCTTCTGCTCTCCCTCTTTCAGATGAGATAAGGATTTTTGGTGTTATCTCTTTGGATTACGTATAACATAACTTTTCACCTTTTTACATGTAAAGTTCACCCATTTTACAGAGAACGCTGAGTGTGTGAACACAAATTTTAATCTCCCACCCAATTTGTTTAAAAACAAAGCAAATCAAACCATGGTCTTGTTATTTAGCCTATAGGTATTGCTTTTATACTGTAGAGACTTTAAAGGTATTTGCAGTTGCCCAGTGAACAGTTCTTTCTCTTGCTTCTAGTTTAAGAGCAGTCTATGGGACTGATGATCTGAGGAATGGACTTCACGGCAGTGTCAGCATTTCCTCAGCAGAAAGAGAGATTCGATTCATGTTTCCAGAAGGTAAAATGATGCAAAAAACATTTTGCCAGTCTTTGGGAGGATAGCATCCTTCCCTGTTATTAATTGTCTCTGTCCAGACCCTAGATATAATTCGATTTAGAAGGGCTTGGGCTTCTTTGCTTTGTTCAAATGTGTATTTATTTACGTTGGTATTTTCTCCTGCAAAAAGCATACCAATATCTACTTGAAGAGCCATTATAGTTAAGTGACTGCTTCTACTTTTCAAACTCCATGGTTTGGGAATTGGAGCAGACAAAGCTGCAAATGAAACTGGAAGCTATTATACTTGAGCACGTTTTTCTGGTGGTGATCAGACCAGGGATTCCTGTTGGCTTGAGAAGATTGTCCCTCTTGGGCTCAGGTTGAGCACTGTCTGTTCAACAGGAACTGAACGCTCACATGATAGTGCAATTCCAAAGGTAAATGCTAGAAAAATGGACCACAGTACCTGGAAGAACTGGCACATAATCTCTTGTTTATAAGGTAACATTTGACATTAGTCATTGACAGAAAGATGCAAGGGAAACTGACTGGAAAAGCTTGTTATGCTTCCCTATAGGCCTTACCTTGTGCAAACCGTGACTTCACATTTGCCAGCAAAGCTAGACTTTAACATGAGATTTTTAGGGTTTTCAGAAACCAGAGCCACACTGCAAGAAGGAAGTAATAAACACGGAATATATTCTTTCTCTCCTAACTTCTAGTGAATCTTCAAGGATATAGGTGTTTCTGCAGATGGTCTGAGTTTCTCTCCTTTCATAATGGGCTACAATTAGAAAGATTACCTCAGGGACATTGTGAAGGGGTTTAAATACTATCTTTGCAGTTTGTTATGTGAAAAGCTTTATAAACTATTATGTACTATTAACTTATATGAGCCTCAATTTACCTTAATGTTATTATAAACAACCTTTAAAAGAAGGCCTTCTTTGATCACTCTACAAGCTGCTTTCCAACACCTGTGGTTACTCTTTACAGTGATCTCGGAGCCAATTCCAGCTGGACAAAGAGCTAGAGATTACCTGAATCTTCATGTAAATCCTACGTTACTAGCTGGGCTCACTGCACTTTGTAAAGAGAAGCCAGCAGATCCAATGGTATGGTATATCAGCTCTGTTGTACGCCTTGTGATATGTTTGTTTTACATTAATATTCGTGCTCCCTGTATGTACAAAAGCTACTCTTTTGCAAAAGAGCTGTGCTGTTTTAGTTTTGCTAATGATGTAGTCAGATATCATTTGCCTTTCAAGAAGCTGGTTTGTTTGTTAACAGATGAGGTGAGGGCCAAGGCTATATGAAATGCTCTTTGATGAAATGGTTATTTTAGGTGACTTCTGTAAAGCTATTGCCTACACACAGTTGTTACAGATGTCTGGAAAAGCAAATGGATGCCATCATATGATGCCAAAAGAAAGTTTTTGCTTTACTATTTCTGAGGTAAGTTTGAGATGAAATAGCTCTCATAATAGATTCTAAATAAACTTACTTAGATGCTAGTCACACAGGTAGCAGTTACATGCTTGAGTAAAACACTGTAGAGTTCTTAGCAAGGCTGTCTTTGCTTTGTCATTATGTTTAATTTAATAATATTAACTTAATCTTTCTTTAGGATGAGCAATTATCTTGACTATACAGCATTGATAACAGTTCTGAGTAAAACCCATCTTGAATAATCAAACTGAGCTGTAGCAAATTGTCACCTTAACTCTTTCTATTTGTCAAGTTGATACATCTTACCCTCCTTCCACAAGGATCTCTTTTAACAAAAGATTTCGTATGAATTGCGGTTCTTAGTGGGGAAAAAAAAGGATTAATTTATTGGATTTTTCTTTTCAACACCAAAACAAAATTAGCTTTCTTTCATCTGGAAAAAATATGGCATTTTTTAACTTGTAGTATTCTTAAAATTCAAGTAATTCACGCTAGTACTTCTTTAGGAATGCAGAAAAATGATCAGTGCGATGATTTACCAGGAGTTGTGCATTCTACATGATAAGCAATCTTCTAATCCACATTGCATTTCCCCACAAGAGACACTGCAGAGAAAAAGGAAAAGGCCTTAAGAGCATTCAGAGGTGTTTCTATGACCTGTGTCAGATTAAATGTACCGTAACTGTTCCAGCTTTATAGTCTGTTCACTTTATCTGTATGTCTAGCACTGTTGCTGTAGAAATCTAAGAAACTGAGACACAATGTCCCTGAAGTAGTCACTTCATCCATCCCTTTGCCCAAAGGCCAGATCAATTGTGTGCAACCATTCCTAGCTGCTGTTTGTCTGGCCTGTTCTGCAGCACTCCGAGTGATGGAGAATCTACTGTCGCCCGAGGCGATTTATTTCAGTGCTTAATTATACATGGTTGAAAACCTTTCACTAAAAGTTAGCCTAAATCTCCTGTGCTCCAATTTTAAACCCATGATGCTTTTTGTTTTGTTTTTTATTAGTATCCCCAGAGGACATTGAAGACAACGTAACATCTCCTTTCTTTTGCAGCAATCTATTGCGTATTTGAAGACTGTCATCATCTTTTTTTTTTTTTCAGTCATTTCTTCACTATAATAATAAAAAAAAATATTCTTTCTTTCCTCTATTTTAACTTGTAGGCCACGCTTCTCTAAATCATTTTGTTTCTTTGCTTTCAATTAATCTCTGCACTCTGAGCACATTTTTTTTTTGGCCAGTTGTGTAGCTAGAACTTGTAACTTCACCTAGACCATTTTCGTCTTCCTTGCTTGTAAGGAAGTTATATGCCAATAGAAACAAATTAATTCTTTCTTCCACATTCTTAATGTCTGTGACCTTATCACAAAAGGAAAATAAGCTTGATTTGATATTGTTATTTTTGAGAAGTATATGTTGGCTATTGCTCTTCAGTTTGTTCCTGCTAGGTGATTCACAGGGAAAGTGATGGAGCATTTTTTTCTAGTATGTTCATATATTTGAGGGTTTTTTTTTGTTTTGTTTTGTTTTTTTTCCCATGAACTGAATTTAGGCTAATTGTAATTTAAGGTAATTGTAATCTTCAGTTTGTTTCTCATGCCATCTTCAGAAATGAAAAAACAATGTCTGTCCACTCAAAAATAGCTGCAAGCAGCACTGAGGTTGTCTTAGGCAATTTCCTGAAGTAACACAGAGCAAATTTCCTCAGGATCAAATGATTAATTTTCTTCGAACTTTCTCAGGTAGTCTTTTTAAGGGCTGTCATGTACATTTGTAAGGCTTGTTTGTCTGTTATTTTTCTTCAATTGTCCTGAATTCTTACTGCTGCTGTTGCTGACTAACCTGTGAGGACTGTCATAGTGCTCCTCCTGTTGTCTCACATTCTTCAAAACTTTTCTCTTTTCTTATATCTGGTAATAAAAGGAGAGTGATGTTTACCTTACTGATCTACTGTTCTATCAACTCTTTCACTTCACAGTATGGCTTAAAGTTTGCTTCATTCCAGGAACAAACCATCAGCAGCTCTGTGAAATAAAAAAAGATGTGTTAAATCTTCTCTTTACAAGTGCAGAAATTGAGGCAAAGAGGTTAACTTGCCTGAGGTCAAGGCTTTGGAAGATTAAGTTAGACATCCTACCCCTCAAATTCTTACTTAAGTACAATTTGCTAAAAAGCTTACAAGAGGAATTTCAGAAAGTCACCGTGCTTAATTTTTAATTTTTCAGCATTATAAGGTGATTTCAGTGCAGAAGACTGTGGCATTTTAAATAAATCATTACTAGATAAATTATATGTAATAATTGCTAGGAGTAGTGTTTCATTACACGCTTTCATGCATATAGCGCATCTTAATTTCAAAACCCAGTTCAGATTATTTAAAGTATGGCCAAAATACTCCTATGCACAAAGACAGACATTGCCAGAAAAAGTCTTCTTCTAAACATAGTGAGAGTTATTTGAAAGCAATATAAGTGGTGAAGATTTAAAAGGTCATCTAGAAAAATCAGGCTTTTTTTTTTTTTCCTGTAAGGACTTCATTTTGCAGCACTGTAGGAGTGTGTGTCAGAGGCTTCAAATAATGCTTTAACTAGCTTTCTGTACACTTTATATAGAGAAAACAAACGAAAAAACCACAAAAGGTGTTTAATTTTCTGTTGTTGTTACACAGACATGGCTTGCTGACTGGTTGATCGAACACAATCCTAACAAACCTAGGTTACAACATCACGTCACTGAAGAGGAACACCAGGAGTAAGATCTCAGCGGAAATCATCTCAAGCATTCCAAGTTACAGATACATATCATCATTTTCATTCTATTCCTTGGCAATTAATATCGTTTGAAGTAAACGTTGTTGTCATAACTACTTTCATGTCTTCATGAAATCCTTTCTCTTAACCAGGATTTAACAGCTGTAGTAACTTTTCTATTGACGTTGAGAGTCTGGACTTGCATGATAAATTTACTGTGTCAGGTGATTAGAAAAGGATGAAATTATCTTCAGGTGTTACCTAAACTGCTGTTTTCTCCAGTTATCTTGGTTTGGCTGTCTGGGGCAAATAAAATCATTTAGACAATCATAGATTCCCAAATGTTGTACAGCTGGCCTGTACTTTGTTAAGCAGACTTGTTTCCAGCACTTTTTTAGCAGACACAAATTGCATTATGAAAGGAGGGACCTGAATGTAACTTAGAAAACAGACACTGAGGCCATATTACCAGCTGGAGAAATTTGGTTGTTGATTACATCACTGAGCTAGGACAACTCTTAAAGTGGTCACTTGAGACTGATGGATTTTGACAATATAATTTGAAAAGCCTGAATGAAGGGTACCTTGAATGAACATTTCCCATCTCAATGGCAAAAGGCACAGGGGTTATAAATCAGTCTCTAATTTCTATTAGAAGTCACAGGAGGGTGTATTTTAGTCAGGGACTAATACTTACCTTAATTCCAATATTTGTTTAAAGGAAGGTTCTTAAATGCAACAGCTCACATTAAGGGTGTTTTTTGTGCTCATCTGCTCTTAAAGGGTATGCTGATTTGTTGTTGTCCTGGTATCGCTGTTCACGCTTGGACTTTACTGCGTTTTATTTGACAGCTTCAAGAGAACGGGTTAGGGGCTATGCTGTTCAACAGGCAATGGTTAATCCTGCACTCTATTCCTGAAGTAATTGGACTGGTTTGGGGGAGGGCAGGGGGCTTTTTTGTTTTCTTAAAAATTGTATTTGCACTGTTAACTTCAAGCTTTGTATCTTACGGTTTTCCTGGATTGCATGGAGAAAATGTTGGTCTCGCAACTCTGAAACTTGAGTAGACTTGACTCATACTAAAAAAAAAAAAGTCAGATTATTTTATGACAAACCTTGCTCCTCAAACTTGAGTAATTAGCAGCAACTTAAGTCATTTGTCTCTAAGCTAATCATGTATCTTCTAAGAGAGTTAATCGATACTTGCCACTTCAGAAAACCAACCCCTGCAAAAACAAAACAAAAGAACCAGCCTAACACTCAGATATGAAAAAAAAATACAAGGTCATTAGAAATACAGCAAACAGATCTCTTTATGGCTAATGTCCTTTGCCTATGATTATTGCTCCCTACAAGTGCCTGATTGCTGCATATAAGACAGTGATACTTTGTGGTTTCCTGTTAGCCAAACCAAAACATTTCTGTTTTGAACATGCCAGAAGCTAAAACCCAGCATATTCACAATGCATTCTCCTTCTTTTTTGTTACTTAATGTGGTGTTTGCTTTCTTACTTAGATATGTTATAGTTTGACAATAAACGTCTCCTTTATGTTACCTTTGGAGTTCTCAGTTTGTCTTTTGCAACAGACGTCTGTTACCTTATACCTATTGAAGATTTGTAGCTACTGCAGTGAGTGTGTGGGTCCTGTGGTGTACCAAGATGTGTAGGAGGAAGGGCAAAACTAGCTGAAGTTGTAACGTTACTTTTGTAACCATGCAATATAATGTATCGATCATTCAAGTGTGTACCTGTTATTGGTCTTGTTCTCCAGTGTTCCATTCGCTGTCTCTGTACCCTCGGGACAAAACCTGGGAAATCTCACAGCTGAGATGCTGAGGAAGTTGCATCAGTGGGTAGGATGTGGGCAGGACATTCCTACAAAGAGAAGGACAGGCAGTGTGATGGCCTTGTCCCCTGGGGGAGCTGTGACACCGTGGGAGAAGCTGTTTGAGGAAGTGCTGCTTACATTTCAGTTGGGCTTTAGGTTTCTTTTTGGCACAGAGCGTTATAGGCTTGGACAATGTTGTAATTCCACATCAGAGAAAGTAGAGTTTTGGGGATAAAAGCCATGAATTGAAAGATGTCATATCACCTGGTGTCTGCAAGGCAAGCTGCTGTCTGGTAACTAGTGACCTCTCTTCTCTCTCTGTTGAGTCGAAGTACTTATGTTGCCTATTGAGTTTTATTGGATACTTTTTAACTTTGAGGGAGTTCATTTTAGTTTTACTGCCGGAGTTCTGGAATAGAGCTATGTCCATAAAACCAGCAGCTCATTCTCTTTCCCATAATTCTGTGGTTTGTTTTTGTTTTTGTTTTTTGCTTTTTTTAAACAGACTTCCTCTTGAAACTTTGCTTATCATATCATTATCACCTGCCATGGAAGTTATTCTTGAAACTATACAGACTGAACTACTCTGAAGCATCTGATTGTTCAGATTTCTTGTCTCAGAAGGGATTTTTTAACTTCTAGAATGGACCAGTTATACTGCCAGGAAACCTGAACATCCTTTGAATATGGCATAAGGCTCAGTCAAAGCCAGTTCCCCTTTGCCCACGTAAGTCCAAGCATTTCAGCATGCCAGGCTTCAGAAATGAGTCACTGCTCGGTGCTTAGGACTTTCATTCAACAATTTGAGGCAAAAGTGTTGCATGGAGCCTTGCAAATCCTTTCTTAGTTATGAACAAATTCTCTTTTCTTTCACTGAAGTTTTTAATGTTAACTGTTCTTCAAACAACAATGATCTAAGCAAAATTCACGGATTGATGATAAACTGACAGATGTTTCTCCCATGGCACTGCATGAAGGGAAGGAATCACTCAAACTCGCAGTTCTTTTCAGTGCCATATTGGAGTAGCAGATTCTACTTAAGGCCATAATTAGTATTAATTTGCTAAGCCAGAGCACTCGGATCAAGATAGTTCATGCCATTCTGGGCACTAAATGTTGGTTCTTTTTGTCCTTACCCAACTACAGTACACCCTCTGCAAATAATGTGGAGAAAATACTGTATTTTCACTTCCTTTTTTTTAATGTCTTTGTTTAGAAATCTGAAAAGTAATTATGACCTATTTTGTTGGAAAGAAAGACTCTGCATATCATAAGAAGATAACTTATTATCTTATTCCCAGAGCTCTTTCCTTTTAGATTACCGTCAGTAAATTTGTTCTTGGGCTAGGAATTGGATTTCGTTCCCCTTCACCATTTTGCTTTACTCAAGCAAATGTAACTCAAACCTGCATTGCCACGCTGCAAGGACCACCACAGGAAATAGGCACTTTCTCGTTAGGCTGCCTGTGAAATGGAAAATCCTGCTATCTTTTGGCTGGCCCATTGGTAGAGCAGCTACCCACAGCTAGAAAACTTCTGTTGTCCAGACAGGCTCCTCTGGGTGGGGAGGGTGTCAGCAACATGACTGATCTGCTGAGCCTCCTTGGGAGGATGCCTGTCAAATCAATTCTTGTTATGCTGCCTCCTGCCAGGTGATCACAGAGATGCTGCCAGAAGCTCAGGGGAGAGCCGGTTGTTGGTCTTCCAGCCAGAAAGGAGGCATTGTTGTAAGATGAAGCAGCCTGCGGGAGAGGACAGCAGCTTGCAGACAAGTGGGTGAATGATACTTCATTAATGGTAACACTGAGAGATTATGAATTATCTTTCCTTTACTGCTTGTGAGTGCTTTATGGCTGAGGGAGGTGATGCTCTCGTACAAAGGACTTCATGTAGTGCCTTGTGTACTTACATTTGTCTTGTATGGCATTAACTTTTCTCCCTTGAGAAAATGAGACTGACTCTTCAGGTAGTGATGGATTTTAGGTTAACTCACTCTTGCGTTGCTGCAGTACTGCTCTGAAATCAGCTTACTTAAAAAATAAAATTAAAAAAAAAAAAAGACTATGCTACCAACTTCTTTATTTAAAAGCCTTTTAATCTGGGATCTCTGAATCAGACAGGGTGGATCTCCTGTATTGCTAGAGAGAGAAATTGTTAAAGGCAGTTGAGTGCAGTCTGTCAGCCCCAAATCGCATGGGCAAGAAATCACATATATACTCACCCTTAATTCCAGAGAACTTTTATGTGCAAGATCCTGATTTGGCTCTAACATCTCTTGATTGTGATAAACAACTCTGCAAACCACCCATTTTTCTTTATAACTTATTTACAGTCAGTGCCTAAACTCTCATTTCCTTGCAAAGAGGTGGTTGTTTTTGTTATGTTTCCAGAATCTGCACTGATTATCAGGATAGGAAATTCTGCACTTCCAAAAGCAACATCTTACTGCTGTGCTGGCTATTGGTTCTTATCTCTTTTAGGTGTTGTAAATGTTCTTTCCTACTGGGTGGTATTCCTGCTGCAGTGTGAATGACTGCAATGTTTTGTACGCATTTGGTTTTGTGTCATCCTCATTTCTCTATGTGAGAAAATTCCCAGGAGTATTTAGCGTACGTGTGTGGATAAATCTCCTGCATGCCCCATAAAGTAGTTTACTGTGGGCCACTATAAAGCAGTCATTACAGGGTGATGTTTAAACTTCTGAGATTAACACAGCCTCTCAATTGCGCTTACTTATTTTTATAGTGTAATTTAGCAACTGAACCATGAGAAGTTATGGCATAGCAAGGACTCCTTGAAAACATTGGTCCCAACTGTTCTTTTGGTTCCTTTGCGGTGTATTCAGTGCAATTCTGTTCTTTTAGTTAAAAAAAAAAGGGGGGGGGGGGGAAATCAGAGAGCTGCTCAGCTGTTACGTGGTACATGCATCTGAAATGCAGTCAGATGCTGGCAAGGCACATCCTGCGCTCCAGCTGAAAGCAAAGAGCTTGAGCCTGATTTCTCTGGAGTGAGACATGGGCAATACTGTTCGCTGCGTGCAGAACACTTCATCGTAGGCCATTTTGCAAAGGGAGATTTGCAATGGTGTTTTTGCCCGGATGAGGGAAGTTTGATCAGGCCTCTCTGAAAACCAGATGTTTTTAATGTGGCCACCACAAATGTAGATAGCTGTGAGATCATCCTTTGCTAACTTACCACTTCCAACTGAATTATGCCGTGAGGATATTTCAGAATACTTTATTGTTATTTTTTTCTTCTGAGGTCTTCCATGTAAATAAACTGAATTGACCAACAAAGTTTTGACCATGACTGTCTTTGTTTTGCAAAGTTCTCTTGTAAACAGGCACCATGCTGGCTTCCCTGAATAGCACCATCAGTGCAATTGAAAGGGAGCAACAAAGGCATAGGAAATGAAATGTCCATTCAATTTCCTATTCATGTAAATGATAGTTTATCATACTGATTACTAGGTTCATGTAGTTGGAATCTGTGATAACTCTTAAGCCTTTTATTGCCTTTTTAATGAACTGCAATACAACATTGCCTTACTTGAACACGGACCCGGTATTGAGGCATTCTCCAAACTCAGAGTTATGCTGGCTATTAACTCATCATTACATACAGAGGAGAATGTCTCCTACCACAAAGTGCAGCCGTGATGCAGCTTTACTAGTTACTCAGAACATTTCTCCTTAAGACTATGTGGCATTCCTGGAAATAAATTTTCAAAGTAATCTATAAGTATATTTTAATGATGATGCCTAATCTCTTGATAACGTTTCTTCTCACAAGGTGACAGAATGCTGTACAAAGGAACTAGTGGGGCACAAATGGTACAAGTGTGAAGGTCACGTACAGAGAATTCAAACGGGCCCCCTCAGGTCATCCTTTGAAGCAGCAGCAGAATCGATAAAATCCATTGCTCACTTTTGTTCCAGTTTTGTGTCTTAGAAATGAAGCAGTATATCTCTTCAATGAGAAATGGCCGTTGTAGCTATGGAGATCCAGCACCACGTCCTTGGTTTGTAGCCCAAACTAATGCCCTCTGAGTTAATGAGGGAAAAGGTTCTTCATTGTCTTTTTTTGGAAAAGAATACAAGTTGAAGCTACTGGACTTGTAATCTGGGCTTGTCCACCAGTCTTCTGTCTGCCTAGCATCTCAGTTTTCCCATCTGACTGCAGGCAGATATTCACATGATCATCCAATACGTCTAATGGGTTGAGCAGTCCATCTCTTAGAGCATGACTGCTTGTGCACTTATTGCTTGCACTAGTTTTTGGAGTGGAAATATGGGTCAATTGCACAAGCAGATGGTTACTGCACACACACTGCTGTGATGTGCACGTTTAAGTACCATTAATGAATTCTGAACTTCCTAAATTAACTATCAGAAACTAGCAGCTGGTTTTCTTCAGTCCAGCCAAGCTTAGTTTTAAAAAATAACGTGTATTCCAGAGTAACCTCAAAGCATCAATTTATCTAACATTTCATAAGGGTATCTGCTGGTGAAAAAAAAAGATGGTATTTTAGCATGTCTTCTTGTAAGGCAGCTCAGTAACAAATGCATGTAAATTCAGTCTAGTGGGAATAATCTGAAGCCAAAACAACACTTCCACTGCAAAGTCATTGAAAAAACTTTAATGTAGGACAGCTGTGGGAGAAGGAGGTTTGGTACCTGTAACAGAGTCAGGGAAGTCATGTTTCAGCTGTGGAAGTGAAAATGAGCAGAGCAGCAGAGTTTTGAGTTAGCATCTGTGTTGAACTGGCAGATCTGGAGTGTAACTCCTATGCTGGCAATTCACCTCCAGCAAGATGTGTGAGTCTGCTGCAGGGAATGTTGTGTATTCTCTTAGAGATTTACTGCAGCAGATGATGATGGTCTACATCCTTAAGTATTATAATTTGGTGTGATTCTACTAAGGGGTGATATTATATCAATTTAGATATGATCTGAGAATGTAAAGTTCTGACAAGACAAACTGACAGGTTTGGGTTTTCACTCCCTTGTGACGAGAAATTGTATCTTAATGTTCTTGTCCAGTTTGAACGAAAAGCAGCTATCTCACTGACACTGTTTCATTGTCACGTGGCATTAATTAGCTGCTCTGCTACAGGTTTTCTTCGTTACGGTTGAGAAAGTTTGAACATTCAAAAAAAAAAAAAAAGAAGAAGAAGAAATGACCACGCTCCTCTGCATATGAAAGAGTGGTACCTGGTGCCAGGAGGATTTTCCACAAGTAAAGTAAGGTGTCTCTCTTGTGTGCACGCATGGAACGTTAGCTTGGCTCTGCTCACAGAGGTTGTGGGTTTTGCACAGTGGTCCAGAGATGACAAATTGCTGATGGGAATGTGTTTGATCTGTAGAAGAAAAAGTGGACTTCTGAAAGTTTCTTCTTGTCTTGGTAGAGAGTGTAAGGGGAACGTGTTGAGGCATGTCTTTTTCTCTTTGCTTTAATCAAAACTGGGAATTCTTTGGTTAAATACAAAATATGGAAATTTCCTTTTTCACCTCACAAGAGTGTTTTGGTAACTGAAGCGCTTTCACACTTGGAGAGATGGGCCTGTTTAGCAAGGGAAAACCAAAACATTCCAGTGCAGCTAATATTGCAGCTTCTCTGGTGCCTTAAGTTCAAGCCACAGCAGGAGGTGCAGACACCTAATGGGGATGCAGTCACTTTCTGGATCTTTTCTTTGGAAGAAATAATAAGATGAGTCACAATTAACCCATTCTGCTAAATTAGTAAGGCTCTTGGAGATTAGAGAAGGCTAAAGTCTTGCAAGCGGGGTTGCAGTAGAGAGAGGCAGAGCTATTGCCTCGGAGTATTCCAAAGCCTCTGCGCAGATGGGATGGTTGGGCCCTTGCTGTTGGTGCTGCTGTACTGGAGATTTCTTTGTGGAAATCCAAGTTCTTTTTTAATCACCCTTGGGTTTCATAGAGCTAACACTTTCTTGAATGACTATAAATACAGAGATGACTTACTGAGAAGGTATCTGGAGCCTTACTATGGAGGAAATTGTGCTGGTCCACGTGAAAACAGATGTGCCCATATGAGTAACAGTGAAAGCTCATGGGATGGTTTATTTTAGGATTGACTCTTCCTGACTTCGTGTGCCAGCTACATAACTCAGAGCCACGCTGTCAGCTTGCTAACACGGCTCAGGCAATTTTCCTTGGCTGACACACCTGGAAAACTGATTCCATGCCTGTTTTTTTGTTGGTGATTGTCTTCATTTTGCTAAATTACTTAGACTTGGTTTATGAAATGAATGGAGCCACCATGTCCCCGTGGTGTAGTTCTTGCCATATTGCTGATAGATCAGAGGGACAGAGCACCTCACCTCCTTGGTGAGGTGAAGCATTCTCTCTGTCTGTGAGCCACTCCATTTTCAGTGCTAGAAAATCTTATCTGTGGGAAGACTGTTCCTTGGGGTGAGGTCAGGGTCCTCTTGCAGTGAGTTTCAGAAGAATGAATGAAAGAGTTGTTGCTGGTGTTTAGCTTGGGTATGTGGCAGAGTGCTTAATGCAAGACTGAACAAATCATGGTGATGTGAAAATTAATTACATCTTCATGGGACAGAGAAAGTACAAGTGTCCCAAAGACCACCATGGGTTTAAAACTCAGCTCAGCTTCCTATTAGAGGGAACTGATGGCCTTTATCAGTACTCTTCATGGCAGTATTTCTTATTCTTCCTCAATAATTCTTTAACTACAGTTCTCATTAAATTAATGCTGAAATTGTACAGATTACTCTGTACTTCATATCACACAAAATCTGAAGCCTTTTACACTGAAGCAGAACTGTGGTAAATGCTCAGCCAGAGCAGTCCCTTCAGAAGAGGAGATAACCAGAATTGTTCTAAATAAGACCCTAAATAAGCACTTGCTGTGCATTCAGGAAACTGAACGTTGGGCTCCATCCTGCATGACCATTTACACTATCTCCTTATCAGCGTACCTGGCCTGGCTCCAAGAGATTGGAGTGGATGGTGTCTGGATACAGGAGGCACAATTTAGAGCTCCCAGCTGCTTGAAAGGGACCGGGTGGTGATCAGTTAGTCTCTGGCCATCAGTGAGATAAAGCCCTGCAGTGGGCACATCCCCTGCCCTGCCACTGATGCCAGCCAGGCGGGGCTCATGGGCACACCTCACAGATGGGGATGGAGCACTCCCAGCAGGGGCTGTCTCTAATCCAGATACAAGTCCCGTAGCCTGAGTATGTCGGTAGTAGATGGAGGAATAAATGAATGTGCTGTTGTCAAAAGATGTTTCACAGAGAATGTAAATAGTAGGCTGTCAGATAAAACAGGCTCAGACTGCTGATCCGTGACTTGATATCCCTGGCACCCCCAGTGGGGAGGCTATGGGACAAGAAACAACTCTGCCCTGGGTTAGGGCTTATTCACTTACACACATCAAAGTATAAATGTAGCTGCTTTGCTTTTGGACTTGAGCTAGTTCAAGCAAAACCATCCCAAGTCCCCATGCTGTGCTCCCAGCGCTCCTGCCCAGTATTAGCTGCTGGTGCAGCACGGGTGTTCCCCAGAACCATGCTGCAGCTACCACTCACCAGTATTACCTGCTTCATAGAGAGCGGCTGCAATGCTGGAAATGCTCAGCACCTCGGGAGGTACTTGGGACTGGATTAATTTAATTACTCTCTTTCTTATTGCCTTCAAAATCCACTTAGTGATAGGGAGGAGGTGCCTTGTCCCTGAAATGGGTGGTGGCAGCTGGCCAGCAGAACTTCTGCCTGGTAGGAGTGGAGATGCAAAGCTGGCTCAGGAGATTTGACTTCAAAGCACTGGGCAAAAGGGAAAGAAATATACATTATTGTCTTCAAAGATGTCATCTACCCTTGATGGACAAGCAACTGGAAAGGCTGGGCCAGGAGCCGGAACGTTGTGAGTTAGAAAAGTCTGTGGAACTGGGAAGAGACAGGAGAACTGCTCTCCTCACCCTTGTTTGTGTCTGGCTGAGCTGTGGGATGAGACCAAAATCTCACAGGAGCCCCCCCTGCATTCACAGCCCGACGTGTCAGACCAGATCACCCACCACAGCACGGGTTTGAACACTGGGCACGATGGCCACAGAGCACAGCCCCTGCCCCAAGCACCCAGCTGGCTGCAGCACACCCAACCCATGCATGCCCTGAGTCTGAGCCCAAAAGGGGTAACGGTTGTGCCCCATTGTTTTACAGTCTTTCCTCTGACCTCGTCATTATCATCTTTTATGGCATTCCATGAGCTATTGAAAGCACTGGAAGAGGAAATTAAGGGCTGTATACTGTCCGGGCTCTGCGGTTGTATGTCCCCCAATGAGCTATTCTCTCCTACACATGCCCACAAATGGCTTCGATTCATGTTGCATAGGATAGTGAAAAAAGATGAGAGAAAAAAAGAAAAGCTAAAATACTACCCACGATTCCGCTCTCTCTTTGCCATTATTTCTTTCTCTGAGTAAACCTCTACATTCCCCTTCCACAATGGACTTAGGTTTCTTGTCTTTCTTGTTCTGTCCCACTCTGCTCCACACAACTGCTGTTCTTCTCTCCTCCCGCCTGCATCTTGTGAGCACTGCCAGCTGCAGCCACCACTGCTCCCCATTGCGCTTGGAGTTCCCACCAGTGCCCTCCACTTCACTCCACATTTCAGAGCCTCTGGAAGAGGCAAACTGGGGCCTGGACATGATGCAGACTTCAGACTGGATCTTTTCTAAACCCTAAGAAGTCTTTGGTTGGGGTTCTCTTGGGCCAGGAGTACTTTCTCGTGAAGCTGTCCCAGCAGAAACACTGCACCCAACTAATATTTTTAGCTCCATTCACTTTCTTGTTCATAAGTTAGGGGCCACAAGGAAAGCACTTTGTGTTTGGAGGAAAGGAGGAAGAAGGAATTAATTCTGAAACTACATTGCAAGTTGCATTTATTGATTGTCTCCTGTTACAGGGCTCATCTCCTCTGGGTTTGTTTGAAGAAATGGGATTTCCTGCACTGTATACCCACGTGGGGGACCTGGGATGCATCCCGGGAGAAAGCAGGGAAATAGAAAAGGGGGAAGGTGGAGTGGAAGCAAGTTTGTGGCTCACTGCAGAGGTGCACACCTGGGGTAGGTCACCCACTGTTCCCAGCCACCCACAGAAACATTTGGAGGGAACAACCTGCCTCACGCACAAGAGGCTCTCACACACCGCCACGTGCACGCAGCAGAAGTGAGGAAGGACCAGCAGGTGGGCAGCAAATTCCCATCCTGCTTTGCTGTAAGTGTATTCTCTCCTTAGGTTGTAACCCTGCCCAGCAGACCCGCTGTGCCAGGCCTCCTGCCTGGGACTGTGGCACAAACGCTCCCCAAACCCGGGCTCAACCCCTCCGAAGGGGAGGGCAGCTGCAGCACCGCCCTGCAGACAGGTACTGTAGGTGTTCTCCCCAGCTGAGAAGTGTTTGGGAAACACTTGTAATGCTTTTTCTCAGGTGTTGCAGAGAGGATTTGTTTTGTAAATAGCAAAGCTGTTAATTGCCTTGACTTTAATAAGACCAAGCTGAAAAGGTGTTAACATGTTTCTGTTGGGTTGTGCTGGCTGCGAGCCACTGCACAGGGCTGTGCGATGGGAAGGAGGCGGTTACTAAGAAAGTACTTGTGCTCAATAGAGAGAAAAAATAATAGGCACTGGTATAGCCAAAGACCTGGAATAATGTGAATTTGGTAGGAAAGATTTAAACTGAATTTTGAAGCAGTTCTTCTCCAGTGGATTCAGTTTTGTTCTGGTGATATGGAGTGTCCTGCATGGGGCTGGAGGGCTGTTTCTTCCCTCTGCTCCCTGCAAGGCACTGGTGGTGTGGAGCTGCTGTGTGCCAGGTGGGAGTATGGTTGCATAGCAGCTCTGAAAATCAAGGGGGAGGTTTGGGGGCCTAACTTTAAGCACCTCACCCATGAAAGTGTTGCTTAAGGTTAGAAATGGTTTAAGGGCACTAACTGGTCACAAAAATCTCTGTATGCTCCAGCAACCTGACATTCAAATTCCCTGTCTTTCCCTCATAGCCTGTTAATAAATCTCACCGAAGGCACTGCATGGATACTTCCACATCCTCCTCTATGGGAATGATATTAGCAGGGGCTAACCAGGGATTGATTAAGGGCCTTTAACTTTGTCATGCTAAGGGTTGGTTCTGCAAGTCGAAAAGGACCTGTGAGTTGTTTTCTAAGGTTGTAGGGAATTGCTGGTGCTCCCTGGTTTCTCTGCACCAGATGCAGCCTGACGGGGAATCTACGCTGCATATGAAAAGGTCCTTTAGCCCACTGAAGAGAGAAGAATCTAACACTTGTCAGCTTGAGTGATGGAGACTGGCACTGAGAGCCATAATATTCATGTCAGAGAATTGCCAAGCCCATGCGGAAGCATTCAAGATGGATGGCCTGGGGATGTACTCCTGACACTTTAATATGGGGGGAGGGTACAGCACAAACATCTCGTACAGAATTATAATCCATGAAAGGGCACTGGCAGCATAATTTAAAGCTAATCCACCCAGCAAAGAGTTTAACAGCTGAAGTGAAGTGGGTTTGAATAGAGGAGGGCTATAGTGGGGCGGTGGGGCTTCTGAGCATCCCGCAGCGGGGAGCGAGCGCTTGGCCAAAACACAGCCACCTCAGAGATGCTTCCCAGAGAGCCACGTGGTGCTTCCCAGAGAGCCATGTGAGCAGTCTGTTGGCATGCAGCCTTCCTAGCTCCATTTCCCTCTCTTGTCATTACTATCTAGTTGTGAATTAAATAGGCTTGATGCTCATCTCGCTGGTGGTCGCCTTGTTGGTGATGTGGGCAGGCAGGGCTCCGAGCAGCAGCCCTCTGGGGGCACCGGGACTTTGGATTGAGTTCATACAGCATCTGCTGCACCCACAGTAGATTAAGAGTTTTACTTTTTCATTGGAATTAGGATTGATATTTTTCTTATGGTAAAACGGTCAGACTCCTCCTCCTCAAGCATTTCTAAAGCCAGGTCCCCCCTCTTCCCAAACATGAAGTGATTTACGGGCAGTTGGGATCAGTGTCCTAAATTTGAGTTGATTTCAGGTAATCAGGAGTAAATACATTCAGGTTTAAAGACACCACCAGTTCCTTCACATGGTTGTGGTTAGAGACTGAGCCTTTGCAAACCTGCAGCTGACAAGAATTCACTTTACAGTGTGTCATCAGTTATTTTGAAAACGGGTATGTGAGATTTTGCTGTTTTGTTAAAATCACATCTGAAACAGTGAGGTCAGCCTGGCCCGTGCCCAGCCAGCAGTCTACAGCTTCTTAGCCCTCGTGCTCACAGTCAGCATGGTTACAGAAAATGAGTGCTCAGGGTGCTCCCTGACAGCGCCTGATGGATCAGGACCTGGAATCTCTATTGTTTTGTAGGGAATGTAGTGAGAAGTGATGGCTGTTGTATCGAGGCAGCGGTAGGGGGGAGAGGGCTCTGCTCCCCCAGGACTGTGGGATGTGTGTCAAGGTGCAGCCCTAGGGCACAGTGTTGTCTTCTGTGCTTGATCAGACTCAGTGTTCACTCTGCAAGGTGTGAAGAAGTGGAAATTGATCTCATGGGCTGGTACTTAACTTTCTCCCAGGCTCTCATCGCCTTGCATATGGTCTTTGCCTTTTGCATAAGTTTTGATCACATTGCCTCAGATGGTCCGAATTTCAGAAATGTGAGTGGGATAAAAAAAACAAATAGATTTGAGGAAGAAAAAACAGTCTCCAGCATTTAAATGCAGTGCTGCAGGTCCTGGTGTCAGCTCAGCAAACTGTGGGCTGGGGGGGCAGGGGGAGGCTTGCAGGGACCTGACCTGGGCGATGTGTTAACTGTGATCCTCCTCTGCAGTGAGACCATCTCTGTATGTGCTTTGCAGTTGTGCTGGTGGAATAACATCTCCTTCCTGCTCGTTTGCTTGTTTCTATCGTTTCCAGTTCAGCCTAAATTCTGATGGCTTGCAAATGGACACTGTTGTGGCAACACTTGAAAAATGTTGGTGGCTTTTTTAGCTTTGGTGTTGTGGCCTGTTTGCTAGCTATGGGAGCTTTGGAAACAGCAAGGAAACCCCCAGAATTGATGATTGGTTGGTGTAGCCCTTCCCCCTTTCAGGAAACTCTCTGTTGCAAGAATAAACTCACGTCAGCCCTGCTCCCAGCGTGTGTGTGTTTTGCACCTTGGGCAGTGGCTGTGTTTGCACCGGGAGCATCATGGTGCGGGCGCACAAAGCATCAAAACACGTGTGCAAGGTGTGCACCGCTGCTCCCCCCAGCGCTGAGACCCCTGGGGCTGCCTGATGGGGGGGTCCCACCAGGGCTCCCACCGAGCAGCAGGGGAGCAGCACGCACGTTCCCAGCTGGCCCCAGGTTTTCTCCCCCCTGCCCCGAGTTCAAAGCGCTCCTCTCGTGCCTGGGAGAATTGTGCAGCAGCACCGATGCTTTCCACATCAAAGCGGGGCTGCCTCACGCTGTCTGGGGATGTGAGGCTACAGACAAATTAAAGAGGCATCAGAGCTTCAAAATGGGCTGGGGCCGGTGCGACCCTGTGCAATCAGCACCCGAGGAGGGTTGGGTATCACAGCATGGGTGTCACTGCAAACCCTGCAGGGAGTTATGGCTGCGGCCAAGTTTCATTGAGGTCTGGGGGGGAAAGGCTTCTTGGTGACTTTTTGGATTAGCGATGGGGAATCTGGGAGGTGTTGTGCTTTTGAAATGGGCAGTTTTACACCTGGAGTGCTGCTGGGAAGTCTGAAAGGAAAAAGCCACTTGTTTTCATTACGGTGTTTATTGTAAAATACAGGCTGACGTCTAACTCTTTAGGGATGCCTTCAAAATAGGAGAGAAAACAGATTGTGCCAAGCAACAATACAGCTTCTTAACAAGCAGCATTAGGCATAAAGAGTTCTGAATTCTTATTTGCTATGTCGGTTTCTAAAAAAGTAAAGGAATTGTAAACAAATTAATTTCACCTGGTACAAACACGTGAAGCTGTTATCCATTCAGGTAGAGGGTCTGGTACCAAACCACGAAATTTTAAAAAGAAAAAAACAACCCTGCAAACACAGTCCTTAAACCTACTGATGCCCTCAAAAAGCTGCAGCTGTGCTAATGCAAACAGCAGCGCCCGGAAAACCCTCTCACATCAGAAAGTGCACAAGTTTCCCCACCAGGAGCTCTTCCATGCAGCGCCTGTGCAGGAACAGGGGGGCTGGGGTTGTGGTGCTTGCGCAGAAATGGAGCAGCCCAACGGGACCAGCCCTGGCCATGGTGCCTGTCCCACCCACGCTAACACTGCTTGGCCTCAGCTGGCGGCGGTGCGGTGAGCAGAACCCATCAAAAAAGTGAAATTCTTCCCGCTGTCAGATATAAAGTGACTTCCCTGGGGAAGGCTCCTTCCCAAGCTCAGCTACGGCAAGGGCCACCACAGGTGGAGAAGCCCACAGGTCCGCCTGGCAGGCGTGGTTGCCGGCCTCCCCCTATCTCTTGTGGCCTTTGTTCCGCCGCTTGGTGTAGTTGACAACAGCAGCATCGCGGCGGGCGCAGAAGTGCTTGGCCACCAGCTGCCGGCACTGCTCACACCGCACCGTGCAGCACCAGTGGAACTTGCAGTTGCAGCTGCTGACCACCTCTGTCCTCCTCTCCTCCACTCTGAGGCCGCACTCTGTGCAGAGCCGCCGGCAGCTCCTCCGCTCCCACTGTGAGAGGTTCTTGCCGGTCTGCAGGCACTCGCGGCCCTCGGTGCCGTGGTGGCCCAGGCTGGCGTTCCTCGTGCAGTAGTCGGGGGAGTCCTCCAGGAAGACGAGCTCTGTGGAGTGGACGTGGTGGAAGGTCTCGGCTGTGGCCCCACGGCTGTCGGCACTGTTGCCGGCTCTCATCCGCCTCTTGTCCATCTCCAGCTTGTGGGCTTGGTCATATTTGATCTTCAGGTAGTTGCCGATCTCCCGAAAGTCAGCGAGCTGGAGCCAGCACGTCTGGATGCTGCAGCTGCCTGACACCCCATGGCACTTGCAGGCTCGCTTCATCGTGGCTTTCACAGCCTAGGAGGAAAAGGTGCAGAAGTTGGAAGCAGCAGATCATCACCATTCAAATCTCAATATATGACACTTCTACAGTGGCAAGGAATGGGTCAAATGTGACTTGTGCCACAAGATTTCAGGTCCTTCCAAGACACAGACTGATGCTTTTATTTCAGCTCTAGGCAAACATCTCTCCTCATCACTAATTAAAAGAGAGATAATGAGTGGGCACAAGCTGTTGCCCCCAGCCCTTCTCTGGCCAGGGTAGAGGCAGGGTCATACCCTCCTGGCACGTCCCAGTCTGCGACTCATCTCGCTCATTGGCACATCAGCCCATCACCTCGCACAGACCTCCTTCAGAATGTGTGAAACGAGCTGGAGTAACAACAGAGAGCCTCTGTGCATCTCCTCCAGGCCGAGCACTTCACAGGTATTATCTACTCATCTCCCTCTGGTATTTATAAGGTTCCAATCACTGGTATCTATGTGAGATTACGCCTCGACACACCCTATGAGATAGGTATGCTAAGTGCTGCCGCCGTTGTTTTTACAGACAAGGTTTGGCCTGAGCTGCTGTGCCTCCATGGGCCGGGTACCCAGCTCATCCTCACAGTCAACTTCCCCTGCTGAGCAGCTTGGAAAAACCCACTGCAGGAATGCAGGCTGGTACTTGTGTTGTGTTATGGCTGGGAGCACGAAACTGGTGCATTTCTGAATAAATAGCATTAGTAGTTAACTGTGCTGCACACAGCTGCTGGAGGTGGAAATAGATCTTACTGCAGCTCCTGTTCAGGCCTAAGGCTGGTCAGATTCTGGCTATGTTTTTTTTCCCCAAGCAAATAGAACGAGGCTTAGATTGTCAGAGGCAGCTGGAGAAAGGGACCCGAACAGTTTGCTAGGCTGTCTGATGTTGTTTTCAATATGTACGTTATTATTGCTACTATCATTATTACTACAATTACTATTATATTTTTAAATATTTGACTTACAAGTCTCCCAACTTCGTTGTTGTGCAGGTTGATGAGGGCGCGAGTATCATGTCCTGTTTCCAAAGCATCCACAAAGAGCTTGGAAATCCTCTCCCCAAACTCCACATTGTCGCTGCAGCCTCCCCAGACCCAGCCTCGGCCACCTGCAAGGCAGACACAGACGGTAAGAACACAAATGCTCTGGGCTGAGTCCTGCCCCGGGACATGCACTGCAGTGGGGCTGGGGTGATGGCAGCCCATCTCACTGCTGGTCGGTCGCAGCGGGATGCACGCCAGCATCTTACCAACGCGCCCGTTCCTGGAGTCGTCGCAGCCGCAGCTCTCGAAGTCGCCCATGCTGCAGTTCCTGGTCAGGGTGTACATGACGCCAGCGGAGCTGATGGCGTGCACAAAGGACGTCTCTCTAGTAGCTGGGGGAGAAGGGAGAAAAGCTGTCACACGTCAACATACATACCAGTCCTTGTTCGTTGGGAAGGAAGTTTTTTTTGTGAAGCCATCACCGTTCTGAAGGAGCAAGAAAGAAATAACAAAACTATTTGCGCAAAATGAAAGGTGCTACAGAGATTAAGTGCTCCAGCCTGGAGGCACTTCAGGCTCAGCATCAAGAGCCTCAGCAGCTTGGCACAATGTTCTGCAAGCGTCCCTGCAAGGGAAGAGGTTCTTGGCAACAGCAGGATGGTATAGTCAGTGGTTAAACCTGTGCTAACAGCAGTTTGTACCCATGCTTCTGTTTTACTTTATTTTTTGGCTTTCCTAACAGAGTCAGGGTGCCCCTGGGCAGCCTTATGGAGTGGTTGGCAGCCCTGCTCATGGCAGCCCCATGATCTTTGAGGTCCCTTCCAACCTCAGCCATTCCGTGATTCTATTAAACAGAATTCCACTCTGGTGAAAAAATTGCTGACTGAAGTAGATAGCAGTTAAATATACCCACAACTTACTCTTGAAGGCAGTCCTTGTTTTCTCTCTTCCCCTCACCTCCCCGCTCCCAACTCAGGTGCCCATAGCAGCACTGCCTGTGATGCTGCACAGACCAGCGCTGCAGGCAGGGCCGAGCTCTGGCTTAGTGAGGATACAGACCCAGAAAGAACTTGGAATCCCAGAAGAAATGTTAGCATTGTTTCTTAGGAAAATGAATGCAGACAGAGAAAAGCAAGCCTAGGTTTTAGGGGACAGAAAACCCTCTTCATCGCCAGGTTGCTCATTTCAAGGCACTCACCGCTGCGCAGGCGGTTGTGGGTGGAGAGCTGCAGCGCGCTCTCGGGGCAGTTCCAGCGCTCCCATCCGAACTGGAACTTGCACTCCTCCATCCCGCTCTGGGCGCCCGCCGCCACGCTGCTGGAGTACGTCAGGTACGCCTGCATGGAGAGCAGCGTCAGGGCCTTGCCTCTTAGCATTTATCCGTGACAACAGCCGTACACGGGCTGTGGATCCTTTGCCTCAACAGGACTTGGAGCTGGTAGGCTCCGGGAAATCTGGTTCCTTAGAAAGGCAGTATTTCCCATTTGCAAAACAAAATCACTTTACTTAAATTGTTGACAGTGCCTGTGTTAATTACCTTAGGTCCTGTCATCAGAAAGTTATTCACTGACCTGAAACAAAGAGAGGAAAATGAGCCACACCATTTAACACAGGCTCAAGAGCATCCCCCCACGCACCCCGAATCCTACCATGCGGCTGCGTTGAGAACAGCACCGTAGATGCCCACGATGGAGAGGAGGAGGAAGGTGCTGCCCCTCATGGCTGTCAGAGTGTGGGACCCGGCTCCCTCCGCTGATCCCGCAGGTCCCTGGCAGGGCTGCCTTGCCGCGCCGTGTCCCGACGTATCTCCAGATATTCGGGTCCAGGAAAGCTGCAGGAACCTGCAACCCTGATATTTATAAGGTGAAGTTCTGCATAGTCAAAACCCCCCATTCATTTGCTACCCAATGACTTAATGTGGTAAAAAAGCTCCTGCGCCAATGGGTGACAAGGAAACGCCTAATGTTGCACTTCAAAAGGCAGAGCGGTGTCGCTGGGAGCTGTGATGATGTGAGGAGAGCAAACTTCCCTAACAATGGGCCACTTTTAACTCCACTCCACGCCAGCTCCATCCCTTTCTCCCTCCCCAAGTGCACTTGCCTGCTCCCTTTCACACCCCGCTCACGAGCAGAGGCCGGGCCCTGAGCTCTGCGATAACAAACCCAAGCATTTCTACAGTGCCCTGCCAGCCTGCTCCCTGCCATGAGAGCTCTATGTCCTACGCAGATCCACCGGGGACACACCTCTCAGGTCTTCTTGACTCGAAGAGATTCATTTAATGGTGTTTTTTTCCCCTCCTTGCCTCCTTATGATGAAAATTTCCGTATTTCCATCCTGATAATAGCGTGCACGTCGCGGCAGTGTTTGGAAATCTCTCCAATTCACGCGGCTGCAGCTTGGGAACGCTGTGTGAATCACTTATGTGGTTTGCTCCATGCTTCAAGGCTGTAATTAGGGGAACAGTTTTCCGGGGGTTGCAATTTCCCTGCAGCGAGGTCTGCCCTGGCTTCTAGCTGCTCCGCACACGTGAGCACTGCCTCGGCCCCTCCGCTTCATCCCCGTGTGCTTGGAAGGGAAAATCCTTATCAGAGGAAAACCAAAAGGCCTCTTCATAGTCACGGTCATTAAGGGCTGCGGGAGCTGTAATGGAGCAGCAGCAAGACTTTGTTCACGGAAACTTCTCGGCTGGTTTTCCTGTGGCTGAGAAGCCCCAGCCAGGCTGGCTCACCCTGCGCAGGGCCGTCCCTGTCCTGATGCTCTCATTTCCCCATTGAGGTGCTGACACTTGGGCTCCTTGCAGCATGCTGTTGCTGCAAGGTGATGCACTGAGAGGGGCTACAAAGTGGAGGTTTGGACTGCACCAGGGGCTGGAACAGACTGTGTCTTAAACGTGCTCAGTGGTCTGCCCATGATGTGTGTGTGAGCGCGGTGAGGAGCCCACGTGGAGCTCCTGATCATGGAGAGCCCATGGACACCCCCACCTTGCTCCCCTCACTGGGCACCAAGCGAGAGGAACATCCCCATCCAGCCCCTGCTGGAGGGAAACCAGGACTCAGCACCGCAAAGCCACCAAAAACCGCTGGCAGTCAGAGCATTAAAAATGCAGATTGGTTCAAAATGCAAAATGCCTTCCAAGTGAGCACCACGCTGGTGCGCTCCTGCCAGCACGGCAAAACACTCTGTGAGTCAGCACTGTAATCATTACCATCCCGAGCAGATCCCACTTGTTAGAGCTGTCAAAGGACAGTTACTGGGAATGAAGTGTTTGCCATGTATCAGCGAGGTTCATTGATTAAAGCCTGTGCATATGACTTGGAAATCTGCTGTGCATTTTCTACATGCATGCATGTCATTTTGGGCTTTGCGTCTGTCTGTCCCTGGGGGCATATTGGTGGTTTTTTGGTTGGTTGGGGTTTTTTTTTTTTTTTGGTATTTTGTCTGGGAGAGCCTGCACAGCTGAACAATTTTGGCGTGTCTGTTTTGTCAGCTCACACATGATCCTCCTATCCCATGCCAGAAAAATAACAGCTTCTCTGGGCGTGAAGCACGGCTGCAAGCACTCATTGCAATTGGCAGCATTGCACAGTTATTTGCCTGGGCTATTAAAATATATCTTTTCCTATTAAAGCCGTAGGGATCTTAAAAGTCACTTGTAATGTTGTCACACTAGTCAGCAAACAGAGAGCTGTGCATGGGTGAGCCTTCCTGCTCTGGGGGATTGTCAGTCTGCTCAGACCCACGGGCTGGGACGGTCGTTTTGCTGGAGGACTTTCCCACCACCCAGACCTTACAGTAAAGCAGACTTCGCTCTTACTGTGTTGATAAATTTTGCGCTTATTAAGTGCGTTGCTCAATGCCCTTGCAGCAAGAGAGATTAAATGTAGCAGTCTCTGCTTTGCAGTCGGGTAAATTGAGGCACCAAGATTGCCATGCATCAAATCTCAAAGTAAATGGCAGAGCTGAACAGGCTGTAGTTATTCCAAAGCTGATTTCAGTGCTTTGCTCCCCAGGTTGCGGGGTGGTGCTGGCTCATCCATCACCCACGGGACAAGCCTGGGCTCATTGAGCCCTACTGCTCATCTGCGGAATGCTGAAGGAGTTTTCCTTCAGCGTTTCCATTCGCTAGAAACTCGCAGGAAAAAAAAATCAGAAAGCAGAATTTCTCCTTAGTTTACCTGGTGATGCAGAAAACAAATGGCCGGGCGTCCTCGCAGCCCCGAGCTGTGGGGTCGGTGGGACCTGCAGAGACTCAGCACTGCTGGAAACGGCCGAGCAGGGAGTGCTGGTTGGGAAACAGTGTCCTGGATGTTGGCCAGAGCCCCTTGGCTTTACTGATCAAATAGTGATGCTTTGTTTCTTATTTTCTTGCTACGCGACCAAACAGCCAGTGCTTTTTATGAGATGATGGGAGTCCTGAAGTATTTGGTATCTGCCTCCAGTCAAGAGACTTTAATAGTGCGTATGCAACCCCATATATTCATGAAACCCTGTTCGCATCGGAATATGGCAATTAAAGGAAGGCAGACACGAGGCAAATCGGTTCATACAAACGCTGCATGTAGAAGCCCATGAAAAAAGAGGGATGGATGGGCCGTGTGGGGGTCACAAGTGCAGGGAGCAGCAAGGGGAGTGAGCACGGCTGGCGTGGAGAACAGGAGATAAAGCACAGACAGCTCGCTAAATTGCCCTGGGCAGGTGATACATTCAGACCCCTAGCGTCAAATCCTGCATTGCTGGCTCCATTACAATAAAATCCACCTGGGTAATTAGAGAGACACCCCCTCGTCAGCAGTGTCGGAAGTGGCCGCATTTTATTGTGCTCTCCCCAGGAAGCCACCCAAATCCCCACGGCGATGCCATACCCTTGGATTGCACACAGCTTCTCCGCCAGGGGAGTGTTTTGTTTTGCTCCAGAATAATCCATCACTGAGCACTGTATAAGTCCCCTGAATGCTCAACTCTCATTTCTCAGTCTTCCCGACATCAGCTTTCCCATAGTGGGGAAAATAGGTTCATGTCTGCTTTGTCTGCTGCAGTTCCCAGCTGCAGGAGCAGCCCGCAGAACCCGAGCCCCGGTCCTGCCAGCGCTGGTGGGAGTTTTGCCTGTATAACAAATATGTTTTGATTAAGGAATGTGAATTGAAGATGAGGTGAGACTGAAATTAGATTTTGTGCCACACCTATCCTGCAGGCTCAGTCCTCTGGATTCCGATGTTGATACATAATTAGAAGTGGGCTCGTGTTCACTGAACAGAGGCTTAAAAGCCCAGCAGTGCAGTTGGAGGGTGCACTTTGTTGTGACAAAATGAGAAGTTCTTCTCTCCTGCCTCCATGCAGCAGCTCGTCCCGCTCAGTTGTACCAATGCAACCAGTTCTCCTATTTTGTTTCTAATCCTGATTCCCAGCACAGCCTCATGTACGGCACGATGGAGCAAGCAGGGAACTTCATCAGGGAAGCCAGGATCAAGCAACTCCGATGTTAGAGGCTCTGCTATTGAAGGAAACACCCCCTGGAATATACTACAGCACCACCAGGATGCTTAAAGGGCCACAGGAGGTGTGAGGTTGCACAGTTTGCGCTCTGAGATGGAGACTTCAGCCCAGGAGCAGGCTGGGATGTTGCTCCTGGCAAGAGCAAGGTTATTTCACTTGCAAGCAGATAAAGGCCATTTCTTCCCCGTTCTTCTCCCCAGTTTTGCACTGCATGTTTTAAATCTGTCCTTTCCTGCTACCTTCTCACCTCAATGACTTCTCCACTCTGGCTCCACGTCCTCACCCATTCTCAGACTCCCAAAGGCAGCTCCCCCTCAGCACGGGGGCCATAGGCAGACTCCAGTCTGGGTAAGAGCCCTGCTGTGCCACTCCACATGGGTGCGCAGAAATCCCCATTCTCCTGGCCCAAACTCTCCCTCCAGCAGAGCAAAGCTGCTCCTCGCTCAGCAGCTCCCCCTGGGAAGGCCAGTTGAGGTCTGTCTGTCCATCCTCCCAGAGCTGGCTGGTTTACTAAATCCTCGTGGCTACTCTGTGCTTCTGTCTCTGCAGCATCCTAAGAGGAGCTAAAGACACTTTGGGGCAACCAGCTCAGTCCTGCTGCTGCTTGAGCTGCCACGAAGAGCAGAGCAGGGTAAGACACTGAGGTTTCCACCAACATTTACTTTGCCATGCCTCAGTGCCATGACCCGATGGGCCTCACCTCATCTGCTCCTCTAGGTGTGTCCTTCAAAGCCCACGGGGCTGTTTACATGGCAGCACGATAAAGCAGCGCCGAGGGTTTTGTTTTCCTCTCCCTCGTTAGAGGAAGTGTCATGCAAAGCAGCGTTAGTGCAGCAGATAGGTTACTGCCTGGGTATCTGGGTATCTCCCGTCCTGGAAATGCAGCACCTCTGCAGATAAACTCCTGTCCAGGAAGAGATCTGGAACTCGATAGGAGAGGAAATTATCGCCTCCTTCTTCATCATTCCCATTCAAACTCGAGCTAAGTTAACTGATGAATAACACTGCTTGTGTGATGCTCCGCAGCTCTCCACGGCACGAGTCTCTACATGTCCCTTAGTGGCTGTGGCTCTGCCACCCCTCCTGCCCCGATCCACTCGGTGTCCTGGGGAAAACCTGAGCCCAGATCCCTGCGTTGTGAAGCTGGAGGGATGCGGCTGTGTGGGGGGGCAGCTGGCAGCTCTGGCAGCAAACGGGCAGTTTTCAGTATCACAGAAGGGAGTGGTGATTTGAGCCATGAGTATTTTCTTAACGCTCACCTTTATTTTCATTGCAGCCCCACTTTGGGCAGAAGAGTGCACAAAACTGCGACGTCATTCAGGGGAGACTGGGACAGAGAGAAACATTAAGAGCATTAAGTCTTGCTGGGAAGAGCCCGGTGAGAAGAGAGCTTGTTTCTGGTCCTGCTTTCCCAGAAGCACTGACAGCACGCTCATACCGAGGCTTCAATCAGCCTGCAGGTGAAGCTAGTGCCATGCGTTCCTTACTACGTGAGGTGGGAAGAGACGTTCCCAGCGTTACCTGAGCGAGGCAACGACTTGCGGGAGGCCGTCTGGCCTTACTAAAGCACCCTTAAGCCTTCACAGGTTCGAAGCTGGCCCGCAGTCGGCACGGAGCCCCGTTAGGGCCCTCTGGGGCCTGGCTTTTGCCGACGGCCTCCCGCTGATCGCGCAGCGGCGCGGCCGGGCCCCTCCGGGCGGTGCCGGGGCTCCCCCTGGGGGCGGCCCGCTGCTCGCAGCCGGCAGGGCGGGCGGGGACGGCAGCACCGGGTGCCGAGCTCCGGGCTCAGTCTACGGCCTCTCCCAGCGGCCTGCCCCGGGGCACGCTCTGCTGCAGAGACCGAAGTCCTGGACGGGTGTTGCCGCTTTGTGTGCTCACCCCGTGTTACAAACAGCCGCCCTGCTGTCTGAGCGCGGCTCTGGGATGCAGATTTTTCGGCTCATTCCGCACACCAAGGGCTATTTTAGGTTAGGCTCTTTTATTTCCTTCCTGGCCACGCACCGCTGCCATAAAGTGGCAACCATAGCTTTCCCCGCATGGGATTGTACCACTTCAACTGCTCTCATCTCCCCCTGCACTGACGCCACCAAAGTCTTCGTTGTTCCTGTGCGCACGTGGGAGAATGGCAGCCAGCACCAAAGCTGCTCCACGCCTCCATCTCCCCAGCACCCATGCTGGCCATGCACCTCTGCCAGGGGAAGGGCTGTGCAGGCGGGAGCTGAGGGCTGGGGTTGCCTGGCTGGTGCTGCAGTAGGAGCCTGCACGGGGCTCCTACTGGTAAAGTTCATCCAGGAGGAGCGGAGGGCAGGCTGCAGCTGTCCCAGAGCTGTGGCAGCACTCAGAACTGTGGATCCTTGCAGAGGGGTCCCCGGAGCAATGCTGCTGCCCCAGGGCACCCAGCGGGGTTCATGTGTACCTGTTCTCTTCGTTGCTAAACCAAATACGTGATACGGGGCCCATCGTGTGTTTCTTTAACTCTTGGAGGTGACCTCCCCAGGGCTAGCAGGGCAGGAGGACTGGCTGCTCAATCTGGGGTAGCTCCCGGGCAGGGATACAGCAACAGACAAACCCAATTCTTTCCACTGGGGAGGAGAATTGCTTGCAGCATCGTGAGAAAACAAAGCAGACCAAGAGGGATTATTTTCCCCAAACAAGATGCTGTTTGAAAACACCCACTTGGAGTCACACATCATTTTTTTTCCTCCCTGTTTGCTGCAACTTTGCCAAATACAAAAATTTTCGCAGTGTCAGCCTCTGATTTTGTGAGACCAGCTTCAGATGCCTGGGATGGTTGGTTGGTTTGGGAATTCTCTTTCATTCTGCTCCGTGCCTGCTGCCGCTGCCCTACGGGACCCTGTCTGCACGTGTCTCCCAGCTTGGCATGGGCAGGTCGCTGCTTTCTAAGGGGCCTCTGTTTTCATCCTGTGGTTTTGGAAAGACAGCGAACGAGCTGGACAGAGGCAGGAGAGCTGCCCTTGCTGCTTCTGACTTGGGTTTTGGCTGCCCTGGGCACCTCCTTGGCTGTGCTTTCAGATCCCTTCCGTCTTTCTTTCCACGCAGCTGCAGCTTAGACCCTGCTGAGATTGTGTCACAGTGCTCACTCCCTAATATCTCCCCTGTTTTCATCTCCCTTGTTCCTCCAGTAGTAGGAGGGGTCTCTGGCACACCAGGAGCCCAGTGGTGGAGCAGAGGCACAAGGAATTATTTTCCCAAAGCTCCAGCTCCTTGGGCCTGGTGTGAGCACCAGAGGAAAAAATAATTTGGAAAAAAAAACCCAGTGTATTTTGGGACTGAGGTCATCAGGATTCCCCTGTGGTTTGTAGCTGAGCTTAAAGTGAAACTCAACATGTTCAGTTTGTCCTCCCTGCGTTTCCCTGTTAGCAAACACCTGCCTAATGAGCCTTGTTAAATCAAGCATCTTCTGTATAATAACGACAGGAATGCAGATCTCCTCTGCTCAGCCGAGGCTCGCTGTGGCTGTGCAGAGCAATTAGCAGTGACTCACAGGGGCAGGGGGGCAAGGCTGCCTCTATGGAAATGCCAAGAATGCTGGCGTTTTTCTGTATATGATTTTTTTTTTCCTGTGATGAGATTAGCACAGAAGGTGTTTTTTCCTTCAGAGGAGCCCTAAGGTAGTGTCTCACGATCTAAAGCATCCAAACAGCAAAGGCCTGTTGCTGTTTAGCTAATTAGCCCCAAGCCTTAAGTTCTGCACCTGGAGATGGGTGAGGTCTGTGGGAGAGGTGGCCTAGGTCAGCTCCTGCCTGCAGAAGGCTGGGGAAGGTCCCTGCACCAGGAGTGGGCATTGTCATTGAGCCTGTCTGTGGATGGGGGTCCGGAGCAGTTTAAGGTTCTGAAGAGGTTTCCTAGGGGCACCTGAGGTGTTTGGTGCTGTTGGCAGGAAACGCTTCCCTAGCAGAGAACAGAGTGGATGGAATGATCAGCATTCACTCTGTCTTGGCTTCAGGTAATTAGCAACTTCCTGGTCCCTGCCCTCAGCCTGCCCTGCAGATAAGGGCTGTAACACTGTTTGACTGTGATAACAGAGAGCCAGGCCCGGCCCTCCTCTTTTTGAATCATAATCTCATGATCCAGTCCCCAAAGTGACTTCACACTGCAGAGGGGGAGTATGCTTCTCAAACTGGGGTCCTGTGACTGTGTGCCTTCAAGCCTCCCTGAGCTGCTGATGGTGGAAGAGGCAGCCTCCGAACACAGCAGCCTGCAATGTCTGCGCTGGGTGAGCTGTGGCCTCGATCCTTGCAGGGCTTCTTGTGCTGTGCAGCTGCTGTCAGCTCTGCTGTAACTTGGAGGGCTTTGCAGCCCAGGGCTGGGGAGTTGGGCTAGTGCTGTCCTTGGCCCCCAAAGCCTTCCTAGATGGGTAAGTCACATAAATACAAGTGCTAAGGCTTTGAGTTTACTGTTCTGGGCTCTAAGGGCAAATAGCTCAGCTGGGAGGAGGCCTCATGGGAGCAGGGAGAGCCGCGGGGCAGCAACAGCTGGGACAAACCTGGTGCCTCTGGAGCTGCAGGCTGCCCTGGCCTCTTGCCTCTGTCCTCAGAGCAGCACTGCTAATCCTTCACTTCTGGGCAAGCAAAGAGGAGAATATCTCTATTGTTTTCTTGCTTTGGCCAGACCTTGCTTCCCTTCCTGCTGCCTGAGAGCACAGCGCAGACTTTGGGATCTGGGGGGCACGGGTGCTTCCCATCGGCTCTGGTGCATGCAAAGCATTGGGTGATTTATAACTTATTGTGCTGAGCGAGTTGGCAGATGCTCTGAGCTGGCAGGGAACAAGGGAGATTGTCGTGTGGAGCAGAATGCTGTCTCCTGGCACAAAAAAAAATAAAGCAAGTTTAGTCTTTGGGCTCACATGCTGAGCGTGGTCGCGGTGCGTGCTGGTTGCCAAAACTGTTGCACAGGAAGGCAGCAGTTAATCTGGCTGAATGCTCTTAGCAGTGCTGGCTGCCAGCAGGGGCTGTTCTCTCGGTACCAGCTCTGAATGCTGCCTGCACCGCGGGGCTGCTGTCAGAACAGGTATTTGGCCAGCACCGAGCTCCCAGCCCTTGGGTGGAAGCGCAGCGCTGTGTGGGCAGCGGGTGAGTCACTGCCCATAGCGCTGCTTTCTTGGGTTTTCAGCCTTTCACATTCTTCACCTCTTAATTAAAAATGAGTGTTTATAAATGCAGCAGGTGCTTAAACAGCCCCCCCCCCCCCCCTCCCTTTTGAGTCAGGTGTCAAAGGGAAAATAGATCCTCAAGGGAGAGGAAACTTGGTCAAAGTAAGAAAGTAGCAGCAGCAGTGGTGAACTGATGAGCAGTGACTCAAATTGCAGTGCTGGCCCTTTGGATAACGCTGCAGTGAATGGAGCTCTGAAGTTACCAGCCCCGCATGTAATGCATTCCCTTCAGTCTCTTGGTCACCATTTACCTTTTATTGCTAGTGAAAGTTGCCCACTTTGTGGCTACGCTCTTCTTGTTTGATTACAGTTCTTGTCTTGTCATTCTCTTTCAGTGTCAACTGCCAAACAACTCCTGATTAATGGCAGCCTCCATCATTAGCCGTTCATCCCTGTCCTCTGGAGCCTGTAGGCCACCAGGACTTCCCCCAGCCATAAGCGCAGCCCGTGGAGACACACAGAGTTTTCTCTGTTTCCATGCGCAGGCAGCACCGGGCTACAGCTCCAGTGGCATCTGCCCAAACTAAACACGAGTCCTCCTGATATGATTGCAAACCAGTTCCAGAGCTAATGGGATACCACGTAGCTGAGAACAGAGCTGGGACTGGAGCAGGTTTCTGCTGAGCTCTCCCCAGCCCAGAGAGGTTGTTTCTGCACCATCAGTAGTGAAGACTTAAGGAAACCTAGTTTTCTCTGAGGGCTTGTTGCACACCTGTCTGCTGCCCAGGGTGTCTCACATTCCAGAAAACCGATGCAAACCTTCCCCAGAGACCTTCCAGCATTCCCATGTTGGTTGATACAGGTGGGCAAAGGGCAGTACCAAGGCTGATTGGATCTTGATGGGCTAACAGGGGCAGAATGCTGGTGAGAGAGCTGCAGCCGTTCCCACCTGGGCTCCTAATTGGGGTCCTTCCTCAGCCCAGCCACCCATTTGTCTTGGAGACCTCCAACCTGCTGTTGGATAGGACTGAAACGGGCTGACAGCTTCCCATCTTATTCATGCCCTTCACCAAGGTGTACTTAAAAAGGTAGGAGCTGTTAGTACCTAAGATTTGCCCCTTGGAGCTCTCCCGAAATGCTCTTTTGCATTTGGTGTGGGCAGGTGAAGGCACATGTGGTCACACCATCGGCTCGAAGCATCCCCTGTGCGTGCAGAGGGAGCTGCTGCCCGCAGCCATGTTTGTTGTAGGATTTACCCTGCAATTCCCACTTGCAAAGTCTCAGACACAGCTGGTTGGAAGAAACTTGTTCATTGTGAGGTTTAGGAAAACATTTTTTTTCTTTCTTTTTTTTTTTTTTTTGGAAGTGATGGGGGTGGTACAGAACTTTGGGTTTCCGATTTAAGGATACAAAGTACGTTGTTCAACAAGCACAAAACAAACTTCTTCCTGGGAACATGAAAGGAGCGAGTGTTTGCTAAATGAAATGGACAACAAGCACTGAGGGGAAGGAGGGAGGGAGGGGAAACAAAACCCAGCTCAGGAGCCCAAACCCCACTGAAGAAGCAGCAGCATCTCTCTGACGCTCAGGATGCGCTCTCGCTTTGCTTTTCTTGTTCAATAGCTGCCAGAAAAACACAGGAGACAAAACCGCTGTCAGTAAGCACCACGAGGGCTGGGGGAACTCAGATCTCTGTGGCCAATGGGGCAGCAAATCCCCACTGGTTTTCCTGGGCTGCCCCCAAAATTCAGAGCTGCTCCTGTGTCTGCCTGGCTACTGAAGTGTGGTTATGATGTTGCATCTTCCTCATGTAGGACAGCTAGAACATCAGCAGGAACAACAAACCAGGGGAAGAACGGGTTTCTTGTTGGGGGAGCAGTGTGTCCCAATGGTGGCCAGCACTGACACACCCCAAATAGAAACCCTCGGACAGAACATTAATCTCACGGCTCCCTCTGTGGTTAGTGGTGCTCCTCTGAGAGAAGCTGCCCCCAAAGCCTGGTCCAAGAGCAGGGAAATGCCGTTTTCACACCCAAAACTGAATGGGAACTGCAGCCAGCACCTGTCTCCTGGTGCAGCACAGGCATAGGGGCAGGAAAAAGCCCAGGACTGCAGTGCAGTGCTAAGGGAGGATTCCTGTTGGAGGTGGGCAGTGATAGGTTTCTCTTGCTGCTTTATTCCCACAGCTCTGATGTACCAAACCGGGCCAGGCACCTCCTGGGGATGCTGCCTCCCCTCCCGAGCCTCTGTGCAGCTTTGTCCCGTTACCTTTGCTTTTAGCAGAAGCAAGATCAATACTGCCAGATTACTCCCAGACAAAACGCACAATGGTTTTTAGCTGCTCCTACCCTTGGAAACTCAACATTCAGCTCAAGTCTTGGTATCGCCCCCAGTTAAATCAGGGATGAGTTTGATCAGCGTTCATTTTGCACGTCAGCCGCAATACAGACTGACTGACGTTCTCGCTGCTCTTGGTTCAGGCAGCCCCAGAAGCACTTACTTTCTTTGGTGGGCAATGGATTTTTCTCTCTGGTTTCTGTCTTCTTCAGCTTGGTCTTGTCAAATGTTTCGATTTCTGCAAAATCTGGCTTGTCGGACATGGTGGGTCCTGACAAAGAGAGGAAAAGCACACCCGGGGCTTCGTTAGCTCGTGCTGTGATATCAGCCATCTGCAAGGCAATTTCTGCTGTGAAAGTGAAGAAATGTGGCAAAAGTGTTTATTCAAAAACGAACACAAACCTCACGCCTCAATCCGGGACCTCTCCCCAAAGCCTGGTGCTCTCGAAGCAGAAGAGGAAAGGCGTGAATAGAATTTAATGCAGATTTCTCAGCATCGATTTCTAAAAAGTCCCATTTTGAGCACAGGAGCAAGAGTAAATACAGACAGTGCATTCATGAAGAACAACCCACGGTACCTCCTGACCTCAACCGCTACTCGGAGGAATGCTGACACCCAGAAATTCTGCAATAAGCCACGAATCCGACATGCACAAATAGTTTCAATAACGGTTTTGTTTTAATTAATAGGCTTTTTCCATAATTCCGGGGGCACTGCCCTCAGTCGGTGCCCGCAGCAGCAGGGGATTAGCTGCTGTGTGCCTGACAATAGGGGGCTGCTTCGCTGGGTCCTTTGTTTGCTCTCGCGCTCGATATTCGCTCGGTGCGTTCGACTGGACCCTATTAGAGCAGAAATCCACAAAGCACAGCGGCGTTAAACGCTTCATCTGTCAAACCACCCCTCATCTCCTTCCTGTTTCTCATAGAAATTCAAGCTAAAATCCATCCCGCGTGTTATTCCGCCCGGCTCAGCGGAGGTTCCACCAAGGATGGACTGGCCCGCGGGCTGCGGGCAGACACGCATCTCTTCCTTCCTTAAGACAACCTGGTTCCATTCCTAACTGCTCTGAGACAACAGAAGCAAATATTCACAGCAAAAAAAAAAAAAAAAAAAAGCAAAGCTACTGAAAGCACATGGCATTACCGTCTGGCTGCTTTCTCCTCAGCTGCTCGGTGACCGTCTGAGGCAGCGCGAGTTTAAAAAGGTCACGTTAATCCCTCCCCTCCTCCCACCCCCGGTCCCATCGCAATTAATATTGATTAGTTCCCTGCCGGGATTGCTCAGCATTTAGGGAAAGGACAGATTGCCTCTGCAGGAAATGCATGAGAGGGGGAAATGGAGAAACTGACACGGAGATCTGCCAAAATACGTCTTGATTTTTTTTCCCCTCTCCTTTTCCGAGATGATGGTGTTTGAGTTTCCCTTCCTGCCCTTCTCCTGTAATGCTGAGGTTTGGAGTTCACCTACGGGCTGGTGCTGGACTGTGCTGATGAGCTCAGGGGGACATCGTACCCCGACGGCTCTGTGCACAGGGACGGTGGCACTGCTGCCACCCAGGGCTCATCCAGAGATGAGCTGGTGGCCAGGCACGTGTCCTGGAAGGAGGAACAAAGAATCTTCCCTTTGTTCTCAGGTTTGGCAGCTACAAACCCTCTCAGAGGTGCGTCCCACCCGTCCCTGGGAGGCACCCGCCTTCCTACATGGCTTTGGGAGAAGCCGTTTTTGCACGTCCTGCTCACAGAAGGACAACGTGCTCCAAGTGCGGAGTGGCACGATTTAAGAAAGCTCTTTACAAAGGCTAGCTCAAGCTGCGCCAGGGGAGGTTTAGGTTGGATATCAGGAAAAACTTCTTTGCAGAAATGGTTGTTAAGCGCTGGAACAGGCTGCCCAGTGAGGTGGTGGAGTCACCATCCACGAATGTGTTTTAAAAGCGTTTGGATGTGGTGCTCGGGGACATGACTTAGCGGTGGGTTGTTGGAGTTAGGGCAGTATGGTTAGGTTGAGGTTGGACTTGATGGTCTTGAAGGTCTTTTCCAACCTGAGAAATTCTATGGTTCTGTGATTCTAGGAGCCCTTGGCTGTGTTTGGCTGGGACACTTTGTATCCTGTGGGAAACTGAATGGACACAAGGTGGCCATGTGTAGCCACGACCTGGGGCTGCCTTCAGGTGTCCAACCTGGGGAAACACTAACAGCGTGCTGCAGTTCCTTGGTTTCTCTACTGACTTTAAAGGGAGCTGAGATGAGCTCCGAGAGCCGCTGGGCAGCTGTGAGATCTTTGGGCAGACAAATGCAGTTGATGGAGAGACCCAGGAAGGTGATGTGGGTCTTTCTGAAGGCTCAAGCAGAGTGGTTTGGGGTCTGATCTGCGCGCGTTCAGAACATGGTTTAAGGAGACCTCCACCTCCAATGCGTACTTAAATTAAAATAATGCCCAAGGTGAAGGAGAGCAGGGGACCTTCACATGGAACATCTGCACAGCGTGGCTCAGCTTGAACTCCACGGGGATGGTCTGGGTCCTGCTGAGCTCAGCACCGTGCAAACCTGTCTGTGCTGTGTCTGCATCTCTGGGGCTGTGGGCAGCAAAGTAGCCGTGCTCATTATGATCAAAGTTCTGCTAAGCGGGGCAGCCCGGCTCAGTTGCCTGTGTCTGCACTGCCTGCAGTTTGGGGATGCTGTGCTCATCTCTGGTGCAAGAGGGGCCAGGGAAATGCCGAGCTGCATGGAGATGAGGTGGGTGACTGCAGGAAGAAGGGGTTTCTTTCCCTTAGGTGTGACACTGAGAATCAGATGGCCTCTATTTCTGTGTGGGACCAACAGGGACAAAGCATCCTAACGCAAAGAGCCGCGCCGGGGAACAGACGTTGTGCAGATCAGAGCCTGTAGCTGAGCCAATAAGCTGGCACAACCTCCTCAGAATAACACACCCACTCAAACATAACAGTGATTTCATTCTCAAAATGTTGTGGTACTTTTGGTGGTCAAGGTAGGAGATGGATTTTTCGAGGTCAAAAGTGCCGGGCTGGGTTCTGCGAGCACCCCGGTTCCCTTTGGTTCCTTGGGGAGTCGAGCACCTTCCAGCAAGGTGGCAGGACGGGCTGTGCTGTAAGCTGCACGCAGAGGGTTCCGTCCTTAGGAGAACAGAAAAGAGACTACAGCTTTACTGGAAGGGCTTTCTTAGTTCTCTTTGTGCTCTTTGCTCTATCTTGCTGCCAAAAAAAAAATCCATGTTTGGGAACGGAGACAGGTTCCCAGGCTGAGAGACAATGAATCCTGGGGGTGTAGCGAAGGCAATGATGTCTCTTTGGCAGGGTGTCTCTTGTAGTCTTGCATTGCCAGTGTGTAAACAATTGGTTCTTGTCCTCCAGTGTGTGTTTGATTGTTACCTAAGGGGCTCAGTTTTCCTCCTCTAGAACACTGAGCCTCAAGGGTGGCTGCAGATGGGAGGAGAAGACAGGCTAGATGTAGACAGTCCTTCTGCTCTGGCTATTTTTTCCAACCCCATGTTTTCCAAGTAGCTCTGGACTCCGTCTGTGCTAGGAGTCTTATTGCAGCAGAAAAAAAAAAAAAAAAAGGAGAGAAAACATAAGCTGGTGGGAGTGGAAATTTCCTCTCTCCCTCTTCTTTGGACTTCCAAAATTCACTATGGGGGTGAATTTTTAAAAGTTTAGCCAGATGGAGATTCTTGCGACAGAGCTTTCTGAAAAGCTGACCCAAAACTGTATCTTTCAGCACAACATTCTTGGCTTTGGTATTGCCTTCTCTAGCAAAATGTGGCGACATATGTGTGCATTACTAAAGGAAAAAGATTAATACAAAATGTCCATGCACATGCTTCTCTCCCAAAGAAAGGGTGGGGAAAGAAGCATGTGACATATTAGTCACTACAGTCAGTATGCTATAGGGCAAATGATGAATACTGCTCTAGAAATGCTAGTTTAGCATGATTTCCACTATTTACTTTTTTTTTTTTTAAGTATATACCTCCTTTTTGCCTCTAGACACTAGTAACAATAGCTTCTCTCTCAAGCAGAGGGAAAGAGTAGGGCAGAGAAGGAAGTCATAGGTGAGCACTGGGAGCGTGCCCAGAGGTGGCTCTTTGCAGTGCAGCTTATTGCTCTGGAATTCAGCAGCCTATTGAATTCAGCAATCCGTTGTCGAAGTCCTCACTCTTTTAACCTTAAACAAAAGGAGAAGCAGCATTCTGATTGAACTGTGACGCTTCATCTGCAGCTGGAGCACCGAACTGACGAGCAAAGGCAACCGAAGACAAGGCCATAAAATCCAGAGATCTACAAGCTCAACGTTTAGATTTTCATTTTTGTCCGGAGGAAAAGCACACAACAGGTGAGGCTGCCATTCCCACCAACGTTACGCTGTGTGCTGGGGGAGATATGAAGGCGTAACGCCCCTGACTTGAGGGACACACGGCTGCTGCTGAAGCTGTGAGGGATGCCTGACCACCAGTGCTGCAAAATCCTTCCAGTTCCAATAGCCTGGGACCTCGGAGCTTAAGCAGGCATTGTGTTTGGTGGAAAAGAAGATAAACTCTCACGTTTTTCAACTGCCTAAGGAAAGAAGGCTGCCGAAACAGAGGAGCGGACAGCCCGGTATCTTTTCTAGCTGATCTCCGCAAGGAATTTCCAGAATAAAATGTTGTATTTCTACGCGAAGGGATTCATACGTCATCTTTTCCAAAAATCATCCTCCGATTTGATGAGCCTGTCTGTAAGCCAAACACACAGATAGTACAGTTTGTGCACAAGGTCAGCAATTACCTAAGAAAGTGGTAATCAATAAGCTCCACATTTGTTATCAGTTGCCTGCTCAAATGAATGCTGCAGCACACTATGTAAACAATGTTTTTCTTCTCCAAGAAGTAAAGGAAAAATATTAGGCTATTTTCCTTCTGCAGCATCCAAAGCAAATAGCTGCTGCTTCAGGATTTGACCAAATTAAAGCGTTTTCAGTGGCTACTTTCAGGCTTGTTCCTTGCAAACATATACAAAGAACAGAAATAATCTGCAGTCTTTTTAAGGATATGTCTTCATAACAGGGTAAATTTGAGCTCTGTACACTCAAGTTGTCACCTCGGGGATAATTATACTTTGAATGGGAGTGACCACACCATGAAACAACACGGAAGAGCAGAGACAGATTGTGTTGGCAGCAGGCAGGTTGTGCTAACTTGAACTGCAGCTCTTCCACAGCTCAAGGTGAGAGCACCACGGCAGCTCGAGTGTAGATCCTTGAAAGTTCCAAGTGCAGGAATTTAAAGGGGACGGGGACATTTCGAGCTTTAATTCAAGTTAACTTCTGAGTGGAAGTTTGCTTTAGGGCATGAGTTTGTCAGCCTACTGCCCAAACCTGGGAATAAAGAGAAAAGCAAATTGCAAGTGGGAAATTAAAATGTGCAATAGTGTAATTTTCTCTTCTCTGGTGCATGCACTGAATGATATTTCCCTTTGGATGAATACAAGCTTGCATAAAATTCAAATAGCTCAGCTGTCTACAGATGGGGGGGGGGGGAGTGTGGGAAGAAGAGCAGAAGGAAGGAAATGGAACTGAGAAGACTGAATTAACCTTTCAATGTCTTGAATTTCAAGAAGGGAAGAATTCTCTCCTGTTAAGTCTGCTACCATGCAATTCAAATGTGAACAAGCCTCAGAAGCCACATTTGCCCCATATTCCTAGATCTCTGATTTAAAGACGGATCTTCCAAACACAAGGGAAAAAAAAAACCCCTTATGCTGTAATCACAAAACTCTGGTAGAAAACCAAGTAAAAATGTCTGACATCTATGTAGAACATGTGCCTTGGATACAGCTTAAAACAAAAATCCTTATGCAATCCTTGTAATGGCAGACAGCCTTCGAAAAGATGAATGCATTTCTCTGTGCTGCAGTTTCTGCTTCCAGAATACAGATTCTTTCACTCGTTTACCTGAGTTTTGTGAAGTTTCATTTGTTAGCACGAAGCGAGGCTCTGAAACACTGATCCTTCAGCGCCCTGTTGGGAACCAGGAGTCGAGAGAACTGGGTGCGTGCTGCTCCGAGAGAGAGCTCCCATGGAGTCACGGGGTCCAGCTCTCACCAGTGGCTTCTGCTGGGCATTGGAAAAGAAAACGTTGGAAAAGTTTTAAATGCTGGAAAAGGGGAACGAAGTAAAGGCTCCTTTTTTGGGGGGGACATCGCGCTGCTTCTGGAAGAAACATACAGGAAAGGGAACTATTTTGCAGAGCAACCAGCTGGGAAGCGCTGCTGTTTGCTAATTCCTCTCTGCTGTTCAAAGGACTCTCATTTGTCAACATTTTGCAAGATGTCAATAGGGTCCATTTAAGACAAAACATGTCCAGGAGACTGTATCAAATGATTTGTTTGTAGATAGACAATTAAAACCAAAAGCAAACAGTTTGCTGACGCGGGGATGGTTCTTCTCCAAGTCAAAGCTGTTGGCACATAATATAAAGGTATTACAGCAGATGATGTCCTGCTTTGCTATGCCTCAGTGCCCTTCTGCTGAGTTAATGACCCAGTATGAAGGTAAGGAATTGCACGGCAGTGCTATCAAACTCCAAATGATGGGACAGCATTGCAAAATTGATGCGGGTATTATAGATCGGCTTACACTGAGTCTTGCACAACAAGGAGCGCTTCCTTGGGAGAAGGGCAAGCCTTGGGATAAGGCTTCTTTCTTTCACTTGCTTCTGATGAGGTGTGACTCAAGGCTGGTGCTGGAACTAGGTTTAAGCGGAAGCTGAATTTTGAGTGTTTGTTCTGAAGTCATTCTAGGTCAGGACTGACACCATGGACACGCGAAGAAAAATGTCCTGGTTCTTCTGTGATATATACTAGCAAGCTCCTCCTGAAAACAGGGGAATTATGCAAGTATCCCTTCAGACCCACTGAGTTACTTTGTGAGTGCCTGCCACCAGAATCTCTGCAAAACCTTTAGGTTGGATAACTCTGGTGGGCTCGTGAGGTTACATACCGAGCTCACCCCTCGTGGGGAGGAGCTGGGCAGGGCACTGCAGCTCTTTGGCCCGAGGAGCTTTGCAGCAGCTGGGGAGCGGGTCCTTCTCCTCCAAGCCCCACGCTGTGGCCTTGCAGTTGCCTCTCTGCAGGGTGGTTCACTGTCACATATCCTGACGTGTGGGTGACACCCCATGTCACGCAGCGGGCCTGCAGCCTTGCACTCTGCAACACCTGCCTCTGTGTTAGTGTGCTCGGAGGGGACAGATGAGCCTGTGCAAGCTCCACGCTCCTTGCTGAGATGGCTTGAACAGGGCTGGGTGCTGGAAGCTGCGCTGCAGTCCCTGTAAGTGGCACTGAGAGAGCAGAATGCTAGGGGCAGCTACCACATTGCTCCATTGCAATTTTTAGCAGCGGTCTGCAAGGCTGGCGCTTTCATGGCTGTGTTGGGGTTGCTACCTCGTGGCTGCTCACCACGTTGCTGCCGTCCTCCCTTCTGTTTTTACTGATCAACCTGGCTAAAGCACCGCGACTGCCAGTTTCTCCTCAAACTTTCAGAAAGTGGAAGCGAGAAATGAGCAAAATGAGCAGAAGAGACTCCAATGGCAGCCCGGGACTGCATATGCCTGATCCCTGCAAGGAACACTGGATGTGCATGATGGGAGGTAGGATAACCTGGCACCAAATGGCGTGCTCAGAGCCAGTCCAGAGGGGGGAATGTATCGCCCTGGACCCAAAAGCAGTGAGCAGGTGCTGTGCAACGCCTGCCTACCTGCCTGCCACTGCTGTCTGTCTCCTCGCCCCGTGTGCGCTTTCTGTGTCAGATTTCTTGCAGTTTTACTCCTGTCAACTGGCCAGCATATCTGCCCAGGAGCCAGCTGGAGTCTGCTCACTCCCATGTTTCCTCAGCAAAATTGCCAGCCTGTTCCGATTCGGTATCTTCATTGTGGTTGATGAGGCTAAATGAATCAGAAGGAACGCAGCTATGTATACCGAACACAAACTCAGAAGCTTGGTCCTGATGCGAGGAAATGTTATGGGCTGCTCGAGGGGAGAAGCACTGCGGGTGCAGACAGACAGAAAGCACAGAACCTTGTGGGGGGCACCCGTCATATTTGTGTGGCATCTTCTAAAGGAACCAAACCTTCCAAGAGGGGAAGTTTCGACCTGATTAAAAAGCAGCTAATTAATTTACCGGGGAGCTGTTACGCCCCTTCTTCAGATTCTAAACGTAAAACCTCCTCATGAGTGCGATAAATCCTCCTCCAGATGAAATTTAAGAATCCATTTTGCAAAACCCCAAACGAAACCCTGCCAGCTTTGGCAGCACGGGAGCTCCGGCTGATCCCATCCGACCTCCGTCCCCTCCGCCTTTTTTTTTGTACGCTTTTAAAGCTCTCCACGGTTGGTGGGGGGGTGGGGGTGTGCAGCCTTTCCTTTCTCTCCTTCCTGGGAGAATTTTTGCTGACCACACCTGGCTGTGAGCGCTCCGTGAAACCCGCACCGACGGCTGCGGGCGGCGATGGCGGAACTGGCGCTGCCTCTCCCCGTCTCGCCAACTCGGACGAAGTTTTGCGTTTCGAAACGCCATCGCTGTTTGTCGCGGGGCGCTTCGTTGCTCCTGGTGCTGCGGGTACGGTTGGAGCGCTCGCTCCGATGCCGTAATTCGGCAGGTTTACGGGAAGCGCTTTGGTGCGGTTGCGGGAACGGAGCGATGGCATCAACAACGGGAGCCTGGGGGGGAGGCGGCAGCGCTTGCACTCCGGGCACCCCGAACCTGCAAGGGCCGTGACAGGCGGAAGGCTGAGTCACCGCGGGGGCAAAAAAACGAGCAAGCGGCGAACCGCAGCTCATCGCCCGCTCGGTCCTCGCCGCGGGAGGCTCCCCAAGGCCGCCTCGCCCGCAGCCCCGCAGGCGCTGACGTTCAACGGGGCGGCCCGGGCCCCTCCGCCGCGTTCTCCGGCCGGATCTCACCGCTCGGAGCTGCGGGGCCGTCCCGCGGCGCCTCCAGCCCGGCCCGAGCCCCGCACCGCCGGCCGCCATCCGCCTCCCCCCGCCTCGCCCCGCCCTCCCGCCACCCGCGCCCCCTCCCCGCCCCGCAGCACGTGACCCCGCGGGAGGGGGCGCGCGCTGCACCTGTCAGTCAGCGCGTCACTTCCGGCAGCCGCCGCCGCTACCGTTGGGGACCCCCCGCTGGCGGAGGCGCGTTCGTGCGACGGAGCGGCTCTGGGGACGGACGGCGCTCGGGGCGGCAGCGTGGCGGCCGCGGCGCACGGCGGCGGCGGGAGACCGAGAGAGGAGAAAGGAGAGGCGGAGGAGGCCCGCGAGGAGAGCGGAGCGGCGAGGAGAGGCCCGCGCCGGCCCCCGGGGTAGGAAGAGGCGGAGGAACCTGCCGCTGCCGAGGCCGGCGGGGAGGGCGAGTCACCCGGCAACGGTGAGGGGCTGCGGGGCGCATGCGCGGCGTGGGGGCCGGGGGTCGCGCCTCGGCGCCGGGCGGGCCCTTCCCTCCGCGGCCGGGTCCGTCCGGGCTTCAGGAACCTTCTGGACAGCGCCCGTGAGGGACGCGGAGCTCCGCGCTCCCGGAGCCGCCCGCGGGCAGCTGTCAAAGCGCCGCGCCCGCCCCGGGCCGCGCTGCCGCCGGAGACCGCCCGGGCCGTGCTGGCAGCCGGAGCGCGCTCCTGGCGGGGCGGGGGCTGCCGAGGGGACCCGGCGGTTGTGGGGCAGCCCCCGGCCGTGCTGTGGGTGCGCTCAGCGGGGACGCCGGCTCCCCGCCGTGTCGCCTGTCAGTGCGCGTTCCCCAGAGCGCGTTCCATTGTTCTTGGAAGCTCCGTGGGAGCCGTGCATCTCAGTGTGAATGCTTCTTGCTGCCGGAGGGCTGCTTCATGTGAGGTGCTCCCATGCTAGGGGACTTCTGCTCGAGTGCTGCAGCTTCAGCTTCTAAGCAGACCTGCCTTGCTCTTGAGCTCCTTGGCCTGGCCGCCTCCTTAAATCACGCAGTCACAGAATGCTTGGGTTGGAGGGGACCGTAAGCTCCTCCAGCTGCTCCCTACCAGATCAGGCTGCCCCGGGCCCCATCCAGCCTGGCTTTGGGCACCTCCAAAGATAGGGCAACACACTCTCTGGACATCAGTGCCTGCACCTCGCTGCCCTCTGAGTAAAGAGTTTCTTCCTAAGGCCATTTCCCCCTTCTCCTATCCCCATCCGGCTGTGTAAAAAGTCAGTCCTCCTTCTGCTTATAAGCTTTCAAGTACTGGAAGTCTGCAGTGAGGTCTTCCTGGAGCATTCTGTGCAAGGAACCGCTGTCAGGCGGAGAAAAGGTAAAGAAGGAAGAAAGTCACTGCCACCAGATCTCTCTTCTCCAGCATTGCCTGTCTGAAAACAAAAACCGAAACTGATTATATCCAAACCTGCACTTTTCTTGGGGCCTCTGTTCCTGATCGTCCTCGAGGGTGGAGTAGTTAGTGTGTGACTTTGGAATAAGTTGGTCATTTGGGTTGCATTTAGCTTAGACGTTTTTATGTCTTCTATGCAGTGCAGTCTTCTAGCATGGAAGAGGAAGGGAAAAGCCAGCACGTAGGCCTGCATTACAGAAAGATCAGCTGTTGGCCCCTTTGTGTTGTGTATCTCGAGTTGCTTGTTTTTAACTGCTCATTATGAGTAATTTGCTTTACATGTTCTTTATTATTTCACATAGATTTGGAGATTCCTAGAATCTTTTTAATCTCCATTTTCTGTATTTTGTGTGCTACCCAGCGCCAGAGGTCCCTTCCTTGTCTTTGCACCACTGCAGTACTGAAACTAAATACCTCATTGTTCTGAAAGCATTTTACTGGAATCTTAAAATATTATTTAAGGGAGATCAGTCAAGTAGGGTGTTCCATGTTTATGTTCAAAGAAGTTGCCTGAGAATAACTGATGATTTCTTACGCTTGCGATCTCTGACACAAACAATGCACCACTTCTGAGTTTGGAAAATGATGGTTTTGGTCCCCAAACACTTACACAGTTGGAAGTCTTTCTGCACACGCTGTTGGTAACGTTGGAGGACCCCCTAACAGCTCATTAAAAGAACTGATTTAATATTTCTCTTGTATGGTTCATAATATGAGAGTTGTGCGGGCAGTAAAGCTTCTCTTTCTAATGTACAGAACAGCATGTTTGCAAAAGCAGGTGAGGCTGGAGAAATGTTCTGTGCATTTTGAACGGACGTTCACGAGTTTTGTGAAAGCCTCTGCTCTGTTTGGAAGTTTTCTTTGCTTCTTTTTCTGATGTTCAACCTTCTGATCTCTGGTCAAACGTTCATAGCTCAGCAGTGATGCGCTCTTGTAGGGCTCATTAGAAAGTCAGTCAAACCTGCCAAGTTGGAGGTGCTGCTGTGTTTTCTGTTGTTTTTTCTTTCTTTTTTTTTTTTTTTTTTCCCCTTCTATAAAAGAAGCAGCAGCTCTAAGGAAGAGGAAGTGGGGCTGCTGAGAGAATGCCTGTAAGTTGTCCTTCAGTTCTGTGCATAACACCACACTATCGTTGCTGCCGCGTGAGCACGCAAAACAAAAATCCAGCAGCCATTGGGAGGAGCATGGGTTACTTTCTGCAAGGCGATTCGGGGTTTGGATCTGTAAGGGTGAAAGTCTGCAAACCTTCCAACTGTTTCTTGGGTTGTTACTCAGTTATGGGTTTGCTGGATAGGTCTGAGCAAGAAATAGAGAATTGAAGGGAGTATTTCTTCAAAATATCCTCTTTGAAGAGTGTGAGATTTGTTACTTGTAATGCAGTTTTTCATGTGTCTGATACACTGGTTTTTCAGCAGAGTTATGTCTCATGTCAGAGCTCTATTCAGGCAGAAGATAGGAGCTTTGCGTTGCTCCCTGAAGAGTTAGTAAGATCGGGCAATTCGTTTCTGAGTCTCTTGCTGGCCGTGTTATTTAGCTGTAAGTTATAAAGTTTACCTGCAAAAACACTTTGTTTGGAAATGATGACCACTTGGCTGCTTTAGCAGATTCGGATTTGGCTCTGTAGTTCTGTATTGACTTTCTAGCCAGCTATTGGGGTTTGGGAAAGCTCAGTCAATATGGATAAAATCAGTGTATTCTGAAAAATAATGCAACTTTAACTGCATCTTCACATACCTGTACTTGCTTTCTTTTTGTACAACTGTTGTAATTTGAAGCCTTAAAAAGCAGAGCTTGTGTGGCGACTGCTGTGCTGAAAACCTGTTGTATTTGCAACGTGTGGGTGCGGTTATTGAGCGCTAGAAATGGGTGCTGCTTGCAGCTGGGTCTAGAACCGTGTTCTGATTGTGGTGAGATGAATAGTCCTACCACGACAGAGGCAAATAACTCTGCTCTTGTGGCCTCTCACCTGTGAATGTGTGAAATAACCTTTCGTTGACTTCATTTGGCCTAGTTTTCTTCTTTTAAGACCACATTGAGCTTGTAATGAAGATACTGCATTATGGCTGTGTTCAAACAGCTTGTAACCAAGGCAGTGGCTGAATTCATGTAGAAGAGTGTGTATAGCTTTCTTCTTCTTCTGGGAGGTGCTTGAGATCTGTGCTCCCACCGGTGGGTGCTGGTAAGGGTGCTGGGCTGGGCCGCTATAGAGCAGAGCCCGGTGGGTTCCAGTCCTGCTCCCTGCTCCCTGCTTGCATCTTCTCTGTTCTGCCTCCCCTGCAGCGTGCTTGGGATGACAAGTTGTGCTGAGCTCTATCGACTGATGACACCCGGACAAAACTGATAAAATGAGAGCTAGAATCCTATTAATGTGGTTATTTCTTCCTGTGTGCTCTCTGTTTGAGTTCGTCAGTTGGAAAGTTCTTTTTTTGTCCCCACCCCCTTTCTTGCTGATCATCACTTTTAATGTCATCAGGTTACTTTTTATTTAGTTTTGCTCTGCAGTACATCTTCTGACCTTGTGATTCCGTGATATCCTTGTGATATCCTCCAGTTTGGTCGTTGACAAGTCACAACAAGCACTGGTTGTGGAGGAGCTCCATTAGCAGTCCTGTTTCTTCTTTTCTGCCTTTTCTTCCCCCCCTCAGCCTCACAATTCAAAGAGTCATTGCTGCAGAATGGAGCTCTTCATTGGAACGCCTTCCTCCCTCAGCAGAGATACTAAGGCTGTCCTTTATTTTGATGGTTATTTGTGGTTATGACAGAGGCAGGGTTTCTGTAGCAAATAGGCTTTGTATTACGTTTTGTACCGTGCTGAGTTCCAAAGTGTGTTTCTGCTTACCTGTTCATGAGGGGAAGCAACAAGCTGATGATTTTAGGTGTAATAGGATAACTTATGTATAATAAATTAGCTGCATTATATATTTATAGTTTGGGTTTTTTGGTGTCTCCGAGGTAGTTTGACTTCTGTCCCAAAGTCTGTCGTAGCAGCAGTGATAATTGTTTAGCTGCTTTGGTTTTATATTGTGACCTTCTCAAGTTGCACGGTTCTGCTGATAATTTCCTCCTGTGTGTTACCTTACTGTGCTTCTGTAGTGCTGCTGTGCTGAAGTTCGGCATTATCTGATGTAATTGTACGTGAGCGGCTGGTGGAGTAAGCCTGGCTTCGGGGGGAGGTGGGTAGGATGAATATCATTAGCTGTGACACAAGATACAAAAGCCTTTTTATTTATTAGCTGCTGTTGTTAAGAATGTGATGGGATCTGTGTGAGCAGAGAGTTTCTTTAGAATTCTGCACGTGTGCATTGGCAGCAGCAGCTGAGAGCAAATCTGGCAGTGGGGGTCAGGCAGCAAGCAGATAGCTCCCCCTGTCTGGTGCCTGATATTTGGGGTTGGTTTTATTTGTGAAAGTATCGTTGGAGAAGGAACAGGAATTGCTGTTATGCAGGTGGAAAGCCTTTGGATTTTATCTAGTAAGTGGTACATAATGCTATATCTGTGTATCAAAGCACCTTAGGAAATTAGCAATCAGTGATCTCCGCTTTCTCTTTCAAAAATGTAAACTCTTTTTGGCTGTTGCTCCCATTGGTCACTGTGTGCAGTGCTTTACTAATGTCAGACGTTTCATTTGCTGTGTGAAGGCTGAAGTTTCTTAGGTTTTCTTCCTAAACGTTGTATTGAGTCCAGCTGATGCTCGTCCTTGTTCCTGGAGACCGGGGTGTGCCTCTCCTGAAGGTCTGTACTGAGGATGGGCTTTCTTAGAGACAGCGTCATCCGGTTCTGTCTGCTGAAATTGCAGATTAAAATTTAATGAATTTAATACCGATCAATGCACGGCTCCATAACTTGTGAATTTTAAAAAGAAACTCCAAAATTCCTTTCATTTTATTAATGTCTCCTTCAGAAGAGCTTTCGTGAGTTGCCTCTGTGACCCCCTTCCGTAGTAAGAACATAGAGGTGGAATCTGAATAGCTCTGATTTGTAAATTAGAAGGGTTGCTCCAGTGTTTCCAGGAAACAAAAATTGCGTTGCAGTTGCATTGTGCTGAATGTGATGCTGTATTTTCCTGCGCTTTTACTTGTTTCGTCAATATACCAAGCATTTTCAGAGGTTACCTCAGCAGTGCTGGTGCCAGATGATGCAGAATTTCAGATCGTTTCGTTGAGGTCTTGTGTGTTGAGTGTGTGTGAAGGCATAGACGCGCGTGTGGTGACTTCATTAATTACAACGCTTGCTTCTGCTGAGTGCTTTTGTGGTTGTGTGCAGCAAGCTCGCTGCCTTCTGATTGCCGTGTAACCAGAAAGCAGACGTGTCAGCGGGGAGATAACCGTACCAAGAAACGGGGGGAGCAGGAAGATCTCAGCTGGAGATGGCTATTCTGACAGGGTTTCCTCCAGCACTGCAAGCTGGATTCTCTAGCTACACTTGTTGTAAAACCATTGTGCCAATGGGGGCATGGGAATGGTGTTGTCAGAAGACAGTCTTGCTGAGCTGAGCGAGCCCAGCTGTCTGCTTGCTGATTTCCTGACTAAAATGCCATTCAAAAGCTGATGTCATGATGGTTCAAAAGAAGAAATCGTGCTTGAAGAATCTGTTCTAGCCTAATCTTCCTGGTTGTAAAACGTTTCTTCGAATAATTTTTGAGTCCTCAAATATGTTAAGCATTTAAATGTAGCTTTAAAACGGAAAGTTCTTTTTATGCAGGGGGTATTCTGTATCTATTTATATTCGAGCACTTAGACAGCACTCAACGTGCTTTTAACTACGCTCTTGAGACAAGTAGTGTTTGTCCTTTGCAGTGTCCTGAGTTGGTGGCTGTTCCGTTTGTTTGTCTGAAGCTTGTTTTCCTTTGCTTTCCTCTCTTCCCCAAGCTGTTCCTCCTGCCTCCACCTGCCGTCGTTTCAGCTTTGACAGAATTAATTCAAATGAGCAAAATGTTCTATCTGAACTTGCTGGCTGAGCAACGTCTGAAAACCAGTAGAACGCAAGCTCTTCTGCCCCCAGACATTTTGTCCTTTGGGAATGCCAGCAGAAATATGAACGTACCAGTGACATAGAGATCATCAGTTAGCATCAGCTGGTGTGACTGTGGCACTAAGGAAAAATGTGATGGGTTTCCTTTTGTCCTGATAGAATGTAAGAGCAAGGGGAAGAGTGGTGGTGCTGTGCTCAGCTATAGGGCAGTCAGGTAAAACAGAGCAGATCTGCAGTCGCTGTTGGCTTCATTATTTTGTTTCGCAGACGATGTGAAGTGCTTGATAAAGAAATAAAGCAAATAAAGAATGGCTTTAATAGTTGAGATTTGTGGCAGAAGTTCTAAATGCAGAAAGAATGTTTTCGTTCCTGTAGCACGGTTTCGGTTTCTGGCCTTCTTTGTTGTGTGTTTTAGCTCTACTTCATGTTTTTCATTCCTTGATTTTAAGGAAAGATGGAGGGACTTTCAGTTAAAATGACACCCAGTCATTTGTCTTGCAGTCAGAGATACAAGAACTGAACCAAATTTACATCTGAACTTGCATGCGTGTTCCTCAAATATTGACAGTTAGCCACGTCCTCTGTATTTTCTTTAGTGGCATTTCGTGTGTGGGTGTGAATACTGCTTCACTTGCCAAGAGAAGTGAATGCTGTTATGATGGCAAAATGAGACTCTTTGTGCTGTTTTCCCAGCGGACTCTATGAAGTACTTTATTTAAAAAATACATATATTTTAAAAATATGAAACAGGTGATAGCGGTGAATTATGCAATACAGAACGAAAGTGCCCTACTCTCCTACTCCAGCTGTTTAAGCTCAAGATGTAGCATGGGACGTGTGCTCTTTTAAACTTCTGGAACAGCATGTGGTAACAAGAAGGGGTATTCTTAAATTTCTGGAGTTACTTTGTGGAGAGCATTATTGTAAGCCCTGGGCATCCACGTAAACATCTGCAGTGCTAAAGGGGAGGAGGCTGAGAAAGGTGCAGCCGAAACATTTAGAAGCAAGTACAAAGCAGTTGGGGTTTATTTTTTTTAATTCTTTTTTTTTTTTTATTACTGTTTCAGTAGGACTTGTGAAGCACGTAGGTTGTGAACTGCGGGAAATGGAATGGATTAGCTCTGGTTGCTGAGATGCTTGGTCATGGTATTTAAAGAAGGGCTCAGTACTGCTTGGTATTTGTAAAGGCTCTATGGACTCTAGAAGTACTGAAGGGTAGATGTCAGATCCTAGTTTTCAGGCTTACCTGCATGGAAAAGTACGTCCTGATTCAAAGCATGGAAAAACTGTTAATATGGAAAAAAAAAAAAGTGGGGGCAGTATTTAATTATTGACAGTTTCTGAGCCTATCCTTCCACTGTAGAATGGTGGAAATAAAAGGAGAGAGAACTTAATGAAAATCTGATTAACTTTTTAAATGTCTAGCTTTTTCCGGAGATAGTGAATATCAAATATTGCAGCTGTGGGGGTTCCTCCAAAGCCAAATGTGCTGAAAAGAAAACGGTGCCTGTGGTCTGTTCAGTGAACACGTGCATTGGAGAGGGTGAAAGTCGGGCTGGGCTCTCCCCAATTCATCTAGGAGATGATGAGCTGTATACAGCTTTATTTGAAGTATAAACTTGACTGGTCAATCTGGTTTGGCTCTAAAAAATGAGACATCCAGGCTGTTTCAACTTCATTGTTACACTTCATTGTTACATTGTCGAGCTAGTTAAAGTAGAAGTCTTTTAATTTGTCTTTTTTTCCGTGTCTCCTGAATGAAATTACTACTTGGGAAGCCCGTCTGCGTAGCGCACCTGGGAAAAAAAAAAAAGGCTTGTGTTTCTCTGTTAACTAAGTACAGGTGTCCTTGGTGTGGGAGCTGGAGCTGCGTGCTGCTCATTTGGCGCTGTGGTATAACAGAGCGGTTTCTTCTAATTTGCTCTATTTATTAGGTGATGTTGGTTTTGAGGCTTTGTTTGTTTGTTTGCTTTAGCGAGGCAGCCTGGAGCGTTGCAGCGGATCCGTCAAAGGTTTTTTCCCAGCTGCCATTAACCCTGCAGCTGGGGTAACCCTGGCTAATAGGAGCCTTCCTGGCTCATTGTGGGCAGACTGTGAGAACAGCGAGTGGTTGCAACTCCATATTTGAAAAATTCCACGATGTCTAGGGATTGATTAAAATCTACTTGCGTGCCAAGATTATGCTGACTAACACTTAATACACCAAAATAAGGAATAAGGAATGGCTGGGCAGAGTCTTCATTAAAATATAACAGAGTCATGAAATGAAATTCTTTCACTGCTGAAGTCTGTCAGCATCCTATAGTAGCCAAGAACACCCAGTGACAGATTTGCAGATGATTGGTGACAATGGTAAAGCTTGTTGACTGGAATATCACTCTTTATTTTCTGTTGTCAGCACGGCTGCAGTCCAGATCTCAGGCCAGGTTCCATGTATGTGAGGCATGTAACAGATTTACAATCTTTGCATAATGTGGGATGATAGAGATGACAAGAGGGGATAATTTTGGTCCGTGCTGCTTGCTTTGATAGGCAAAGATTTCCTTACCCATGGACCTTACTGCAAAAAAATGTTGAGGATGGTGATGAAGCAGCAGTCTTGTACAGAGCTTATGGCAAACTCCTCCAAAACATGGATGCAGTCTGGGGAGGACTGGGAGCAGGAAAGTGTTACTTACTCAGAAATGGAGTAGGAGGAAAACAGGATTCCAGGTTACATAGGGCAGTGATTGGATTTTTTGGACATTTTGGTACTGAAATGAGAGCAGATTTTAAGAACTTTGGAAGTGAAGATGAAATTAACTTGTTCTGATGTGGAATATAAGCAAGAGCCAATGTGGGGGAATAAAGAGAGGGAGGGTACTTCTAAAAAGTCAGATCAATTCCTGTATAGATCTCAAAGTTTGAAGCAGTAAGGTTTCACTGCATATACTTTAAAGCTAGGGAGGGGTGTTTCCTTGCCTAGCTTTGGTGATGTGTGTAGTCTTTGTGTGTATATGTGTATGCCACAGACTGGCTTTGCTTGGCTATCCTGTCACATTTTTAGTTACTTGAGTTTAATTAGAACATGTAATGTGTGAGGAAAAAAGAGTGAGTGACATTAGATGAGCTCCACTGTTGCCATGAATCTGCAGTCTAAATTTTTAATACCACAGAAAACCATAAGAGCTGTTACTGTGACCCTCAGCTATCCTGAGAACTGAGAACATGAATAATATCCAGGTGCACTGGATTCTGAAGGGTGGTAAAAAAAAAAAATAATAAATATGGGTGGGTCTAGGGAATGTGACTTTAGGGAAGTTGCTGCCTGTGTCTGGAGCTGGCAATCATCTGAACTTTGAACGGGCAATGAGGGCACAGAATGAATTTTCTGGAAAAGATCTGTGCTGATGAAAACTGGCTTAGGTTTGAAGGTAGTGTGAAACCAGTGCTTAGCTATTAAATGTTTTATTACAGTAAGTACTTCAAAACGCACCTGTCTAACCTAATTAGGAAGAAATGAATGAGTCTGGAAAATACAGAATTTGATTTCATAATTGTTACGACCAAGATGTCCCATGCTAACTTTTGCTTTAGAGTTGATTAACTCCTAAATGAAAGAGTCTTGCTTTTTTGCCTTCTCTCACGTGACACGTGCTAATTGTGATCGTTATGCTTTTACATTGAGAGCAAGAGACTTGTTGATTTGATGAGGAGAATTCCTCAAATGTGGTGTTTAGACCTGTAACTGAGTTGAAAACTGTTGAAAACGAAATGTTCTAATCATGATTTCCTTATTTTCAGATTAACTGCTGAAGTACTGATAGAGTTCTGCTATTCTTCAATGAGGAACTACAGGCTGATCTTTTGCCATAATCTTAAACAACCATAAATGACAAAAGAATGCTTGGTCAGTGAGGGCAGCTGGCGCAGAAAACACTTTTCAGACTCGGCTGTTTAAGTACTCTGAGGTATGTTTCTGATGCTATTTTACTCAGGCTTTTTTTTAAGTGTGGATTTTGGTTGTTCTAATATATTAGAATCCATCAATCCATTAGCAAAGCATTAAGTTTAGTTGCCGTGCTTTGTCTAGCAGTGTGTGCTTTGTGTTCTATCTACCGGCCTTCATGGAAATGTTCCCTTGCATTTAAACAAATATGTTGTTCATTTATTTTGAAAGAACATTCTTTTTTCCCCTTTGCTATATATATTTTTTTGTTTGTTTTGAGAGGATTACAATTTAACTGAGTGACTTATACTGCCTTTGGTAATGCTTTTATCTGTCTGTGTCCTGTATCAAGCAAAGACTTGCAAGTAATGCTCGAGCTTCTGCATGATAAGGAGAATGTTATTGCTCAGCATCTGGAAACCTTTATTCTGTTCAGTAAAATTTTGATTTTGGTACAGGTGTTGAAAATTTCATTGTGGAGATCAAAAAAATGCCAAATCTACTAGATGCTGATTGCAACGCAGTATTGTATCACCAATTATTTACTTTTCATGTAGCTAATCATTGGGGTTTTAGTTTGGTGTTATCCACTATTTTCACTTCCTCTTGAGTGTCTTTTGAGGTCCATTTTCAAAGCCTGACTGATAAATACAGTCAGTATGCTGAAGAATCTGGCTCTCCACGGGTACATTAGAAGATCCTCAAGTAACATTGTGGTATTGAAAATTTGATGAATTTCTTCTGCTGCTGTGTTCTTGTCAGTACTCTGTTGAGAACTGATCAGAGCACGTCATCAGTTGTGACTCATCTAGTTACCTGTATCTGGAGTCATTACAGAACTTTTCATTAAGTTGGTGCCTAGTCTGAGAGAAACTAGAGTGTGTCTGCATTTGGTAATTAAAATGCAGTGTGTTACAGATCAATACACTCAACACCGTACAATGAAGTATGACTTTAATTATAATTTCCCTTCTTTGACAGAAAAGACAGCTTTGATTTTTGGCTGCAAAAAGATATGAGGAAGAGCTCCTCCCCTTCCTTGAGTAACTGCAACTCTGTTCTTGCTAACAAAATATTTGGAATTCCACTTGATGAGCTGCAGCAAGAAGGGCAACCAGACAATGAGGTTCCATTCATAGTCCGCCATGTGGTGGACTATATTGAGGAACATGGTATGTATTACCTTGCAGTCTTTTAAATGTGCTCATCTGTCACTTTTGCAGAATAGACTGGTTTTTGGGGAGTGTTTATTTTTAGTTACTTGTATTTAATTGGCTGTAGTTTTTTTTGTTTGTGTGTTTTTCTTTTAGTGATACACCTTTTTGCTATTATGTTTGATTGCCACTGTTTTCTGGAGGATACGAAGGGCTATCATCCTGGTAGGGAACTGTATTGGAAATGGTGTGGTTCTGGTACTGCTAATGGTTGCCTTTTTATTGTATTAGCTGGGCATAAGGATGTGCCAAATGGCATTAGGCATTTAGGAAAAGTTTGCCAAATGGTGGTCATGAATGTCTTTAATTCAGTATGCAAATTATGCATATCCGATGATCAGTAATTTCTGATACATTTATCCAGACCAAATCTCCAAATTTATTTTTGCCATTTCCTTCTAACTCAGGGGGTCTGGAACAAGAAGGACTTTTTCAAGTCAATGGGAACGCTGAGACAGTGGAGTGGCTTCGGCAACGATATGATAATGGAGAAGATGTGGACCTGGTTAAAGAAGCAGATGTACCCTCAGCTATTAGCCTTCTTAGATTTTTTCTTCAAGAACTTCCAGAGCCAGTTATCCCAGGCAGTTTGCACACACATTTGATGCAACTTTCTCAAGGTAAAAACTACTTTTGATGGAGGTATTCATTTCTAAGAGTAAAAACCCCTACTAATTCAGATGTGTTTCTATCTGTGTTTACGTGTGTTGGAGTTCATCACTTGACTAGTAGAAGTGTCTTGTGGCACTTTGCTAGTAAAGCAACCTCCAAAGGTAGCTGTGTCAGAGTTCTATGCTCTTTGACATCACTGATGGTTTTGCTGGTTGCCAAGCCACAGGAGTTCTGTTCATCTCTCACTGCTGGTTAGTACTTCTTTTCAAGTGCTAGGCTTTGTTTTGCTTAGCAAGAGTCATGTTTTTAGATTTCTGTTGAGTTTATTCATGTTTAGTGCCATTTCTTCAGGGTAGGATTTGTGTCTCATTTAGAAAGCGCTGAACCACAGGATCATGTGCAGCAATGTGAAGCTGCTTCTACATAATTTTGGAACTTTGAACACCAGCTAGTTATCTGGATAATTGGTGAGCAGGGGCTGAGCACTGATGCCTTTCTTATAAGGCAATGAACAGTCTTCTGCTGGAAACAATCTTTGGAAGCTTCTGTCCAGAGAAGCATGTTAAAACCTGAAGCTCTGCTTATGTATTTGTTGTGTGCAGTAGTGAGAAACTGAAGTGGATATCAGTAGATTAAATCTCATTAGTGGCCTGTTTGCTATTTAATTTTGCATTGCTGAAGTCATAGTTCACTGAGTAGCTCGTAAACTTTTTTTTCCTCCCCTCCTTCTTGAAAAAAGATGATAAATAAACGTTTGAAAGGGTAATGCAGAAAGCTGCTGGATGGTCCTTTGTCAGCTGATACTGCTATGTGCTGTGATTTGCAGTGTTACTTATCAGGACTGGAAATGACTGTGGTATACTCTTTTGATGTGACAATATAATTTCCTTCTGTGACCTGTAAACTACAGCATGGAACTCATGGTCTCCCCCACCTTTGAATAGATGCCTGTGGAAAGGATTTGAACGTGGCTTGTTTTGGGAGAAGACTCGTTCCAGAGCAGTAATTCTCCCCAGATTTCCCTTTGGTTAAATTTGCAGAGAAACTCTGTATTTCAATTCAGTTGTCAGCTTACTGTCTATACTACTTTTTCTTTCAGTGTAAAACAAAGCCATTTCGGAAAGCTTAAAAGTGCCGGTTTTGATTTCCTTGATGCAGATGAACCCTTAAATGTTGTTTCCTGATACTATAATTAGAGGCTTCGTTTCCTTTACTTAGAGTTTTGCTTTTGATACTTTCACTGTCTGGTAGTCATATGGAGAACTCTGTTTTAGGTAGAGGAACTGCTTGCAGAAATGCAGAGAGTTTAAGTAATTTTGTATCCATGTCCTCTTTGGAGGATCTGTATTGTTTGGTAAACTAAGCTTAAGGTAACAACTTAGTCCTACAGCAAGCTGTGGCCTGTAAACCCTTCAAGGCTCCTTCTGTACAGGTCTAATGGTGGTTCCTCAAGGGCAGGTGACTTTAGTGACCGTGGGGAGAATTTGACCCCCGTACGCTAGGCCGTGTGCTCCAGAGGTGTGTATCCATGGTTTACTTTCAGAGGAATTCATTTACAGTTCAGTATTTTCACTCTGGGTCTCTGGCTGTTGTTTAGAACCTAGATTTTAGGGCGGATTGGTAAAGACAAAACGTCTATATGTGCACATGCTTGTTGGTCTGTCTGTTACCACTTGTTTCTTTTGCTCCCTCCGTTATTTGAAGGGTTACTTTGAGAAAGGTTCATTTTCCTTTTTTATGTGTATGTGCTGGTTGTTTTTTCTTTTTTTACGATGCTCTCTTTTTGCTCTTACATTTCCTAAAGACATTTCTAGAGCTTACACAGTGATGTATGAAGTTCATTTTGCTGCCTTGAGAGTTTCACTGTGCTTGGTTGCCCCTGACTTGAGGTGTTGTTGATGCTGTCTGAGCAACTGGAGCGCTGCCCAGTTACTGTTTGGTGTTATTACTGCACGTGTACAATAGGGGATTTACTTTGTTGCATTTATTTGATAATGAAGACCAGGGTGTCTGAGCTCTCATCTAGAGAGGCAGAATAACCACTCATCATCCTCAAACAACCTTTTCTGCTAACCTGAGAGTTTTTGAAAGTCTGAGAAAGGAGAGGCCTGTTGGGATCAATTATTCAACTTTTTTGCTTCCCTGACACTTCTCCTTCATACAGAATTTCCTTGTTATGAACTGTTGTAAACTTTTTGAACCTTGTTGCCTGCAAGAGTGATAACCTAGCAGAAGAGATTAGTGGGGAGATACTAGTGGGTGAGAATGAGGAAATCTTGGGGTGACCTTTTTTCTGGTCTGAAGGGGAACCAGCAAGCTTCAGGCTGAGTATGTGTAGGGATGTGTGTGTTGAGATAGCTGGTATTCGTCGAGTATTGTCAAGGCAGGTAAAGCATTGAGAATGGGATGCTTGTGGAGGAAGAAAGCAAGTGGCTAGTTCATCTAAAACGTGGAAAATAGACTGGCTTTTAAGTTAGCTATAGAGCTGTTACTGTCTCCAGAGCTCTTCTATGAAGCAATTGTATAGGACAGGAGTAAAAGGAAAAGATGTGGAGGAGCAGACACTCAGTAATCAGAAACTGAATGAGCATTAATGGGGAAAAAACATTCTGGAAACTACTGATTGGACTTGCAGAGGAGGATAGAGGGAAATCATTGGTTTAGGTTATCACTTTTTTTTCTGCTTCAAAGCAATAATTAAATTTTGTAGTGTAATTTATTAGGGAAAGTGATCTGATTGTACTGTGCTCTGGAATCAAGACTGGAGAGGTCTTGATCTTCAGCTAGGTTCTCCTGCTCCCTCCCTATCCCTCTAAAGTTCAGATGTGGTTGTAGAAGAGGGACTGGATAGGAACTGGCAATTATCAACCTCTCCTGCAAATAACAAGGAAGAAGAGACTAATCCAGAGACTGCAATGAGAGGATGAGATGCTGGGACAGAAGCACTACCATTATATATTTCCTTGGGTACATGGGTTGGACAGTGAAGCTTTTGATTTTGGGGTAGTTCCTCCTCAGACAAATAGATCACAAAAATCTCAGGCTGGGCAAATGTAATTCGGTTTCTGACAACTTTAGACTGTGGGCTGACTGAAGGAGAACAGTTACTTCTCAAGTACAAGCACAAGTCTATAGGTTGATTATCTGCTTTTTCACATTATATTATCTTAATTTTGTGATTAAAATATTTTTATTATGTTTTCTAGATTATAATAATGAAGATGAATTTGGAAGAAAGTTGAGGTTCCTCTTGCAGCAGCTTCCACCTGTTAATTACAGTTTGTTAAAGTTTCTGTGTAAATTTTTAGCCAACGTAGCATCACATCATGAAGAAATTTGGTCAGCAAGTTCTTTGGCTGCAGTCTTTGGCCCAGATGTTTTTCAGTAAGTGGATTATAAAGGTTTATGCAATGTTTTTCCATGAATTTGATGGTGGAAATCTGTAGTTCAGGGCCTCTCCTAGTCCCTGAATAACTGCAGCAAGTATGCGATGGGCTTTGGGCAATGTCTTTCTTTCTGCCTCTCTCCTCTGCCACCCCTTACAATTTTTGCTTGGATCTAAACCATGGATTTGATTGTGATATTATAATTTCATTCAGGTTCAGTTTTTTTTAATTACTGTTTGCAGCAAAAAAAAAATGTTCTGGAAGGTAACAGTCAAAATACAAATGTATCCTGATATTTCCTTTCAACAATAATTACAAACCTTCCTCGTGAGCAGTTAATTAACTAATTAATTGTTACCCCATCACTTTCAAAAATATGAAGTACTACAAAGTTTTATAATGCAGTGGTGTGAAGGTGTGCTTAAATTGCATGTTCACAATGGCATAGGGATAATGTGAAGTGCAGTCCTTTGCTGTGGAAGCCATTGGCAGAAGTTTTGGGGGGCATTAGTTGGATTTAAATTTTTACTCTAAAATGGTATTGAAATCTTTAGCATTTACACAGATGTGGAGGATCTGAAAGAACAAGAAATAGTTAGCAGAATAATGGCGGGACTTCTGGAGAACTACTATGAATTCTTTGAAAATGAAGAGGAAGATTTTTCATCTACTAATGATTTAAGCTCAATAACTGAGCAGGTAGGAATGTTTTAAGTGGCAATATTGTATCACTTAAGTATTCGTTATAGCATATGTTGAAATATTGTGTGCCTTTTGGTGGTTCCTTGCAAACTGACAAAACCTGATATTTCCTTAAATGCGTTTTCTTATTGTGCTTGTGAAATTGTTGCTTGGTAGCAAGTATAGCTATCCACGTGGAAAAGTTTCTATGAACTGAACCAACAAGGATACCTTACCTAAGACAAGTAAGGCGAGTACTATTACAGCTGGTTGCTTCCTCTTTGCTGCAGGAGACATCTTGCCCATTTATCCAGACTAGCAAGCGTGGGCAGCAAGTTCTGGATTGAGCAGCTTCTGCTCTGCTAGTTCTGCAGCGAAGCGCTGCAGCTTTGCAATGTTTGCTGTCTCTTCAGCTCTTAGTGAGAATATGTCTAGCACTGAGGGCTGACATTGTCCTGCTGGGTGCAGGAAGCTGCTAAATACAACAGGGCTGTAACTTCTCCAGCCTGAGGCAGAGAACTGTTGCCTTAGGTTGGGGTGAATGCTCCTTACAGTTAGTTGCTCTCATGCTTGAGAATTACTGACTCGCTTCTGGTTCGTTATATATTTTGACAAAAACACTTCCCAAGGAGGCTCTGTACGTGTGGTGTGGTTGCATTTTGTTGTTGTGTTTTGTGCTGCTGTGGTTGGGTTTTTTTGTTTCGTTTTCTCGTGAAATTTTGATACTTGGCAGGATGTCCCTTGAATTTTGTGGTGTCTCCACCAGATGTCAACAGCGCACTTTGGTTGGGTCCTGTTCCCTCCAGGACCAGTGCGAGGCTGAGTGGAACTAGGGACACAGGGCCACACCATGTACAGCCCCACGTGCAAGCAGCTGTGCAGCTGGGCTTACCCCCTTGTTCACTGCTACATTCTCTTGCAATTATGAAAGAATTCCAGGGATAAAAACACTGCATTTATAATGTAGAATGTTTTATATAAAAGCAAACTTTGGGGACCTGTTTTATTTTCTAAAATTGAAGAATTTTATCATTTTATAAGTATTCTGTTTTTATCTCTCTCATGCTTTTAATTCCCTGGAGCTCTTAAAAGATAAAATAAGCCATTAATTGTGAGTAAATCTGTGCACAGATAAATGATCTCTTGGAAGAGGAGGAAGATGTAAAGCTTGAGCAGTCTGAAGAACTTCCAGAGGATGGCACAGAAAAACCTGTTGAGCAGCCAGCTGTGGTGCATCTAGATGTGACAGGGAGTATCTCAGATTCCAGGAGCGTTACAGCATCAACAAGGTAACTTGGTTCTGCCTTGGAATGTAGTCTGTTGTGGTGTGTGAGGGAGAAACCCTCAGACGTCTGAGGAAAGATGCAGAGCCTGTGAAGCGAAGCTTTCAAAGTAGGTGCAGTTCTTGGAGCAGTAAAATGTGGGACAAAGTAACTGTTCCCGAATTCAGCAGCAGAAGGCCTGTAGAACTCAGACTGGGCTATCTGTGATTTCTGCAGAGGAAGAGGGGAAAAAAGAGAGTATTTTATTGATGCTAGAAAGTGGTATTTTCTCAGTAAATCTTACATCCTTAAGAATGACATGCATAAACTTAACCTCTTGGGCAGATGTATGAGTTTGTGCTTGCTTGTAACATGCAGGTTTATGTTTTATTTGCTTGTAGTAGACACGTTTTTTTTTTTTAAGTCTGCTTTATTTGTACTTACAGTTGACAATTTCTGTACAGTGAATTTTATTTTTTCCCCTCTACAGCATTTGTTTTGGTCTGGGCATTGCAGGAAGCACCCGGAAGGGAGGGGCGAGGAAAAACCTGTGATAGAAGTCTGATTAAAAGCAGCGGAAACACAGGGAAATCCAGGAGGAGGGTTAGTGCCTTAGGCTGACAAGTCTCAAGACTGCAGGGATTTCAGGCTGAAATCTGTTCAGCTGCTTTACTGCAGATTTTCTTCATTTCAGGAATTTGTAAAACGTAATATAATTAAATAAGTCAGAAAGCAAGAGAATTATGTTTAAATTGTGCCCTCGTCGGTAATCTAGCTGCTCAGTTTTAGTTTGACTTAGAACTATCAAAAAAAAAAACCTTCCAGAAATTGGAATTCTGCAAGAGTACTCTGTGTTCCAGTGGAGGTTTTGAAGCAGTTTTACTGTTCGCAGGCATTTAGATACTTGTGGAATGTGCAAGCGCAGCTGTAGTGAGGAACTAAACAAGTTGAAGAGTTGAAAGTCACTAGCCTGAAGAGAAAATCATTTTACAAGATGTTTAGGGTTAATTAAAAATTAATAAGCGTTAATTATGGTTGGCGTCTTGCATTATTTGTGGGAAAGCGTAAGGAGGAATCCTGTTGAATAAAAGAGACAGTTTTTTATTGTAAAACCAGAATAACTGCAGGAAACATCTGAAAAAAAAAATAGACTGAGGAAATGTGCTGTATTAAACTTCTAACCACTGTAAATATTTTTGGGAACTGAAAAGCATTCATAACACATTTAATGGCCTTTTTGCATTTTACTTTCTTGATTTTCAAAAATAAATGTTAATGCAGATTGATAATGCAGATTGATAATGCATACCCCTGGTGAGGGGTCTGGAGCACAGGCCTTATGAGGAGCGGCTGAGGGAGCTGGGATTGTTCAGTCTGGAGAAGAGGAGGCTCAGGGGGGACCTCATTGCTCTCTATAACTACCTGAAGGGAGGTTGTAGTGAGCTGGGGGTCAGCCTCTTCTCTCTTATAACTAGTGACAGGACGAGGGGGAATGGCTTCAAGTTGCGCCAGGGGAGATTTAGGCTGGACATTCGGAAATACTACTTTTCTGAAAGAGTGGTCAGACGCTGGAACAGGCTGCCCAGGGAGGTGGTTGAGTCACTGTCCCTGGAGGTGTTCAAGAAACGTTTAGATATAGCATTGAGAGACCTGGTTTAGTGGGGTTATGTTGGTGGTAGGTGGATGGTTGGACTAGGTGATCTTGTAGGTCTTTTCCAACCTAGCTAATTCTGTGATTCTATGATTCTATGATTGGGATGCTTGTCTTGGCACAGGGCATGCAGTGGTTTACAAGGGAAAGAGGATGGAGAAGTCAGTCTTAAATTTGACTCTTAGCATTCCTTAACCTGGAGTTCCATTTCCTCCTTGCCGTCATCAGGTTTTAGGAACCAACTATCTGTGTAGTTCTGGTCCCTTTATCGAGAGAAAGAAAAGAAGACTGAGGTTGCACGCTCCTCATCTCACGTTAAAGATGGATTGTTCTGATTCACCCAACAGGGCGCACGACCTTCCTCTTAGCTATGTGAACTGTGACTTGTGATCTGGCTTACTACCTGCACATATATATATATATATATATTCATTTTCTTACTCGTTCTACTTTTTCTTTGTAAAACATGACAGTCATGCATTGCGTGGTGCTAGTTTCTGTGAGAGAGATGAGGTGAGAATACGGAAAATCATTCATGCAGCTTGACTTGATGACTGGCATTTAAAATAAACCTGTTGAGCGATCTTTCAGTCTGTTACGCAGTCAGGGGCTGTTTGTGCACGAGCTGACACGGTGTATGTAAAGGAAATGTATTCTCCCTTATCAGAAGCCTTTTCAACAGGGCTCTGTCAGTTTGTGCTGTCCTCACTTCTGTAGAAAAGAATTCCTGACTCAGCATTGCAGCTGACGTGAAGATGTGCCGTTGAAATAATCACCCTGGAGTCCTTAGCTGTCAGTGTGCTGTATTTTTCCTTGCTGCTCTTTGCCAGATTGCATTTGGTTTACTTTTTTGCAAAAAAAAAAGTCTGTCGTGAGCCTGAAGTGAAATCTCCTTGATGTGTTCTTCGGGCTTTTCAATGTGTAAAAAGGTGAGATGTGAGGAGCAGGACGTTCTGGGAGCAGTTTGCTTCTGTCTGTATTAAATGTAATGACGAGGGTGAACTCCTCCTCGCTGCTTTTGTGGCGTGTTTTCCAATTTTGTTTCATTTGGCTCCATCAGTGAGAGAAAGGAGATCGTGGAAATAAAGTAACAAGTTTTTTGTATAATAAGGCTATCTAAATAGAACAAATAGAACAAGTGCCTCAATTACTAGAAAATATATTATTGCTTTTAGCTTAGCTCTCTCTTCAAACGTCCAAATACTTTTTCCGATTTCTACGCTGGAAAATATGCAAACAACATGTTAGAAAAGCTTTCAAGTCTTGATTGGGCAGCTTATTGTCAGGAGTGACCTCATGTTGCAGTCTATTTCTATTTAGACTGCAGGGTTTAGTGCAGCACTCCAGAAGTGCTGTCTGACAAGCAGCCATTGAAACCGTGGGAGCAGTATGCATAACCTGCAGCCAACAGCACGCCTTGCTGTTTTTCAAATGAAGCATTTTTACATGAAGTGTTCGTTTGGGATAGCAAAAATAATCAGGATGGCCTGCAAAGTCCTGCTGCACAGGTAAACGCATGAAAGGAAAAGATTGCTTTGATATGGATGCAAATAACACTTTTAACGTTGTGGGAGATGAATGTATTCTGGGGATACTGTGAAATGAAATAATGTCGAAATTGCTTTTGTTCTTAATGAGAAATAAGAATCTGTGTACAGTCAGTACATTTGCAGGAAAAGTTTTGAAAGATTTTATCTGTGGATAATGTATTTTTCTATCTCAGGATATTTACGAGGACTCTTAATGGGTAGGGAGAAGGTGCAAAGGGGATTCTCAGGAGTGGGTTAGCTTTGTGAAACAAAAGAGGTTTACCTTTGTGTGTCTTGCTGTGTCATGCTGCATTAAGACTGTGTAGCAGTATAAGTTACAGCTTTTAAATAAGTATCCTTAAACTGGTATCTTAGTTCTGAAGTTGTAATGTGTTTCCAGCTAGGAGCGACTGACACGTTTCTTTCAAAAAGTGCTTAATTGCTGAGGTGATTAGTTGAAGATATAGGATATTCTTTACATAGTAAGAGGATTGTTCAGGCTTTGGAATGCTGCTGAGTTCTGCACATCTTTTGCTGAGTACTTCAGATGCATCTAAAGGTGTTTATGAGCAGCACCGATGAATGACCCTCTGCTGTGGGGCTGAAGGTTATGCAGTAAGATGGAAAATTTTGTTGTGAATCATGTCCGGAATCTTTTGGATTCCTTGGCGATGAGCTTGATTCTCCCCACTCTCGACACAGTTCCTCATTGTCTCAAGTGATAGCGATAGAACAAAAAGATTCCAGGTCGTCACAGTTTCCTATAAATAGTTTTTGTACTTGTGCCCTTGACTCAATTTTTTTGCTCTTTTCTACAACCAGTGTTGCAGTGCTCTGTGCTCTGATTGCCTCTTTTTCCACTGAAATGTCCTAGGGAGTGACTGTGTTTAATAAATTGATTTTAGTGTGCATATATTAGAACTTTAAAAAAGTAAGCATACCTTTTGTAATGCAGCTCTCGTAGGACTTGCTAAAAGTACCCAGATCGGATACTTATGTACATCTATCTTGTTTTGGTATCTTTTTTTTTTTCTCTGAAATTTTCTCATACTTTTCTCTCTTACCTTATTTGTAGGGCTGAACTTATTCACAGCTTTGCCCCTTCATTTTTTATTTCAAATCAGGTTGATTCAGAAGTTGTTTATCAGAAGAGTTAAGCAGTTCATATGAGTAGTAGGGCTGTGCAGAACTTCTGTGTACGGACACCAATAAAAAATGTTCACAACTCAAGATAAATGTCTTACCGCTTCTAGATTTGAAGGAAAACATGCTAGTGTGTTTAAATATCAAGCTGGCAAGCAAGTCCTTTATGGCTTGTGTTGCATCTATCTAAAAGAAGAAAAAGGAGAAAGTCTGTTTCACGTGGTCTAATTATTTCACCTCTCTAGTGGTGGGTATAGAACTACTAGTGAACTCGATGAGATCTAAACAAGATACTCCTTGCCGTATTAAAGCTATTCTTAGTTAAGCAGAGAGACCATCAAACGCCTTTTCAAGTACAAGCAGAGCTAATACCAGCCAGAACCATCGTGCAGAGGTACCTGTTCAGCTCTCAGTGAGGTGGCAGTTCTGCTCTGCTCCCTCATGTATTCATGAATATCATTTTTAAAAACCACTTTGGCTGTCAGCAGTGCTGCTATGTGGTAAAAAGTAGATTGTGCTAGGAGATTCCGAAGTGCTTTACAAGTGGCTAACTCATCTCTTCAAACCTCTGGAAAGTACCTGCCTTGCACTTGAAATCCAGCTGTCCTTGGAGAATACTGCAGAGCTGTTGAACATTGCAGAATAAAATTGTGCAATGATCTGACACGCAGGGAAAAGTCCCTATGAACTGCAACAGTGAAGGAAAGCAAAGTACTTTGGAAGTTGCTTGAGGCAGCAAGGTTAAAATCTGCATTCTTAAGCAAGGTGTCAGGAAGTCTTTTGAGACTATGCGATTAATATTTCCCATGGGAAAGGCCATGCGTCTTACAGCTTCTTAATCTACTGAGTATTGGCTCATGGGAGACAGAAACCTGCGCTGCTACCTAGGCAACTTTTGTCTTACGATGGCGTTCCCCTTTATCTGGATGGAGAAATCTTACAGGGACTGCAAATAAGTATTTACTTTGCTCTCCATTTATTCCATTTTTATTAGCTCCACTGCGTGTAGTTTTTTAGTATTTTCAAAGTTGCTTTCTATTGTCTTTGAGACTTCTACTTAATATGCTGTTTTGCATTTCACTCACTTTATTTCTTCTGTATTGCAGTGCTCATATTTCTCCCATAAGCATCTTGCCAGCCTCTGCAGAGTAAGTATAATGACAGTGTATAATTTGTGAATTGTGTTGCTATAACATGCGTTGATACGTCGTCTTGAAACAAATGCAGTAGGTTTGACGATTGGTTATGAATGAAACATTGCAGAAAAGCTTAATGTGCATCAGCGTTGTTGACTGCAGAAGCATGAGAGCGCAGTGTGGTAAAATTTAGATTCCAAACCTCTTTGTTTTTTATAATGATATATTTCCTAGATATTTGACTTTATAACAGTATTCACAATGTGTTTTCAGCACCAACTTTCATTGTTTGTAGTTAGTACAGTTCTAAAGAATTGCACGCACAAATGTGGAGGAAAATAAAACACAACTTTATAGGCCTAATTTTTATTTGTTTTGGATGATCTGGCTAAAAAGTACACTCGGTATACTCTGCTTTTAAAGAATGTTCTGCTGTTGACATACCTTTGGGTATACCTTCATCAGGTACTGGCTTATTGTCTCCACTATTTGTTGGATCTTGCCTTTTGCAATTACAGTCCTGCTCAGGAGGTGCTTCAGCCAACTGTGCTGAAGTGGTACGTGCTCCATAGTTGGCTCTGACCTGCTATACATGCAGGATTTGACTGTTGCATACTTCTGTTCAGGTTTTATAAGGTTTGGGGTATAATGTTGTGTGGGTTTTTTTGTTAAACCGTAGTCATGGTAATCTGTTACTTTTAAAATACTTTCTTGTTTGGTTTTTACTTGATAGAATATAGTGGTTTCAGTACGCTCCATTGCCTAGAATAGTTAGCCTGCTTTTTTCTTTTCCTTGAAGTACTTGGCATCAAAGATTCATCTGTTGTTTTTACCCTTCTGCATAGCTGATCAATGGAGAGCAGGATTTCTGATATGATTTCTGTGGCTTTTCTTTTCTTTCTAGCATACTAGAACGAACAATCAGAGCAGCTGTGGAACAGCACCTTTTCGACCTGCAGAGCAGCTTAGATAATGATCTTAAACAAATACAGCAACACAGACTGGGCTGCAACAATGATGCAAAAAATCCCAGCGGGGATGAGGAAGGATCTAACAACCAGTAAGAATTTTTGTGTTGGTACTAAATTGTGTAGGATTGTGAATCTTAGGTCTTCCAAACCAAACCACCCTGGTACCCCTCAACCAGAAGCAAAAGTTAGGACTTCTGTTATTAACTTAAAAATTCTTAAAAATGTCTATGCTAAGTCAAATCAGCTTTCCAACCACAGAAATAATGAACAGCACTCGAAGCAAGTATTTTAAGTTGCTCTTATTATAAGTAGCACAAGACCTTATTTACCCCATTCTTTATCTCACTTAATGTTACTTGTGACTCAGTTTTACCATATATAAAAATTTATTGTAGGTGCTGTTTCAGTTTCCTTACCATGCTATTCCACATCAATGTAGCTATTGTACCTCCATGGCTGGCAGAGTCAATAAAACAGCTAACAGCAGATAGAATGAGCGCTGTAGATTTATTTGTAGAGGATTTCAGTCTCATTTAATCAGTTTTTGTTATAGATCTTAGTGTTTCTGGGTGTAGCAATTTCCAGGGCAGCACTGAGAAACTGAGACCTGTTGGTGTTTTACTAAATATAGATAATGATCACAATTAATTCCCAACTTGAAAAATGTGTAGTTAAGTCGAGCTCTGCAACACGAGTTCCTTAAGGTCAGAGCTTGAAATGGTGTCAAGTGTTCAGAGGGTCAAATGCTATTTTCTCTATCTACTGTTTTAGAAGTCTTATCTCTGACAAGAATTTGGACTAAAGTTAGTAAGAGATGATAAAGGTAATAGTCATTTCTGGTAATGTTCAGTTACAAGTTGAGTTTCAGGGTTAGAGATCTAATTTCTTTGACATAAACTCTTAAGTGGGTGAACACTCCCTCTTGCTGAATCCCATTAGTTACAGCATAAGTGTTTTAAGTCTGCCTGGCTTCACAGAAGTGGGGGCTAAAAGTACCATCACTGCAGGTTTGAAACCCAATACGCTCTTCTGGCACTGTCTCTCGTTCAGATGCTTCTGCGTCGTTCCACTGTGGATTAACTGTAATAGACGATACTTGATAGTGTTCTTGAAAGAGGTCGTCTAGGTTCTTTAAAGCAGTACAGCCAACAAACTATGCAAAAGAAAGATACACAGCTAAGTAAATAACTAAAAATGGCAGTCATCAGGAGTGGCTTTCTTAGAACTAACAAAATAACTGCAGGAATTAAAGAAAACATAATTGAAATGTAAAATTACAGACCATCCTGTTTAGTATCGAGATATAGAGGAGCAATATTTTTAAAAGTAGTTTGGAGTTATTTGGGGAGGAGAAGAAAGGCAAAAGTCAATGGCTTGCATTGTATTACGGAATCACAGTAACAGACATGCTGATGTATAAAGAATCTATGGACAAAGGGGCATGGTATAAGTTAGTTTTAATGTGGGTGTACTTTTACAAACCTTAAGTTGAATGCTAGGAAGTTAAAATGTTAGAAATAATGGGATTTATCAGTGAAGGGAGCATATAAATAGGCAGGGGAACGATTGTTTATGAGGGTGGATAGCAATAGGACAAGGGGGAGTGGTTTTAAACCGAGATGGGGGATTTAGGTTAGATACGAGGAGGAAGTTTTTCACTCTGAGGGTGGTGATTCACTGGAACAGGTTGCCCAAGGAGGTTGTGGATGCCCCGTCCCTGGAGGCGTTCAAGGCCAGGCTGGACGTGGCTCTGGGCAGCCTGGTCTGGTGGTTGGCGACCCTGCACTCAGCAGGGGGGTTGAAACTCGATGATCTTTGAGGTCCTTTTCAACCCAGGCCATTCTATGATTCTGTGGTCTTGATACTAACTTAAATTAGCTGACTTCAGTACTGAGAGGAGTGCAGTCAAGCAACTTCATCTAATCATGGTGGTTTCAGGATGTCATTGCTTCTGCCTCTTCGCACTATTGCTCCTTAGGTCAGCAAAGTAAGGAGCGATGTTTCTTAATGGGAGATTCAGATAAAACCTTTTTTTACATATCTACCACATACTGTTGCAGAAAACCTCATAAGTGTGTATAAACTATATTAAGGCTGATTGAGGTTTGAAGAACAGGTTACTGATGTTTTACTGTTTGTTTCTTTAGGAATGATGTTATTGAAAATAATGACATTGGTAGCAGTGAGAACACGGGAGTCTGCTCTGAAGTACTGGTTAGCACAGATTTAGGCAGTGAAGATATGAAACATGTAACTGAGGAAGAAGAAAGCGTTCAGGTGAGAGGAAGAGCTTCCTGTATATGAAAATTGTAAATTGCAGTGACTTCAGCAAGGTGCTTGGGACATCAGTGTCTTTGCAATAGCTCTGATGCAGCTTTATGCGGTTACGTTGCTCTGTGCAGTTAATTTCCTTTTCTGCTGTGCATACTTCGTAGACATGCAGAGAAATTTTTGTGTGCTTTGGTGCAGCTTGTTTGGACTCTGACTGTGGGTTTTCTCTCTTTTTTACAGGTAGTGGCCCTTCCTTCTGCTGAGGTAAGTTAGCATATCAACAAGCACAGCACGGGTTAGAACAGCATCTATTTTAATAAAGGCTTTGTGAGAAGAGGGTTTAGGGCTCTGACAGGAACGTAGCCCACAGTAATAACTTCTTCTGTATTAAGCAGTGGTAGAATGTTAATGCAAGAACTGTAACAGGAAGACATTGTTTTGTAATTGGCTGTTTCTCAGCCTTTTCTCTCTTCCCACAGTTTTTTCTGTGAGAGGGATAGATGTCCTCCTCTTTTCAGCATATCTTCCTTTCCTGTCTGCTTGAAATAGGTTCTATTACTTCTTCTTGAACCTGCCTGCTTAGATGTTAGAATTCTGCTGTGCTGACAGCTTGTCCCCCTGCATCCTGGTGTACACGCTTAGAGCTCTTATACTTGTGGTGTTACACCAAACAAAAAGGAAATTAAACATGTGGCCTCCTGAAAAGAAAGGTTCAATGTTTACCTGTTGTCTTGAAAAGTATTGGAATTGACCATTCATATTCCTATATAAAAAAAATCTGTTTAGTCCTGCATGAGCATATATTAGGAGATGACGTTAGTATGCTTGTAAAAATAGAACATTTTATATGTTTTTAAAACTGTTTTGCTCAGAAAGTGAAATATTAATGATGCCTGAAGTTGCTGTTAAAGTTCAGAAAGCAACTATGTTCTTTCATGGATCTCAAATGACTCTTTGAATAACCTAACAAGCTGGCTTCCAGTCACAGCTGTTATCCTTGCGTATTGCTTTAGAATCTAATTTTATGAATTTAAATTCCAGTGCATTTTATTCTGTACCAGTGGTTTCAGTAAAAGAACAGCTGAGAAACATGAATGATACTTCTTAAGAGGTGCGTTCACCTCAGAGCTAAAAGAACATTACTGCAGTAAGAATGTGAAGGGAGAACACGATGCTGGGGTGTTGCATGGTCACATAAAGATGTGCTTTTGTTGATGGGCATAGGGGCTGCAGGAGAGTAAAGATGAACTTCTGTACGTGAGCTTTCCTTTATGTCTGAAATGGAATGAGGAGCAACTGATTCTGCAGCTACAATAAACGTGATTCTCTAGGGCAGAAAAGCTCTTGTGCACTGTAGTAAGAAATTGTTTTCTTGAATTGGAATTTGGCTTGAGGACCAAAATAATGTTGAGAGAATGATGGAGTTATGTCTGATAAAGGGAAATATGTAGCCATGTAAAACTGTCGAATGCTACATATATTTGAGCTCAGAACAACTCTTAATATTATTTTCAGACACTTTAAAAATCAGCCGGGAGAGCTGATTTCTAAAATCTGAAATAAAATGTAACATATTATTCAAGAAGGATATAAAACATTTTTCCAATTACATTCTCCCAAAGAAGACGCTTCTCAAAGAAAGCAAATACTGGGCTTTGGCTTAAATACTCAAAGCAATCTTCTTGTACCAACTTCTCGTGTACAAAATGGTGATGTTAATTAATCTGAACTTGTTCTGTGAGATGGTGCCATAGAAATGCCAGCATTTCTTCATCCCCTTCTAATTCTGTTGCTGTTTTACTTAATAACGGGGATTAGAAGTTCCTTTTAGGAAGTCAGTCAGCCTTGCTTCATTTCATACAATGCTAAGCCCAAATCTGCATCCAGCTTCGTTCTCTCTGAAACTCAGAGTCGTGGCAGTATTTCCTGTCACCCCAAAACTCACACTCTGACAATTTGCAGTGATGGTGGCGGTGTCTTCCTTAAAAGAAACAAAACAACCAAGCTTTAAAATCTTAATCATGGTTTGTCTGAAGATAGAGATTTCACTGTTGGTCTTCTAGTGAGTAATGCACTGAATTGTTGACCTCGCTTTGAAAGTATTGCATTGGTTAGATAGTTTGATTTCTACCCGTGCATAGAAACTTGTGTTTTTCATTCTTGAGGGCTTTTTTTTGTGGTCCACGGTTACAGAAGTATTTTCAGCTGGGAATGCCATTCTTAAATCTTTCTAAATGTACTTTTTGCCAACAGCCTGCAGATGTGTTATTGAAACAATGTGATAAAGATGCAGATGTTGATGGAGAAAATAATAGTGAAAGGTAGGAATTTTTCACTTATCACTCACATGGCAGAATGTATAATTTCAGTTTTGAGAACATAAGAGAACCAATTTGGCAAGAGAAATGAAAAAGGATTATTTTCTTTAAAATATTTTGGCACAGTGTATCACTCAACCATTTGGGAATTAATGCTGGTAACGGTAATTAGCCAGAAAATTTTAAGTTCATATGCAATTGAGTTCAGCACTGATTGGTGTTTTCAGTTTGAGTTCAGTTGTTTCAAAATATTTACTCCTTGTTTGAGCTGTTTTTGTTTCTGGACTGTTTTAAGTGCAATTGCTTGTTGTCAGTTGGAAGTTGGGAAGAACAGAGGGCCAGTGTCAACCCCAAACAACCTAACGTTGCTCTCCAGAGTTCTAGTGATCACTTCAAAGAAATCAATCGCATATCTGCTAAAACTGGATACTGTACCTAAGAACGAAATGCGTTTAAAAATGATAACTGGGTCTCTTTTGTTTTTAGGCAAAATAGTATTTTGGTTGATGGCAATGATAGAATATCTTCAGAAATGTGTCCGGTAAGATTATAATTTCATTTATATGTACAGCATCTTATAAATGTAAATATAGACATGCCAGAAAATTCCAATAAATTCAGCTCTCAGTAATCTATATTATGTTGGTTGGATGGCCACAAAAATTGCAGAACCTCTGTCAGATCTTGTCTGGCTTTTTGGAAATTTTGGGCAACACAGCAAGCTTATACTTATGCATCATGTGTAAGAAATACTTTTGTTATGCCAGTAACTGGCTAATACTGTGGGAAGGGAAAAAGAAGCTTGTTTACAGTTCCTCTTAGAACATGGGAGCACCTTACTTGAGTAAGGAAAGAATTTTTTTTTATAGTTTCCAGAAGTGCTAGAAGTAGCACTAAACAGTTAACTGGTTTTCAGTTGCTAAATAAGAATGAAATTGTTCTGTGCTGTTATTTATGTACAGGATTCAAGTACCAAAGCTTGTGATCTCAATGCAAATACTGATTCAGAGGTGTCAGGGGATGGTGACGTTTATGTTCCTGAGGAATCTTTGAGTGTCCAAGTACCACGTCTAGATCTGAAGAATGCAGCTGATGGTGACAAATGGGAAGGTAATTTTTGCCCTTTAATTCACAATATACTCAGCTAGTAAGAATACATGAAGTGCTTTATGAAGTAGGAGAAGCAGTCTGATAACTTACATGATTTTCCTTTAGCTTCATCTGAATAAAACATTCCTATGTGACTTGGCCAATTTTACTGTGTATAGCATAGGTTCCATCTTGTTTCAGATCTTTCTGCAACTTAGAAAGGACTTTAAAAAATATATATATATAGTTTTTTTTTAAAAAGCAGCTAAAGAAAGCAAAAGAGCCTAAGCTTCATACAAAAAAAGTTGTTTATTTTTCAAGTGAGTTAAGATCCTCTGGACTCTCTCTTATGTGAGTCCTTATAAATTCTTTGTCTGATTTTTATGATGCAATTGATATTCATGTTGAATTTTTTTTTTTTTCAATCAGAGTTACTGAAGTTCTCATACTAGCTGAATTTGACTTAAAATCGCTAAACTGCTAAGCATGGCCACTCACATTTGATTTAGTCAGAGAAGTCTGTTGGTTGTCTTGTCTTGAGTATCAGAAATGTCCAGTATTGGTTTCCTTGTCGCTGGACAACTTGAAACAGCCTAAATTTTCAAGTACAATTTACCAATGAGTATGATTTCTGGGAAAGCAAAAAGTATGACATACACGTTTATGACCTTATTCCTTATGGCCTTCAGGTGTAGCAAGCCCCTAAACTTATGACTAGATTCAACTTTGTTGCTCTGTTGTGTGGAAATGACTTTTTAAACTGTCCTTTTACTTGTAGAAAAACATAACTTCTCTGTACTTTAACCACAGCGAAGCACTTGTTGATAATCTTCTTTGTGAAGTACTTGTCTTTTTACATGTTCCTTATCTGCTATTCTTCTTCCCTTGTGTTGATACCAATCTACACCTTACCAAAGAAAAGTCCAATTATTAGTTTGTTTAAAATATTGTGAACTGTCACCAACAGGAGGATGACCCCAGTCCGCTTATTTCCGATGCAGAATGGTAGATGTAGTGCAGATTTACTACCCAGGGATTATGTCTAACTCCCAACAGGCAGTTCCAGTGACAGCTATTTTTTTGAGATGCATTTAAATTGTCATCATTAAGCATCAATAAGGCACTAGTAACCAAGAATGAATGCGGTCACTTTTATCTTCTGTGTTGGAAATATTAAACTTAGTAAGTAAGCTACGTACGCTTGAGGTACAGCGGTGCAACGTGAAATTGTAGCGTGTCAGCATGTAAAGCTCCCGAAGCTCAAACAGTGGTAACTTAAAATAACTTAATTTGTCACCAAAGTTGGCTGCTTTCCAAATGAATTCCCTGCATGAATCCATACTTCATTTTTAACCCTTTAGAAATGATGGTGTTTGTAATTTGACTCACTTACTTGCAGTTGCGAAGTACTTGCTTTATGTTGTCAGTATGTATTTACATTGCTTACTTGCATGTCATGTTTTGTTACAGTCTCTGTGTGAACTTTTAGTACGTGTTTAATACATGTTCTCAGTACACTTATGGATTCCATTTTCATTATTTCTTTAATAAAAGTTACTTTGGTTTTAGTTATCCAAATAACTTTATGATATTTACTTTGAAGAGAATGTAGCATATCGCTATATAAATTTACATTATGTGGTTCTCAGTAGTAAAATCAAGGCATTTTGCAAGTGGTGAAGTTTTCACTTTTGGCTATTCTTCAGTCCTTTTGAGAATGGGTATTAGGATCTCAGCCTTCTAAGGCACTTCAAGTCCTTGTGGCGTTCTGTTTAACTACATTGGCTTTGCAAAGAAATCTACTAGTCCAAATCTTCCAAAGGATTTGGATGGTTAAATCCTATGGGATGGCAACTTTAAAGACCTGTAATCAGTGGGGTTCTTGAAAATGAGCACAAAATGCTTGCTGCTTTAATAGGGGAGAAATGCAGATTGGCTAGCCCGTGTTTGAGTGTATTTTTCTGCATTTGTCCTCTTTTTTGAAAATTACTGCCGTATCTTTACAAGCTGCGAGCAAAACTATATGTAGAACTTGTCTGTTAATGTGAAGATGCATGAGACTCTTATTAAACGGCAGTGAGTCTTTACTGTTCCTGTGTCAGTTCTGTAAACCTTGACGGTAAACAGTTCAAACTTAAGAAGGCCTGAGCATCCTTACCTGCCACTGAAATTGTTTGGGAGTTGAGAGTGCTCAGAGCTTGGCTCCAAATGTGGGATTTTTTTTCCCTGGTACTGTATCTTCCTGCTTTACATGTTATGTATGGTTTGTTCTGACTGTGCTGTGTGTTCACTGTAGTATTTTTGCCATTCTTTTTCATTTTATTAGCGCCATGCCCTATCACTTTTCCCCTCATTGATTTCAAAACAATGCATCTGCAGAGAGAAGGGGAGGGTAAGTATGGTTCGCCATACATTCAGTTATCTGCCTTTTGATAGTTTATGGTTTGCTTTCTAACTAACCCTTCACCTGCTGTCCCTTAGCTTGGGAATGTTCTGACTTTGCAATTTTTTTCCACCTTAAGGGCCCCCCTTCTTGTATCTTGTACTGCGTAAGCAAACAAGATTCTAGCTTTTTTATTTTTAAAAACAACAAAAAAACTCACCAAAAAACTCCTTAAGCAAAACCCCTGTAATACTTGGTGAATGCAATCTGGAAAGCAGGTACAAGGGTTACCATTTATTTCTTTATTTTTCAAAGATTACTTTGTGGGTTTTATTACTGTTCTGCACACTTTGAACCCAGTTTTCAAGATTTCTGATTTGGACTAGAAAATACCAGGCAAACTTCTGAAAGGGAACTGGGGGATTTTCAACTAAAGCACTTGGAAGGCTTTGTCAGCTTTTAGTTAGATGGGAAGACAACCATAGTTGAGAATTGTAAGGGATCTCAGCAACCAACTCTTTAAAGGTTTATTAAAAAAAAAAAAAAATTGTTTTGGAATCCCCTGCCTGAAAGAAGTTCCTTCCACAAATGAAAAAATCTCTTTTTCTCAGTGGTGTCAAGATGAATTTAAATGATACATATATTAGAAAACAGACAGACAAACAACAGCAACAAACAAAAACAATCACACCAACAACACTCCTTTAAAAAGGCTAAGTAAGTGGTATTGTACCTGAAGAGGTATTATCAGGCTTGCCTTGTTCAAAATTAAGAGGACAGTCTTTCAAAGCTCACATGTAAGGCATGAAATCTAATTTCCACAGCACTACATTGCAACAGCCAATAAGTATATTCTTCTAACGTAACATTTCTGATAAGTAAATAAGTAATGCTCTCTTACACTGTTGAACTGTTTGGAAATGCGTACTCCTAAGAAACACTTTGAAAAAGGGATCCTAGTGTGCATACTTCATTTCAGTATGTTTTTCTTTAAATTGTTATATGACAGAATTTGTAGCTTTCTGATGTATTTCACTGTTTTTATTCACTTTGTGTATGGCACCACATCCTTTATAGCATACAAGACTATCGCGTACACAATTGTTTCGACTCTTCTTTATAGTTCTGTTAACAGACAAGTACCATTTTGTTTCCCTTTATCTTACAGATCCATTTCCTGCTTTCAAATCTTGGCAGGAAGACAGTGAATCTGGAGAAGCTCAGCTTTCCCCCCAGGCTGGAAGAATGACTAATCATCCACTGGAGGAGGACTGTCACCCGATATTGTCACATCGTAGTTTGGATTTTGGGCAAAGCCAGCGTTTCTTACATGATCCAGAAGCATTAGATTCTTCATCCAAAGCACTTTCTTTTGCTAGGTATGTCTTTTAATGCAATTTGGTGGGTATTGTGGCAGTTAGTTCCAGTATGAAAATTCAGCTGCTTAAAAACCTCATAAGTTTTTATGGTACGATAAATTAATTGAAAACCAAGGTCAAATGTGTCATAATGTAGTCATTTGGCTGTTTTGCATACTCAGGAATTGCCATATTGAGTCAGGCCAGAGGTTCATCTGAGATAGTTGTCTCTCAAAGTAGCCACTGGCAGATGCCTAGGGAAAGAGTATAATAATAGGACAGAGATTTCCCTGGCATTCAGACTGGGCTTCTGGTAACCTGTTGTAATGACACTTCCTGATCTGAAGACACTATTTATATCCTTTGTTTACCAGGCTTTACCGGGTGCTGATATGGTTTTATGTAACTTTTTTTTCCAGTTGCACGAGTATTAATTTTCATTTTGCATCATTTCTGGTTTGTTTCCTATATCCACTCCCAGTAAAGAGGGCTGAGTTAAAAAATCCTTGTAACAAAAACATGCAGTAATAAACTGGGAAGATTCTTCATTTGGCCTGTGGAAAGCCTTCATTTGGAAGGGTTAAGGGAAAGTATCCACTGTTAGAGGGAAAGAGGTGGGACAGTGGTACAGTGAAGCTATAGGGTCCTTCAATGAAGGTTCTCTCTTGCTGGTTTAGAGGATCAAGCCAGTTTAACCCAGTGTGTAGAAGCTGAGTTGCAATTAAAGAAGCTGCAAGTTATTTGTGTGGTCCTCCAAAGCTGTAAATAACCTGTGCCCTCACTTCCTAATACTACTAATATGAAAAGCCATTTGAGAAAAATCACCGTGCTTATTAGGGAAGAAATAATCCCATAAAAATGAGAAAGTTCAGAACAGGAAAGACCAACTTTGGAATTTCTAATTCTCTGCCATAAGTTTATTGATACAAAAGATACTTTCCCAAATGTTCTCCAGTTAGTGGCAGGCCACAGTTGATGAGTACTATTAAAATGAGGCATAAGACTGACCTGTAGAAAAGTGCTGATTCTAACAGCTGTTCTCATTCTGAAACTAATAAGGATCTACACTAGCAGATAATTAGATTAGTATTTCTAATATCTTGACTTACATAGATGTCACTAGCTGCATCAAGATGTCTTCTAGGCACCTTGTGTAATACACGTGCTAGAAAATTCTTACGGTTAGGCCTGAAGAGTTTTCGTAAGGCACAAAGGTTAAGGAGTTGAACAAGTGCAAAAGGTGATTCAAAACTGGAGTTGCATACAGCAGAAATGTATTAGTAAATCAAACAGATTAGATGAGAGATATTATTATTGTTATTTTTAAGATAAGCATCTACTAAGTTATCTAAGACAGATAAGAGCAGCTGCCTAATGACCATGGATTGTTCAGTGGTAGCTTCTAGACTAGGCTGTGTTCTGTGCGAAATGTTTCAAGAAGTACAGATAATCTAGTAATGCAGGTAAGTGGCTTAGCCACCAAAAAGATCTGAGTGTTTTAATGACAATGCAATTGACAGTTCTTGAATTTCAAATGGTGTTTTTCACCAAAGAGCTATTTCTGTTAGGGATATTACTGAAGTTAGTGAGGAGAAAATAACATCACATCTTGAAGGCAGGGGATGGTAGCATTTTGATTCAGTACTTAAGAAGCTCTGACTGAAAACCTGAAAAGAATGTATTATGAACTGAAAAAGAAAACCAAAACAAGTTAGTCATCTGCTAGTCCAGTACACAGTTGTTTGCACTGGCTTAATTATTTGAAATTACATTTTAAAATGTCTTCAATACAGAACACGAAGAGCATCCTTCAGCTCAAAAGATGACAAAAGGGAAGACAAGACACCTTATCAGCTTGTCAAGAAATTACAGAAAAAAATAAAGCAATTTGAGGAACAATTTGAAAAAGAGAAAAACAGTAAGGTAAGTTGCTGCTTTTATTCAGGATAAATGGCTCCGTGGTAGAGCGAAGTTACTTTCTGTATTTCATCACTGCAAAACTAACTGTGAGCTCATAGAGTAGTTTTGTTATATGCTGCTATCTGCAAAAGTGAACTGAACAACAACAACATGAGGAAAACATGCCACAATACCCGAGCCTGAAGATGGGCAGATGGTGACGTTCAGTTAGTGAGACTGAGGATATGTTTGATGGAGCCTATGGAGAGACAAAAGCATCTTTGCCTCTCTCTGGTTCAACTTCTGATGCCTCAATTCAAGTTTATTTTCACAAATGTTCATTATGTTGGCACTGAGATCTGATCTTGTGCTAAGTGGCACTGATGTTTCTAGTCATCTTTGCTGCCATAAATGTTGCCACGTATTTTATGAAATGTTTATAAATAATCTTTAATGTGTTTACATAAAACTTTTATATTACTTTTCAGCCCTCCTACAGTGATATTGCAGCCAATCCAAAAGTTTTAAAATGGATGACTGACCTTACCAAATTAAGAAAGCAGATAAAAGGTAAGGAATGCTGTGCTTCTGGTTGTGTACAAAAAACAAATTATACGTATGACTAAAAGAGAAGTGATAACTCATTCAGCGCAATTCCACAGACAGTAAAAAATCTTTAATTTCTAGATTCTGATCTATTCCAAAAGTAAAATCAAATTATTTTTGTGGCTTTGTTTTTAGAAGAGAAACTTTGCAAACGGCTGTGTTCCTTATTTTGCAGTTAAACCAACTCAGGGAATCGGTTCTCTTAAACCTTTGGATTAAGTAGTTTTTCTCTTTTCAGACGCAAAGCAGAAGAGCTCAGATGGAGAATTCATACCTCAAACACGTCCACGAAGCAACACTCTTCCGAAAAGCTTTGGTTCCTCTCTTGACCAAGAAGATGAAGAAAACGGAGATGAGATGCGGGTTGTGCAGAAAGAGAAGAAGCCCACCAAGGAAGCGACGCTTGAACTCATTTTGAAAAGATTAAAGGAAAAACGAGTTGAGAGATGTTTGCCGGAAGATATAAAAGTAAGCATAAGATTGTGGTATCTGATGACAATATTGAACTGCTTTAAATCTATCAAGGTGGGATGTATGGTATTAAGTTTTTGGCTAAGTTGCGTTTATAGCTGATACAGTAGAAAAACTGCTGAGGTGACTTTTGTTTGATTAATATGAACTATTCTTCTAACAGAAAATGACAAAGGACCATTTGGTAGAAGAGAAAACATCTCTCCAGAAAAGTCTCCTGTATTATGAAAGTCAACATGGACGACCGGTAATACCTCTTCTACTTCATCAAACTGTGCCAGTGTACACTTAGACAATGGTATTTCTTGTGCAGGAGTAATACCAGAATTTGTTTATTTTTCCAATCAGTGATCTGTCAGTTTCCATGTTGCCATCAAATGAAACTACTGCACTGACTTCCAAAAATTAGGATTTGTGTATTGATTCGTTACATAGACCCTTTTTCACAGATCAATGGGTTATTGGAGTTTGCAAAGTGATTTGTATAGGTTGGTGCCATACTTGTCTATGAAGCAAAGAGTAATTTTTTTTGAAAAAAAAAAAAAAAAAGCACAAACACTATTGAATTTTCTAGGAAAAGGTCTGTAAGTTTATTATGGATTTCACAGAAACAAAAATTCAGAGACACCTTTTTTCTGAAGTATGTGGCATGTATCTTATATGATTGGAGATACAGAAGTTGGAGGAACTAACTAGCAGCTAGTACTTAGAGTTCTGAGTTTTCAGTCATGGGCAATGATCAGCATTGCTCGTCCAGTCAGAAGATGCTTCCAGTTATCATTCTATCAGCTTTCTGGACTTTGTGCACCAACTTAGTAATCAGCACCACTATGTACATCTGACCAAGCCTGTCAGTTATAAAAGCCTAGGAAGAATAATGGTATTGGTGATAATGGTGCTGACTCTATGAGCCCCTTAGAGGAAAAGTCAGTAACTGTTGACAATAACCTTCAAGTTTCTTTGTTATTAGTAAACATAGTGGCCAGGAATTGAGAGTACAATCAGGTATCAGACAAAATCTCTCTACAGTGTCATCTTTTTTTTCCCTGTCACTTCTGTAGAGTCATCATCATTGCTAGTTGCACAGTCTTCTCCCATGGCTCTTGGTCCCTTTTCGCCTGTTTTCTAAGGATCTTTAGAGGGCTTACTTCTACTTAAGCTCATCTAACTTTTAAGAAGTCTTAACTCGGTATTTTTCTAATAGAATTTTAAAGTGAAAAGTAAGAGGGGAAATAAACCCCTGCTTATTTCCTTTTCTTTCCATAAACTCCATTTCATACACACAAAGTAGTTTTATGTTCCTAACCGGAATGTATGTGGCCTGGCATGAGAAGCAAAATGCTTTCTGTTTGCTTGTATATTATTCAGTGACTGGTATAATTAATTCTGTGGTTTCTCTGCCTTTAGGTTACTAGAGAAGAAAGACATATTGTGAAGCCACTTTATGACAGATACAGACTTGTAAAACAAATGTTAACTAGAGCAAGCATTACTCCTATTCTTGTGAGTAAAACATGCTATTTATATTTTTTTCCCCTTTTGAACTGCTAGTATGGCTTTAGAAGAGCTAGTAATACCATTCCATAAAACACGTCTTTCTTTTGGAAGATAGAAGATGTTGTTTTAGTTAAGGCATTTGGTTTACTGCTGAGAACAGAGCAGTTCAAGTCTGTCTGTTACCTTGACAGCTCTGAGGAAGTAAATGGCTCCCAGTGGAAGTAAACAAGTTGTTCTAACTTTTCTTGGCTGAGTCATTTGCAAGTCACTGTGCTAGGTACAGATCCACAGTGTGTACTGTATTAGTCTTCCAGAGAAGAGTAATGCCACTTGCAATGAAGGTTGCCTCTCTTCTGTAGTACAGATTACTGTCATCAGAGGCAAGAGTGATAGGATGGCCATTAGAATCACTTCATTCATTTTTGTTTCCTTAGTGAGAAACTTGTTATTGACACCTGTCTGCAGCATCTGTACATGGTCTCCTCTTCCATCATGTTTTCACTTCATTTCCTTCTAGCTTGCAGTGCTTTTTCTTTCCTTTCTTTCCCCTCTTGCAAGAGATGAGGAAGAAAAGTTTCCCTATTGTGCAAAATGACTGAATTAACTTTGCTTATTGTGACCTGTAAAGCAATTATGGAATGACAACTACCTAGCTGTCTTTGTTCCCTTGCATGCTGACTCAGACTTGGAATTTTGATATTAGCTATTGACCCTTTTAGAAGGAAGGGACTGCATAAAGTTAGACAGTTTTCTATCAGATTTAAATAACTGGGCAGTGGCTTACTCAGCAGTAACTTAATCTGCAGTCTACGTTGACTCTCACTGTTCTTAACCACCTCCTTAAGCTGAAGAACACTGAGATAAAGAAACCAGTTCCAGATGGCACAAAATCCATATAGAAAATGGAATAGCTGTTTCAGTTAAAAAAAAAAAAAAAGAGTATGATTTAAATTGTTGTCCTGTTTCAGTTTAAGGACAACTTGATGTCAGTATCCCTTTCTGAATTCCATAAACACAGAACTTGTTCTGATAGGCCTAAGCATTTCTCCATGAATGTGGAGCCACAGTTTGGTTTTGGTGTTCTTGACTGGTTGGGTTTTGTCTTATTTCTCATATCAGAAATCCAGCTCTTCAAGTGAGATGCATATCATGTTATCCATAGTCTTATGAATGTTTTTTTAAGCTGTGAAACAACGTGATGGTCAATATTCAGCTGAAAGGATTTTAAATTCAGAAGAGATCTTAGTGACACCATTCCCGTTCTTGCTGTAGGTGATGGGCAAAATATTTCACAGACCCTTGCTTTTAAAATGTGTAAGACAGATAAGTGGAGCTCTTCAATTACGAGGAACGGTTCAGTGGTAGCTTGTAGGTAGGCTATATTTTATGCCAGGTATTTCAATAATTGCTTTTTAAATTACATGACATCTGCTTCCATTAGATATCTGTTAGGGTATCGTGGGACATTAATCATATACGCTGAAGCCTGTATGGAAATCAAAGGAGCAGGAAGCTCCTTTCACTAACAGAAGTCCTTTGGCAGGTCATTGTCTGTGTGTTTGTGTTTTACCTTCTGTCCAAACAGTCCATCAGTGGAAAGTGCTTATGCTGTCCAGACATAAGGAATGAGCTCAGCGTAATGGCATGTGTGTAACAAGCAGCTAACAACAGCACCCGTACCTCACAGCAGCATGTGCTTAGGCTGAAATTCAAAGGATATTGATATTGAGCAATAGATTACTTTTACATAGCACTTGCACTTGTTGGGCTTCAGAGCGGTCTAGAAAGAGGAGCTGGCACAATTACTCCTCCTACATTCATGGCAGAAGATATATAAGGCCAGAGACATTTTGTAGCTTCATTTTTGTAATCTACATATGACTTAGGAGGAACGGGAGTGAACGTGAATTTCAGAGATGTCTTTGAGCTTTATGAATTTTGTTCAAAACATGTAGGGCGATTACTTTGGATTGAAAATTCAAAGAAGAGTATTAGAGTTTCAGTTGTTTTTACATAAATGATAAACTGCAATATTGATTTCTGTTTCAAGGATACTCTGAGCATCTGAGTTTTTGGATTTTAAGGCCGTTTTGTTCATGCTCTGTAAGTCTGTTTGTAGCCTTTTCTTTTGGGAAAAAGACATACCCTTAGGTATTAGGCTAATTGAACAGAATGCTGACCATGCACATCATTTAATGTCTATTTGCATATAATTAACAAGCTTGAAATATTGCAGGGTTCACCATCAACCAAGAGGCGGGGGCAGATGCTACAACCCATCATTGAAGGTGAAACTGCCCACTTTTTTGAAGAAATTAAGGTGCGTGCAGTACACTTCTTCAAAAATGTATTTCCCAGCCCTTGTGGGAGGGAATGGGAATGCTTTGTATTTGTTTTGAATTTCTGCCTACTCTTTCAGGAAGAAGAGGAGGAAAGTGATGGTTTGTCTGCAGACCTGAACGATATCTTAAAATCTGCTGTCCAAACACAGTCTGTTTTAAGCCCGGTTGAAAACTCGGAGTCCGATGTTGAAGATGGTCAAGAGAAACTGACCCGGGACCTTAGGCTGACAAGCACCCGAGCTGCTTCTATGTGTGTATAAATGAGAAATGACCAGTTCTGTAACAGAAGTTGTACTGATTGCACTTAATCATGATACCAGATATGATGCTGGGTGGAAAGGAATGACATGTTCAGTATTTCTCCAAAGGTGTTTGACTTGAGTGAGCATTATTTCCCCTGACATGTCTGACTAAGTTCTTTTTGTATTCAGAGAATTGTTTAATGTCTTCTAAATCTTCTTCAACCCACTCGAGCTGTGCAGAGAGCAGAAAAAGTTACACCCATTTATTAACTACTAGTTCGTTTTCAGCATTTCACAATCAGATACTATATTCCTTATAAGCAAGGTGAATTTAGTATTAGTTCAGCTAGCTCAATTTTTTTGAGCAAGTTTTGAAGAATTTAAATTTTATTACATGGCCAACAGTCTTTTTCTTCTCAGGCCTGAATTATTGGAGCAACTGTGGAAAGCCAGAGCTGAAAAGAAGAAGCTACGCAAGACATTACGAGAATTTGAAGAGGAGTTTTATCAGCAGAACGGAAGGTTGGTTTAGCAGAAAAGCAGATGCTAGACAGCAGCTTCAGTTTTATAGCCAAATGTTTCTTCAGCTTTTTATGAATTTTGCCAAGTGAAATAGGATCTGTTCTGATCTTCACTATGAACAGTCTCTTGAGGGAGATAACATTCTTGTGTTTTTAATACTGGAGGAAGCCTGCTCTAGAGTTCTGTCTCATCTGTTACATCTGTCATATGCTAATCTGTAAAGCATAATAATGAAAATGAAAGAAGTATCAAAGTTTTTTTTCAAGGTGTATCACCTCATGAACAAAAATAACGTGTTAAGGCAATCATTTTCTTGACCCATTTCAATACACTTTCTATTGTTTTCTCATTTAACTAAAAACTCATGGACGATTAGTCATATAAATTTCAGTAATGTGGCTTTGTCATACGCTTGCTGAATTCGAGACACAACTCCTTTTGACTTTAATGGCCAATGATAAAGTTAATAATGAATGGTTGGCTTAAAAATAAATCTTACTAATAGACTAATTTATTTTAAGACCAATTCTCTGCTATCCATTTGTGAATCAGTCTACATAGAGTGAAAATTTAGATTCACTTAAATTTACTTGGCTTTGTGTTTGATGTATACACAGAACCTGAAATTGAAAGTCTTCATATCCTGTTAATAAAAACTGCAGAACTTACGAGAATGATTTTTAAACTGCTGGATAAATTCTGCTGGGCTATCCAGTCAGTTTTTTTTTTTTAGGTGATGGGAATTGTAACAACAAGGACCTAAAATGTGGTGGTCTGTTATTGATGAATGATTTGGCAAACTTTTTCTCTCTTAAGATAACTGCATGGCGCTGCTCTTGTGTTTGATTTACTGCATCGTGGAGGATTTTCTTGACATTTACGTGTGTTTCTTTTTACAGGAATGTCCAGAAAGAAGATCGGGTTCCAATGCTTGATGAGTACAGGGAGTACAAGAAAATTAAAGCCAAACTTAGGCTGTTAGAAGTCCTTATCAGCAAACAAGATTCTTCAAAATCGATTTAACTTAGGTTCCTCCAAACCATTGAATAACACTTTGCTTATACTACCACTATACTTATTAAGAGCTTATGTTCATTTGTCATGCACTGTTGAAAGAATATGGTCTGTGCACTTTATTGTGGTGCTACTCTAAGTTGTTTGAAGGGTAAGTAGGTTCTGTCTGGAGAGCAAATAAGATCTGTAAATTTGAGACTGCGCTATCCAACTTTAGCAAACACAGTTTCCATCCATTTCTTCTGTATTGGATGCATCCATCTTGTTCCAAAACAACCATAGCATTTTGTTCTTTGGCATTCAAGAGCTCTGAGACTTTTATTACCAACCTTTTGCATTATAGAAGAAATTATTTATACTGTAATGCTATACCGAAGTACTCCTGATGCCTATTTTATTGTAGGGGGGGGAAAAAAGCAAATTAAAAATACATCTCTTTTTTTTCCTGGAACATTTAAAAGCCAGCCTGTAATCTCTTTCAAAGAACTGCTGTGGAACAACTTTAATTTCTAGTAATCTAAATTGCATCTATTACAGTAATGATTAACATCTATGGATTTTGCTCGTTAGTGGTCACATTTCCTCCTAGATAAAGCTGACAGTGGACAAACAAGAAAGTGACCTTACTTAGTGTCTTAAAACTTGGAAAACTGAAAAGTTCTATCACCTGCTGCCTACAAGACTTTACGTTACTGTCGTAAATTTTATCGGTTCTTGTTTATCCGCTGGTGGTGGCACAGTGTTTTGTCTGAATTGGATACTGCATCTCCGCTTTGAGAAGATTTGAGGAGCTTAATGAACGTTACAGTGTATGAGAAATCTGATGTTGCTCGGACTTGCGTAGCTCCAGCTGAAATGCGCTGGCTTAGCTCAGTTCAAAATCCACAGTACCTGAAATAAATACGTTATCAAGGGCTAAAATCAGCAGAGTTAACGCGCACCACAGGGTGAACTGATGGGTTTGAGTGAAGGAATTACTGCTGTTTATCACGGATTTGTTTTACAGTTGGAGAACAAAAATATCTAATCTTTACGATATAAGCAAAACAGTTTATGGGCCTTGCATGATTTAGCTTCAGAGTTGAAACTAAACAATGTTTTGAGTATCACATCTGCTGTGCTGAATGATGATTTAGCTAGCTTTGTGCTCTGCAGCAGCCATCAGCAGCTGTTCTTGACCTGGCGAAATCTTAAGTGTTAATTTTAATTGGTGCTTTCTCCGTTTTTTTCCTTCAGTGTATCAGTTTGATCGTGGCCATGTTTTGCATGCACCTGCTCTCACTGCATGTTTTTATGACGGGCTAATGTCAACATAGCTGTTATTCACACTGCTTTATGAAAGACCAAAAATGAACTTTCTCAAAGTAAAAAGTGGCTAGCATGTAACCTCACAGACTTGCTATTCTGTCATGAAGCATATGAAATAGATTGAACGTAGCATTTTAGTGCTCAGGTTTCATCTGTGTACTGTAGAATACTTCCTGTTTTGTTTTATTCTGCTTGTAGGCATGTGACTTTGGAATTCAGACGAAAAGCACTAAAACTATCGAGCACTGGTGGTATGCCTTCTGTTTTTAACAGCAAAATGATCTGGGACCGTAGGGAATGATGAGGTGAAACTAGTCTTGAGACCATTTATCAATTTGATCCAGTTTCATTGTGCAATGTACACTTCAGTTACTTTTCTATCAGTCTGCAGACACGGGTGTATCCAAACATTGAAACTAATGTGTACTGTATAGCGTTGTACATGAATGTTTGTGTTTTATATACCACATGCAGAATGTCAATATGCACTATTTAAATGTTTTAAATAATATATTCCTCCTTTATAATGCTTAAATCTATATGATTCCAATATTTTTATAAGTGAGTGAGTGATCAGACTGATTCCAGTTCAGAATTAACAGCTGCTTTGTGTTTGTTATGCAGTGTTTGGCTGTTTATTCAGTATAGTAGATAAGCATGGCAACAGTTATGCTACGAGTGTGTTTTGTGCCATCCTTGTTGAGCAATAAATAAATGGTAGAATTAGGCATTTTGTGATATAACAGTTTTACTTTGGTAAAAGCAAAACCTATATATCTATATGGATATATAGATACGGAATATATATATAACTAAACCAGATGTAATTGCATTGCTATGTCTGGTGCTCATTGTATAGACTTTTATAATAAAAATACCTTAACCTTTATTGTCATATATCTTTGTTCCTTATCCTGCTTTTTTCCCCCTCTACCATCCCTTAAAAACAAGTGCTGAGTCCTTCAGTATTGCTGTTTGTGTTTGCAGTGTCAGGGTGTTGCTCAGGCAGCTCCGAGTCGCGCAGCCTGCCACTGGTGGTGGCTCTGGTGCTGAGGCAGCCCTTAATGAAGCTGCTGCAGCTGAAGCCTCATTTTTACATCCTTCTGTAAAACTGTGCCTCTCAGCAGAGACAGCTGGAAAGTGAGCACACTGGCTCCTGAACTGACAGCTTGGCGTGTTGCTGTGGGGGCTGCAGGTCCCTGCTAAGTTGCCAGGCTGGTGCATCATGGTGCAGGGGCAAACTGTGAGTCATGATCATTCCTGTTCCTGCAGTAGCCACTCTGGGAGGAGACTGGGCAGAGAGCTGATTAATTCACTGCCAGTGAATACACCTGCAGCTGATGAGCAGAATTTGATTGTGTCCCTATCTATAATTTCTAAGCCTAAAAATAAGCATCACACATAGCAGTTACTGCTGTGTTTGTGGCTAGTAAGCAGTGTCATCACGCACACTTCTGGACAGGAGAATGCTTTTTCTCTTGACAAACTGATTATTCATAACACGTGGGTTATGGCACGCTCAGACAGTGTTTGTATGCATTTTATTCTGTTTTGTTTCTTCCTGTGGCTGAATCTGTGCAAAAAACAAAAATTAATGGCTACATGTGAGTAGATCGTGTCTGGCCTGAAGGTAACACCTTGTCTCTAAGGCAATGGGTATAAATGGAATAAAAAGAGATTTTTTTTTTCTAAGAATTCAGGTTAGAAACAAAATGCCCTCTAGTGGTTCCAGCCATTAAGACTTTTTTTTTTTTTCCTGAAAGAATAAATTTGCTTTGGAGGAGGCGGCGGTGGTGGTGGAAGCAATAGGTGCCTGAAAGTAGAACTGCTGTGAGATAAGCATTGCCACTGCCAGCAGGTGCATTAGCTGAAGAAAGTGGTCTTGGGAAGTCAGGGTTAATGAGCCATGTGCTGGACTGCTACTTGGCAATTGAGGATTGGGTTGGGCCAGGTAGCCAGAGAGTGAGAGAGGTGGACAAAGCAGGCCCAGGCAGCTTGCTGTCAGCTCTCGTGGTCACTGGAGCTGCCAGCTTGTATCAATGGCTGATAGCAGCTCCAAATGAGGCAGCTGATTAAGAAATGTCTAGGGATGTCTACCCAGGGCTCTGGTGAGAGCAAGGTTGAACTATCTGAAACACAGATCAGACTGTGAAGTAACATTAGCATACCTTTAGTAACAGCTCTACTTCTTTTATACACACATATAAACACACATAAAATGTGAAAGGTGTAGGGGAAGAACTGTTCTTTCTTGACCTTGGATTTCAGCTGAAGAATAAGGCCCTCTCTGTTACCAGATGAGCTCATCCATTTTACTGTGCTGTCTTGCCTGGAGCGTCCTTCAGCTGTCGCATGCTTCTCTTAATCCTACTGAGTTTTACATTAGCATTGTTTAATTCCTTCTCCAACTCAGATGTTTGTCTGAGGAGCCTGTGACACACAAAAACAGGAACAAATCCTTGTGGTGCATTCCCTTTAAGCTTATATTTGTAATCTTTGTGTTTGCTCACTTGTATTGTGTCTGCTGCCAAGGGCATTAAGTCCTGAAATACCCTGCCCCAAGCATAAGGCCCTACAGTCTTTGTCACGCTCTGGGCAGCCATGAGATGTTCTAGAAGAGTGATAATGTTTTAAATTCTCTTCTCTCCCCAGTCCTGATTAACACCATTAACAACTGCTCTACTAAACGTATTTTCTTTTTCCCCCTTCTTCCCTCTCATAGGGCAGCTGTTGTCAGCAGCATAAGACGCTATGTTAAGTGTTCTTAAGATCATTGCCTTGGTGTTGCTCTCCTGTTTGTCAAGTTGTTGCTCTGTAAGAGTTTTAGCTAATTCAAGTCAGGGCTGCTGCAAGCACCTAGGGATGGGAGTAAGGCTTCAAGAACAGGCTCTCACAAACACTTACTGCTGAAATTCTTCACGGGAGATGGAGCTCTGAGAAGCAACGACTGAGTCAGAGTGATGAAGACTCTCTTTCCCTTTCTGTAACTTTGGTGGCTTCGGATGCGTCTACTCAGCACCAGAGGGAGTGGGGGGTGGGGGAAAAAAAAAAGAAAAATCAAAGTGGCTTACTTGGACACTGTCACTTGTGCAGGGAGGGGACGTGCCTGAGCAGGAAAAGATACATGCAGCTTGGGGGAGAAAAATGTTCCCCATATGAAAGTGGGTTTTCCTTCTGCCTTGAAAAGATAGGATATAAGAATACATATGCCTTTTCACAAGTGAGAGACTGCAGCCACTGTGTGGAGTAGTGTTTACAGCTAGCTACAGGGCTTTTCCTTCCTGTTGAGGAATTGATATGTATAATTTTAAAGATGTTTTGCACGTGTTTGCACCAGCTCACCCCAGACATGGATCTGCCAATGACTGCTGGGAACCTTTTTGTCAAGCAAGTGGAAATAGTCATCACTGTTCAGCAAATGCAGCCTGTGACCTAACAGACTGTTCTAAAACGGGTTTATTTCCATAATCTGGTTTAGTTTAAGACTTGGGCAAATGCCTGCCTCACAACCTCATACTACTGCTAAAATGCACTGACCACAGCCTACTGCCATCTCTGATCTAGTATTTCATGACCTTGTCTGAACAGAGCCCAAGCAAGCTTCCATTTAACATCTGGGGCATAATTAGTGATTCTCATTTAGTTATTTACAGCTCTATCTTTTGCTATTCCTATGATGTTAAGAATAGTATTCTGTGGAGAAAAAGGGTTGTAAGTAACAGTAGGCACAACTGTGACTCCTTTGGCATTAGTCAGCTTTTGAAATATAACCAGTTTCTAAGAATACAGGAAAAAAAATAAACCTTACCTTTTCACGAGTGCTGCCTCCTTTAGAAGGCTTGGAAATATCCTTTCTTTTAGTGGATGGAAATTCCTTGCTTCTCATTGATGCAAATGAAAAGAGACAGAAGTTTTGTGAGAATACATCTCTGCTTGGCCCAGGGGCTAACAGCAAATGCTTTACCTGTGTTGAGATCCTACCTTTCCAGGTTCTCATCTCCTGGATCTGGATCTGGATGTGGTTTCCTCAGTTTGAGCTTGACAAGGACGTCATTGTAGCTCTGGACAAAGAATGGTGAGCATGTTAATTGGCTTGTGCTTACCCAGAGACACTACTTCATAAGGATTTGAGTGCAAGTAACAAACCTCCGTGGCATGATGCCTTGGCAGGCAAAAAGGAACCGTGTAAGACTTAGTCCCTGCTTGGTTCCCTTAGCTCAGAGAACTCACTGCTACCTCTTAAATTTGTCATTAAATCCTTGAAGGTACTATCCAGCCAAATCCAATAAGGGTTTTGGTCTTCCAGCATATTCAGTTTCATCTTTCTGTTGGCTAGGATTAGAAGGAGAATAAGCTTGGGTGGGGGAAACTAAGCTGTGCTGTTGCTGACCAGATTGACTGTATCCTGTGAGGGGATTTTCCCTCCCCTTTCCAAATGAAACAAATACTTTTCAGAAGCAAAGCAATTTGTCTACAGCACACATAAAATCCTACAGGAAAATTTCAAGTAGATAAAGCTGCCAGCCTTGCTCTACGGAGTGATCCATGTAGGCCAGCCTGGAGATGAACAGTCTGAATGTCAAGGTTTTTCACTCTGTGTGTATCTGTCTTACTGGTGATGCTTTATTCCCCAGTTAAAGTCTGGTTTCTAGGTGGAGGTGCTGATTTGGCACAGCAACAGAACTGTATGCCATCTCTTGGGCTTCAGTCTACTTGGCAGGAAAGGAGAAGTTCCTAACTTAAAGTTGAACTGAAAAGTTAGGGGAAGACTTGTTCTCCTTTTGTGCTCATTTCTGGCACATAAAAATGGTCTGTACTTTGTGGGGTTTTGAAAGTACTTATTTCTACTTGCCTTTCTTGGAGGCCTATTTCAGAGCTTTCCGTGCCTTTTAAACTGGCTGTGTTTGGCTGCCCTGACTTGAGCAGCACTGTGATTCCCTCTCCCCGTTCATCTTCTCTCATATAGTCATACCAGCACAAGCAGGCCTTGTGGCTTCTCTTTTAGTGATGATATCCCCACAATAGAGCCAAGCGTAGGCTTTTGGTGTGGGGCCCCTTTGCTTCAATTATACTTGGCAATATCCCTAGACTTGCATGCAGAGAAGATCTTTAGTTTCTCAGTTGGGAAGAGTAGCAAAAGCAAGCTCTGAAAAAAGTTGATGTCAGGATATATCACAAATCAGGCTGGTCTTAAATATTGTTTTGAAAGGGTCAAGAAAAGGTAGCTTCCTGCACCCTAGCTCGTGCTATTTGAGTCAATTATTAGGAGCTCTGGTGGGTTTAATGGAATGGAATGTTTTCTGTCAAATATTTATTTAAAGTGAAAAAACAGCTATTGGATGTTCTTAAATGGTTGTGGCCCAGCTGCTTAAGGCTCTTTGCTAGTGATGCAGTATAGAAATTCCCCTCTAATCTTGATTTCATTGAGATAGTTACAAAAGCATTAACTTACCTGTCTGAAGAGGTCTATGATGTGAAGTTCTTGTTTGGGAATCACTGCAAAGTCTGCTTTGACTTCTGAATAGGTGTCATTTATAATAGCCAAAAACATGTTCTGTACAGGAAGGATGCAGTTAGATATTTTTCTGGAAACTGTGTCTTTTACGCTGGGCTCATTGTTTTGGGGACTGCTCAATGCTAAGACGTGTAACTCATGGAAGAGCTTTGTTGGGTACAGATATGCTTTCAGTGCATTTAAATTCCCTGAGAATCCTAGGGGTGTAGGGGCTGTTCTGGGAGAGGATTCGCTTATTTTCCGCCATGCAGAACTGGCTAAAAGGCCTGCCTCCTTGGAGTGACAGATTTCCTGTTATATATTGTGCCTTTTTCAGATGGTGTTTCAGACCTAACTAATGAAAACACCGATCTGGCTGGTCTAGAACTTGAAACTACAGAGTCCAGCTGAAGTCTTTAACCTTTCCACCTGTCAAGGCTAGAATTTTGCACTTCTCAAGAGCTTCCAACTAAGTTTACAGAAGATCTCAAGAAATCAATAGGGCAGTAGAGTGAAAGGTGCAATATGCTTTGTTCCGTGGTGCGAAAGTCCCTTTTTTGCCACTTTGGAGGAAGGCAGAGCTGTGAAATGCCTTGCCAGCTGGGAACTTGTGCAAAAGAACTCAGACTGTCTTTCAGCTTAGGTGTGCTGAGGGGCAGACAGGGCAAGTCGAGCATTACAGGCATAAGTGTCATCTTGGGGTAGAAAATGCATTCTCAGAGCACTATGCAACAGAAGGTAATCAGTCATTTTTCTCTACTGCTTATGCAGAAGTGTAAGCATTTTCACCTACCAGCAAGACGAAGAACACAAAGAACACGAATGAGATGTAGTAAATAGGTCCAAGGATGCTGTTTACTTCTAGGCTTTCAAAATTGAAATCTCCCAGCACGATGCGAAACTGTGAGAAACTGGCAGGAAAAAGAAACAACAAAACCAACACACAAGACTGAGGTTGACTGGCTTCTCTTAAAGTATTTTAAACATTATTTTAGAAAAAAAAACACACAAAACAATTAGATGCAGTTGAGACTGATTTCAGTGACTACAGTAATGGTGAATCAAGAGAAGCCAGCATTACACTGCAATGGTAAAGTGGGCATTTAGCACATATTTGAGAATTTAAAAGTGCAAGGGACTTGTTAAATGTCTTGTAGGAGAAAACACTTTCATGTTGAATATATTGCTTTGGGTTTTTTTTAATTATTTCCTTTTTGTTCCACCTTTAGGATCCCTTCTGTTAGTATAGAATGTAGTGGTATAGGTCCCTGTGTCTCCTTAGAGGGGATTTAGTTACTAGGTATGATAAATATTCTGTATTGCAGCATCGTACGACTATCTTGCATCCAAATGGGTCCAAAATGGCTTTAGAAGTGTCATAGAACTTTACATGAAAAAGCTGGTTTCAAACAGTCAGGTATTGCTCAAGATCTCTCTAAAGTTCTAAGAAATGTATCTGTAGACCAAAACACAGTGCACATTGTGGGTAAGGGATTGTTATAAGGTTCAAGAACCATCACAAATAGTTCCACCTGGTACCTGGAACTGATGGATGTTGTTACTACAGTGAGTGGCTGAAAAAAAATCAGGAAGAAACAGCAGTCAGCATTTGGGGCATACTTGGCTATGCAGGTGAATGTTTTCTTAAGAGCTGTGATTGCTGTTTCTGAACCCACTTAGCTTGTGCTCTGAGCCCTTGGGTCTCTCAAGCAGCTCTTTTGTAGGTATGATGGCTTTGATAAGCAGCTTGTAGGGCCAACAGAATTGCTTTCACTTTATGAAATAGACCTAAGAGTTGGAGAACTGTACTCTTAAAATTCTGCTTATCAGAAGCTGTTTGTACCCGTATCGATTAGGGGTTTTGCATCAAAAAGTTCAGAAAATTGCATACATGCAGTTTTGAATAGTAGAAAAGTCATTAACTTGCGACCCGAACACTAGGTAGCTGAACTGTGCATAGGCAAAGAAAATGATGAAGAACATGATGGCAAATCCAATGATGTCCTTGGCACAGCGAGACAAAGTGGAGGCCAGTTGCGTCATGGTTTTGCTAAAGGTTACATATTTAAATATCTGCAAGAGAACATAACGTGTTACTGGGGGGGTGGGGAGGGAGGTGGTGGTGTCAGAATGTATTGCATCCTCTTAACAGAACTTCCAGGGAGTTATCTAATTCTAATTTACACACTGAGTCTTACCTGGAAGTAAGTTGTGTGCCAGAAGTTAATGGTTTGTGTCTGAAAGGAGTGCTAGGATTGGGTTTGTTTTTAGGGAGAAGGAATATTCTGCTGGGCTTCTGTGCTAAAGCTAGTAGTGCACAGACAGGTCTGTGATGGGTACTGCTATGTGTAATCAGCTCTGGCAGAAGTGGAGCCTTAGGCAAGGAGACTTCAAGACAGGTCACCTCCCTGTGCCTGAGGATTCCCCTCACACAGAGTTGGTGAGGAGCTCTTTCACTCTGGCTGTGAAACAAGGCTGAACAAAAGTCTGTCTGATGCCAGCTGTGCTACCAAAGTGACAGGAATCAGCTTGTGGGGAAGATGATGCAGGGCAACGTGCAGCTGGGGTGCAGACAAGATGTGACGAGGAGGGCTGTCTGTACAACTGGCTAACAGTGGTAGCGTTCTCGAATGGCTTCTTCATGCAGCCTGGGCCTTGGAGGTGGAGGAAGACAAAAAACTAAAAGCTGTGAAAACGATAAATAGCTTCACCTATTACAGCCGTGTCATTTGCATAGTTCGGGCTGTGACCTGATGTTGAGTCTAGGAAAAAAATGAGTTTGAGGAGGCAGTTTGGCCATGGTTATTTCTCAGCTGTTCAAATGGAGACAGCTGTCCATGTGCAAATTTTTTCAGATGGCCTTGGTATTTGCGTGACCCGTGTTTATGAGAATGAGATAATTTTAAACTCTCTGGGAATCTCATAAACAAAATTCCCCATTCTAGCCCCACCTTTGCGTTTCACCCATGAAAAAGTGAATGTTTATAACAAGCTTAGAAACATGATGTTCCTCAAGTACAAGAAAAAATAGCAAGAGCCAATACCTTTATCCAAGCAAAGAAGACATTGACAGCAATCATGTTGTCATAAATGACTTGCCAGAACGCAAGGAAATGGAAGTCTGGATAAACATGGGCATTAGAAAGGAGCTCTTCCATTAGCAAGGACACTTCTGTACTGCGGTAGATATTGAAGCAAATGGCAAGGATGGAAACCTGTAGGAAAGCAGAAGCCAGTGAAACTGAAGACCAGATACCTCCTTCTCTTCAGACTTACTATTTTGCATAGGAAAGCCTGTATTGATTTCAACAGGCCCATGATGAGATTTGAAGAACCCGAGCTTTTTAGATGTTTGGTTATAAACGGCACGTGAGACTTTATTGGCCAAATTATTTCTCCTTGTACTATGACAGTGCTGGATTTGTGCTATAGGATGTACTGCATACATTCTGATTTTACTGTGTTATGTGCTAGTACTTCCCTGCTCTGCAACTAAAACAAGGTGGATGATAAAGATGGTAAAGAGTGGAAAGGTCACGGAGCCGCAGCACCTCAGCAGCAAGGCTAGAAAAGAGTTCAGGGGTGCTGACGTGTGGTGGGCCTCTCCACTGGAGAACAGTAGGTGAGTGGCTCTAACCAGGAAGAGGGGTTTGGGTGGTTTTTGGCTTGGCTGGTGTCTTGACTGGTGCTAGCCTGGGCTGGCAAGCACAAAAGAATTGAGGAGCAGCTCACCGCTATCAACAGCATATCCAGCCAGTTCCAGGCACTTCTGAAATATTCCATTTTCAGTCTTTTTACTTCTATTACTTCCTGGATTATGAATGTAACAATGAAGAGGCAAAAGGCAACTTCACAAGAAGCCAAGAAGTAATCATAATAGGAGACGTATCTGAGGAGCTTCACGGAGCGAATCTGAGAGGAGGTGAGAGCACCCCCAGTGGCAGGGAACTCCACCACCAACCTGGAACAGATTGGAAACGAGTTAGATCCCATCCCTTTAATTGTCTCAGCCCTTAATAGTCTAACATCAATTATTATCTCATTAACATTACCTAACTGTAACTCCAGCTGGGACAAACAGGAAAGCTTGATGACTCCTGCATCTACAAGATCTTTTGCTAAGGGTTATGCCCAGTCCCCTGTGAAAGCAGTATCACGTGGAAGGGAAGGCTGAGAAGAATAGGAGATCTTGGGATAGCCCAGCTAACGTGTTTTGTTAAGTCTTTAAAGAAACTGACTCAGAGTGGATGTTCACCCTATCCTGAATCTATTCCCTTCAGTAGCTGGCAACAGAACTAATAATGCAGTCCTTGACCTTGCTATGGAATCTATTCCTATGACAGCAGCAATCAGTTGTACAGAGCAGGCACCTTGTTTGGGGGGGAAAAAAAAAAGTTCTCGGTCTGCTCCTTGCATTAAATGAATTTCTGTATTCTGAATGAATTATTCTGAATGTCTTCTCAGTTACTGCCTGAGAAACATGGCTGTGTATGCCTGAGGCAATCAGCTTTTCCTTGTGTCCTTAAGGAAGCATCATGCCTCAGTAAACTGGATTTCACATGTAGTAAAGGTAAGAACTCACCTGACTATACAGAAGAGGTTTATGTTTGCATTAAATGTCGAGAAGTCAATAAATACAGCCCTGGTTCCCTGAGTGATCCAACCATTCTTCCTGAGAAATTCCAGCTTCTCCATGCCCTCCTGCTTTGATTTCGGTAAGGTGACTATAAACCCTCCACTTCTGTAAAACCCCACAGATCCCCAGTACCATGGGGAGAAAGAGGGGGCAGAAACATATCTCCATCTGTGAGAAATAGGAAAAGAAAGCAGCAAGCCTATGGGAAGTGTACTGAAGTAAGCTTTAACTTCTATTTTATACTTGTTAGTTCTTGTGTTCTACTGTGTTCACAGCAGAACAGTTAATCCAGACATTTAAATAATACGTGTTCTTTACATGAAGTAAGCATGAGACATGTGACCTGAAAACATTCCCATTTCTTTATCTGCTCAGTATGTTCACAAAAGTGCTTACCAGTCTGGATTCTGCCCAATCTGGGCTAGGCAGTTTATTAGCTTAAAACCTTTACATGTAGCAGGAATACCTCTGGTTTACATAGCTCACTGTTGCTGTGCCATGTTCACATGTTCTTTCATTGACTTAAGTCAGTACTAATTGAAATGTGTGAAGCACTCCTTTGGCTCTGTTTCCACAACACTTCAGCATGATTCCAGTTCATTTACATGTGGCTTAAGTTAAGGCTTCATATAACTGAGCATTTCCCCAGAGATGTGAACAGTAATGGACATATTAATGTGTACTTTTGCTGAAATGGGCTATTTCCAGTTCTTCCTGTCTCTCCACTATAAATTTGCCATGCCAAATTCCTGTCTGTAATATTGGCATAAAAACAAATCGATGGTTAATCTCCATGTAAATCCAGGAGAAAATGTAGTTCATGGCATGCACAATTTTTACTTACTCGAGAATACTCAAGAATAATGATACTAAGGATTTAATGAGGCTTTCAAAAGCATTACTGGTTCCAGTTGAAAATGTTTCAATTTTGAAAATGTCTTCTAAATATCCGAAAGAAGCCACAAGAAAATCCGAAGTAGAATGACTTACTCAGATTCGTTCTTCAGACCAAAGTCGGACTTGTCTTCAGCTCGGTAAGTGTATCGGGAGTAGCAGTTCTCTAAGGGCTGGATATACGGGTAGATAGGGCAGCTGTTGTTGCGTACTTTCAGCTGGCGAATCTGGGCTACTCCTAACAGTAAATTCTCATAGAAAATGTGGCTGGTGTTTATCTGGCCCGTTGTTCTGTTGGTGTACCACGAGCTCCAATAGAGACCATCCAAGAGCGGTCCCTCTGCGTACTGCACATACAAGGGAGGTTAAGGATTCAAAAGATTTAAGTACCCCAATTACCCTGCTTTTTAACATAAAAACCTCGACAGGGTTCCCAGCTTGCTTATGGCTACGGAGTCTAAGGTAGAATACCAACAACGTTCAATGCATACCATCAATGCACACTATCTTACAGATTTTTACGTCTTTTTGTCTTTTTTTCCCTTATGAGTCTGCTCTATTCCCTGTGAAATGGAATTCCCAGAGCCATGTAATGAGGTTATTCAGAGTAAGACTACAACCGACATCTGCTTGGAGTTTCACTGAAAGATTACTTTGAATTTTAAACAAATGTTTAAACACATAACCATCCTATGTTGTTTTAACATGTGTTTATCTTACTCTCTGAGGATCTGTTTTGAGGTATGTATTTCTGACTAGGTTTTTAGTTATCTGAACCTAACGGAAGCCTTTATTTTTGGAGGTGGGGGAAAATAATCCTTTCTATATGTTTCTTCAATGCAGATAGAGCATTACATTGCAGAAGAACATGACCTAGATACACAACAGCATGCCCCGTAGTTTGGAACCATCTGAACGTGCATTACAACTGCTTTGAGTGCATCAGCACCCAATTGTAGAGCGAGGACTCGTTATTTTATGGACTGACAATAACAGAGATGATGATATGAGAGAGAGGACAGTGACACCAAATGATTGTTACAGCCTGGCATTTCCTTGGCGGTTGGCCTGTTGTTTTCCTTAACTGACTGTTCGCACTGATTATCAGAACCATCAAGACTGCCGTTTGCTCCCAGCATTTCTACCCATGCATTTTAGGATAGTGCTCATCTTTCTTGAGCTGCAGAAATCGAGCAGGGGGGTGGCGGGAGGAGCAGGAGCGTGCACTGCTCTGAATTTATGCTAGCAGCTTCTTCACCTGGGTGCTCCCTAAGAAAGCGTTTGCACTGAAAGCCTTACTTTCCAGAAATCAGCGTGGCTCCTGATACCGTGGAAATTAATCCCGTTGCTTTCGGATTCCACAAAGAGATCCACCATCACTTTATTCAAGTAATACATGTTGGTGCTCACCATGCCGAAGGTAACTGGGGAGAAAGCACGGAGCAGGAGGCTGAGCACGCGGGCTGAGCGCTGCCAGGTGCCGCCTGCACGCGCTGACTTACTGGTGCTGAGGGTGGTGAGGAACGTGATGTAGATAAGCAGCTCTATCAGGGTCGTTTTCAGTTCCGTTTCTGTGCTGTAACTGATCTGGGCTGCTGTAGCACCTAGGAAATAAGGGTGAAGAAAGAAACAATCGGGGAAAAGAAAAAGAGTAGCTAAGGTTCTGGAAACGACGAAAGCCAGACCTGAGCGCATCCGTGTCTGTACCTCAGTGCCCCCAGGAGCGCTCGGCGACCCTGAGGGAGCTGCCTTGGCTGTGCCCCCCCACCCTGCGCACGGCCGGGCCGGGCCGTCCCCTCCTGCGGCGGTGGGGGGGGGGGGCCGGGGCCGCTCACGCACCTCTGCTGCTCCGCCGCCTCACGGCCACCGCGGGCTGCAGCGCTACCGCGGGCTCCATGGCGGCCCCGGCGCTGCCCGCTTCGAATCGCAACGGGCGGCCCGAGACCCCGGCACGGAGCGCGGCCGAGCGGGGCGGCCCGGGGCACAGCCCGCTTTATCCTGGCGGTGGCTGCCTCCGGGCAGGGCGCTGCTCGGGGGAAATCGCCTTTTGGCCTTCGAGAGCAGGAGGGAGTGGCGGCCATTAACACGCGGAGTTACGCTGTGAGGAGGTGGAATGGGGCAGCCCCACAGCCCTGGGACGGTAAGAGAGCGGCTGGGCTGCGCGTGATGCCGGACAGCTGTACTGGGAAACAGCTGCAAGAAAGAGTCAAACTCTGTGGTGGGTGTTTAAGATTTTATTTGCTTCTACTTAATTCTCATAAAAACACTCTATTTGGTTTTAGTAATCAGACAGTACAGAGTTCTCATCAAGAGCGATATTAGAGAAGCAGTACAAACCCATCTACTTTGCTTGGTTACATGCTACAGGTGGGACTGAAACCGCCCACACTGTGAGGTCTAAGTGGCCTGTCTGCTTAGGCTCTATCGTTAAAATACAATACTCAGAAAATGGTTATATTCACCAACCCATATAAATATAATCTAACATGGTAAAATGGGAACAGCAGAATGTGCAAGAGTCAAAGTAAAAATACGTAGATAAGTATTTTGCTAATTAGAATGATCACCGGTTAACTGTATCTATGTTGTAATTGTCTCTCGTTGGTATGAGTTTTCCTCTTTGTTTCCAGTTAAAGTTCATCGCTTTCGTACAGTCCAGACTGCTCAGCCAAACGCTGAAACTCTCCTTCTGGTGAGAACGCTTGTTTCACATCCAGCCCTCTGCCATTGAGGGCCAAATACTTGCTGAAAGTTGGTCGGACTCGTAACTGCTTTGGGGTTGGAACTGGCTTTTTTGTATGTGCTGGAAGAGAAGAAAGACCCTTTCAGTGTCTTCCCAGACCCAGGCTATAGCAACTCAGTCGCTTTTTATCTGCAATATAAAACAGCCAGCTCTTAAGAAGAATTTAACAGGCAGCAAACGTAGGGAAGAACTACGTTCGCCCTCCTTGCTATCAGTGACCATGCAGTTTTTAGCAGGACGGATAGCAGATGCAGAGCATTTGCAAAATACGCGTCATATAGTGTCTTGGCACTAAACAGACGTGAGATTTTTCTGGGCTAGTTACTTTCTGTGTAGCTCAGCATCCTGCAAAGACATCCTGCCAGCAGTCTGAGCTTTGTTACGTGAACCAGCAGGGTCTGTTCTGAATGCAGCAGGTGGCAGTTCAGGCTGTGGCTGTGGCACTGTGCTGTGGTACTTACTTGCAACCTCCAGCCTGGCGTGGCACGTGGCCACACCTGCTCCGTTGACTGCAGATACCGTGTACCACCCAGCGTCCTTCTTGTTTGCATTATGAATCAGGAGGCAAATCCTTCCAGTATTGTCATGTAACAAGCTGAAAGGGAAAAAAAAGGTATTTACATGTAAGTGATTGGAGAGGGAAAATGAGAAGACATTGAAATCAGAGCCAGTTTACGTGCTGAGGAGCTGAAAAAGCCCTAAAACAATTCTTACAGGACACTGTGAACTACCTGAACATCACTGCTGCATTTTTTGTTATGAACCAGCAGTAATGCACATCGTGGTAGCATTCTGGTGGCACCAGGGCCCTTTTGCAGCTCTCACAGTGTCAGAGCATGACGGACACACTGCATGTCCTAGTCCCAAAGCCATGCTTCTGCATGGGCCCTGTAGCTACTGCTGGAATTCAGCGGCATCTGGTCACAGCGTTTTCTTGCCGTGCCCTCAAAATAAGACTCTGAGCATCGTTTCTGTCCGGCACATGGGCCTGTTCATCATGAGGGGTGTGCCTGGCCAGCCAGCTGCTGCTTGTATTAACCAGCTTGCTCAAATTTGATTTAACAAATAGTGGTTATTGTTTTCTAGTAGACCAACTGCCAACTCATTAGTAGGATACCTTATTCGGTCTGTATTATATTGTACCATTTCATTGTTTCTTTTCCAGTAAATCCGAGGTGTTGGGATGGCAGAGATCTGGCATTCGAGTCTGGCTGTATCTCCTTCAAAAACCTTTTTGCTTTGTGGCTTGAAGATGAAAGTTGGAGGCGTGTGATGTTCTTTTGCTAAATTAAAGAGGAAAGATGAGAAGGAGTTACTGTAAGTATTAAACATTATTATCAAGCTTTAAGATTTCGGAATGCTCAATTTGGCACTTTCCCTACAGCAACTCTTAACCTACAGGCGATTCCCATGTGCATATGGGTGTAGCAGACACAACCCATTTTAGGAGGTGAGTCAATATTTTGCTGTCAGTTCTAGAAGATGAGTAACTCCTGAATTCTAGACATCCCATTACATTTAAATTCCCCATTACAAGTGCTTTGAAGAAATATTTCCTCCCAATGTAATGTATTAAAATAATCTTGGAAAGGGTAAAGTTCATGTTATTGTTTGAGCCGGAATGTCTGGAGATTTGTGCTTCCTAGTTGTTTTAATACCACATACACATAGGGGAAGGCATTAGAATACTAAGACTTTCAGAATCTGGCCAAGTAGTCATCAGTGCTCTCTGTCTTACCAATTACTTCCACTTTTACTGCAAAAGATGATTCTCCTGCACGATTGACAGCCACACATTCATATGTTCCTGCATCAGATGATTTGACTGCTTCAAAAATAAATGAGTGGAATCCCTTTTCTGACACTATCATTTTATGAAACTGATCTTGATGAACCATCCTTCCATTTTGATACCACATCACATCTGGGGTTGGCAGCCCACTAACCTGTGAAGGAGAGGAAAGCAGCAGAGAGTTGAACAGCTTTAAGATGAATCAAACCCTTCAGTGCTATACAGAGTTTGAAGCATGTAGATGATCAAGTCATGGTCATACTACAAAAAATTAGTCTTGCTTATTTTTGGATATTAATGTGTTGCTGCACAGAGAAGAAGGTTCATGCAGTGCTGTACAGGGATGAGCTCTGTCTACAAGAATAGAGGATGCTGTTCCCACAAACCCCTTCAGTTGTTCCCACCCTGTAAGGTAGTTTTGACTAGGTCAGAGATGCTTACTGTGGTTTTGGAGCAAGGGAATTCACTTATCTAATCTCACACCTAGTACTGTAGCAATGTTATCTGTACAGTTTTGATAACATAAACTGTGTCTTGCAGACATGCTCCAAGTTGCCCATGACACACAGAAGTTAAGCAATTTGCAGCAAAATAGGTCATGTTGAAAAAGGTCATGTTGAAGTCTGGCAAGATTTTACGTAAGGCAAGGGAGGGGAGGTTGTTGTGGATGTAATTAGGGAAAAATAAGCCAACCCACAATCAGATCAGCAAACAGCATTTGCAGTAAACTTGCATATGTACAAGCCCTAGGTTCTTTCTTACCCTAGGGGTGGTACGGTTGCCATGCAGTCTCAGCCCAGTCTGCTGTTCTGTTTATTCATAATTATTGCTTTTTCTTGCCAGATTATCTGCTCCAGCAAGAGAATACTTAGAGCCTTGGGGAGGACTCATTAAAGGTAGGCAGTCCTACACAGGTCTTGCTGAACACATTTCCATGGCACTGAGTTCAGTGGGAGTTCCAGTGCAGAGCACAGCTGCCTCTCTAAATGGCTTCTTGGAGCAGGGCTTTAACATTTTGGTCTTTGCAAAGAGCTATAACAAGTTTTCTATAGTGGTCCAGGTTTACCATTACTGAGCTCTAACCATACTCTTAGGAAACTAATCCCCCTTACATTTTGCAAGGGAAACTGTAGAAACATTTACCCATCTTCTGCTTAGGAAGACCCTGGGAACTCTGCCGTTAGTGCTCTGGCTTATTGAGCCACAAAGGCCCTGCAGCTCAGAGACCTCTGCTCATGCCACATACACCACACAGGTAAAGGGACTGAAAGTGAAAGGCTGGTATTACTTTGAAGTCGAGTCTGCAGAATCGTCCCTCCTCAATAATTACATCTTCTGGCACTTGTGTAAATCGTGGTTGAAAAAACTTTTCCTGGATTGAGTCATGTCCACGTTCATCTCCTCTGGAGGATGGTCTGCTCCTAAGAGGAGGACAGTAACAGTTATTGGTGTAAATGTACCATAGTACAGATCACTTTGAAGCATTGAGTCCCTCAAGAGGCTTAGGCATGCAACAGTACAGACTACTACTACAACACTACAAACCTAGCTTGTTTTTCAGCTGTAAGGCAGGAGTTTTGATCAACCACTTATCTTGCTCAAGTTACTCAATTCGACATGGAAGCATAACATAGACAAACTTATCTTTGGCCTAGTATCCAAAAGAACTTAGAATAATAATGGAGACTGTGTTTCATCATTTCCATTGCTGGACCTTGGTTTGACTAGTGATAAATGTATTTTCTACACCATGACATGCATTTGCCCTAGGCACGTGAAGTCTTTAAACCTTTAGTGCCATGCTTAGAATGGACTGGGTTAAGACCATAGGCACCAGCCACCACCCACAAATGGCTGTTTTAGTTGAAAGAAGTGAATGAATTTAGTAATTACTACTTTAGAAAAAGAAAAAGCAAAGCAATGCTAGCATTGCTTAGAAATATTTGAAATAAATCACAAAAAGCAGCACAGCACTGGCTTCTGCATTACCTTACATGTGTCGTAGGAACCTGCAGCCTGACGTTTTCTGCATTCTGGTGCTCGGAAAGAAGACAAAAATTGAATTAACTTACAGAGAAAGTTTATAAGCTGAATGAGAAGCCATTTTAAGCAAACTGACTACTCGAAAAGTTGTTGGGTTTAGATGTCACGAAACTCGCAGCAGATGATAACATGCCCCTTTTTTTGCTCTAGACTTTTTGCCATGCCAAGTCCTGTTAATAGAATGGGACAGCTTCACATCACTCTGTACAGGTGATAGGTGCAGCAGCTTCGTTTGGCATGCTGGGCCTTTGGCAAGCCAATAACCTTTGTTACAGGGGAGAGCGGCAGTATCTAAAATGAGAGCTCAGTACGGAGTGTCCTTCCCAATAGCAGGAATAGAAGTGGAATCACTGGCAAGAACATTACATTGTGCCACTTAAATATGGTACTAGTAGCAATGAACACATGCTGAGCTGGAAAATATTTTTCTTTGTAGATCACAGCACTAACTAGGCTTACTGACAACTCCACAATCACGAGTACCTCTGCTAAAGTACCCCAGACTGATTCCTGCTAGGACCTTGGATGTTTGGAAGACACAAGCAGGGTTTACTACCAGTGACTCATTTTAGCTATGGAATCAGATAGAAGAAATACTGCACAGTATTGGAAATTTCCACAGAAATGGAAATTTCTGGACTGTTTGCCATTACGATGCTCGGTTCTGCACTCTGTGGCCCACTGCTGTGGAACACTTAAGCTTGGGTTTAAACTTCAAACACAGATGCAACGTTCAGCTCAGGGGAAGCATCACATGCTGAAAGGGCTCGCTGGACTGAGCTCAGCACCATGTTCCAAAGCCAACTGCTTGTATCTGCTCATTTACACAGGTACTGTGCAATGGCTGTTTGTCTTGTGAGATGATGCTGTAGGGAGGAAGTTGCTGCTGATAATTCTGACACTCTATTATATGGACTGACAACAGAGTTACATTCCTGAGGAATCAGAAGGATGAATTAATCGGTGACTACAGTATTTAAAAATAAGTCTGAACAATGAGAAAAAAATCTCCCCAACGTAACCCAGTTTCTCCTTCTGCTTTTTATGGGGTGTTTCATGCACTTCAAACAATGCCAGCTATCCTGCTTTGACCGAACGTTTCATTATTCTCTGCAAAAATAATGAGGCCTCTGATACCCATAACGTTCCCTTCTTGCCAAGGGATTGTTGGGGAGAAATAGCTCAAAGTGTGTACTGAGGAGTTTTGCTAACTGCATTTTGAAAGCCTGCTGGCTGGCTGCATGCATGCAGCAGGAGGGATGTTTTCTTTGGCAGCCCAGGTGTCCAGTGCCACATCACAGATATTTCCACTAACTTTCAGAGTGCTAGGCAGAGCTTTTAGCTGGCCTGTTCTGAATAACCAATGAATGACACAAGTCTCCAGCTAAAATGTTTTTGAACGTGCCAGTTGTAATAGATTTTTGGCTCCCAGCATGTGGGCTGCTAAAATAACTGCTTTGTCTTCTCTTAACGATTGCAGGCTTCAGGAAGGGATAAAACCTCACCAATCCCACCCCAGGGCCCTGACCTCTTGCAGTCAATGTCACTTATTCCAAACGGTGACAGGTGTAAATCTTGTTGTGCTGGCCAAGTCTGAACTCAGGCTCTTAGAGGGGGTACCTGGATCCCTCGCTGTCCTCCCTGCCTGTCACAGTGCTGGGCAGCAGCTGTTGTAATTCCTCCCTAGAGAGGTCATTCCTACAGATCATGCCCAGCAAGGGGATGGTAATAAGAACTGCCAATATTTAGTGCTTAAACTCCAACCCTCTCCACAATCACTCCCGAAAACCTAAAAATCCCAATGACACAGAGTTAAGCTGGCAAAATCTTTCCCCTTCCCTTCCTGTGCTGGTACCAAGAAAACCCTCTCTCTCCATCCTCTTCAGCCAATAAGCAGTTCACAGCACAATCACCAGGAAATTACCCCTCTCGAGACAGGCCCCCGTTTACCTGTGCGTTCTGCACGTCTTCACTTTGTGCTTCAAACACAGATGCAGCATTTTCTGGTCCGAGCAGCCTGCGAGCCATTCTTTCTTCGTAAGTTAACCGCTTAGAGCAGAGCATAGAGGAATTCTAGTTATAAGTCCATTTACTATTTCGGTTAATCTTCTAAGAGCACACTGATACGCCACGAAGTGAGGGTGTTGACAATGAAAGCGGTGCCTGAATAGAAACACTACGCCTGTTCCATGGGGTTTGCAGTCCGTGATGCCTACTGAAGTCATCCTCAATATATACAGCAACAAAATGCATAAAAGATTAAACTGCCTGTTCATCAAAGCCTCCCCAATGCCATCTGTGGCCTTCCACGCCTCCTTTTTCTGCTCTGTGATTATTTATGGGTAACTGATGGCATTATCTCAGAAGCCAGAGTCCCAGGGTATCTTTCTGTTAGCACAGGGAAAACTTTCCAAGTCGCTCAGCTGTGGATTTAATTCAGGAGCTACAGGCTAGGTGCTAGCGTCCCCTGTTCCCAAAAAGAGAGGAGAGGAGCGGAGCACCAGGGCCCTCACAGCACACAGGAGGTTTATGCCAGCAAAGCAGCCTCCTTGTGAAACGCTGTGCTGTTCTGAGAGGAGGCCAGGATGAGTTTTGGTCATGTAACAGTGAGTTCCAGCAGTATGGATACAGCACATGGGGATGAAGACAAGTAGAGTTAAACGCAAGCTCTCCCAGTTTGGTTCCTTTGGAGGAGATGAAGGGTGTTAGTTCTGTGAACACCAAGCACCTAAAACCTTGATTCCCACAATTTTTTCTTGTGTACCCCACGAACAGGATGTATATGTGATTACTCCTGTGTAGATAAGGATTTGGGAAGGCTTGGGGATCTACTCCTTAGAAGAGAGCGAGACCTACAAGAGTCTCCCTGAGCTCCCTGCTGCATCAGGTGCGGCTGAGGCTGGCCAGTTGCTTCAGACATTGTTGGAGGACAAAGGGAGGAGGACACAGCAGTGATTGCATAAGCCTTATTTTTAGCCTGGCTTCCTATTGGAAGCACTGGCTTGCAATGGCAAACTTTGTTACAGCAGATAGGGCATTCCTGTTAGGGACATATTAACTCATACATGACCTAATATTTTTCCTTCAGTGTTTATGTATGACACAAGTCCATTTCCACTGATAATGGCAAAACTCCTTTCTGCTTCAGGGGGAAGAGAGTGGAAACTATAAACACTGGCATTTTACTAGTTTGCCTTCAGCCAGCAGCAAGGTTCCTGCACTAGAGACCTGCTGACTGCTGTGTGCTGCTGTAATGTGCTTCCCTCCTGGTAAGCAATTTTTTTTTCTCCTCCCAGGTTTGGATTTCTTGACCAAGGGGATTGCATTTTGTCCCTTCACAGTATAAATACATAAGCACTGAGTCTAAGGCTCTCTTGTAGCTCACAGACTTTATGATAAAAGGTCATGTGTTTTGTTTGGTTTGTTATCATTCATCTAAAATAAGTCAAACAGGTTTACCATATGTGGTGATACTCTAGAATAAGCTTTCAAGTAGAGGTATTTCTCCAACTTTCTAATGATTTGGGGTAGCTTATCAACCCCAGTGTTGGAACTCAAGGTCAAATTGTGTCTGAAGAACTGAGGGATTCTCCTTGGGTTTCTGCTGTCTGTGGATCTAACACTCAGTAAGATTCCCAGGAGAAAGTTGAAGTTTGTGCCGTGGCTCTAAACATGTGCCTTTCTCTCCTGCACACGTACCTTACTCCTGATCCTAGCCTAATTAATTTGATTGCACAGACTCAAAGATCACTTGAATGGTGTGTGCTGGCCAAGAAGGTGGGATAAGAGGGAAAAGCAACAGCAGCTCTAAGACATCTTTGCTACCTCAGTTGGCTTTCAGAAGCCAATGCTTCCCTTGCTGTAGTCCCAGCAAAAGTAGACACTGATTTGCCCCAGTAGCTGCATACAGACATGCTGACAGCTGCTGTCTCTCTTGCTACACCTTCAGGCCAGCTTTCATCATGTGCTAACCATGTGCTGCTCCTCCTCTACTTGTCCCTGTGCTTCCTTTTGCTTTCTGATAAGTTTGGAGACTCCAGCCTCTGGGGTCCTAGAGCCAGTCTCTGCATCCCTCCTTGCACTAACAAGAATCAAGCAAAGTGATTCTTTAATTAGTAGATTTCCCTTACCTGGTTTCCATTCTGGAGAAGGTTGTCTTTGCATCGGAGTTTCTTTTCCAAGTCCTGGATGAGGGCCTCTTTTGTTCCTCTTATTTCTTGGTCAGATGTCTTCTGCATGGAGTTGATGCTAGCTTGTTTTTTATACATTGGTTTTGAGTAACTACTCACACAGGAAGAGAAAGCAAAGTTACTCCTGTAGGCTTGCTTGTGTCACTACAGTTTTACAAAATACATACAAAGATGTCAATCTGCTACCTAGAAGCTGTGGTTCAAATGAACCTGTAAAGCATCTGGGAGATAGATAGGCCAGGTGGCATAACTGAGGATGAAAAAGAGAAGCATCATTGTCTAATTGTCTAACCATGTCATTCAGTGTCCTCCTGCACCACTGCCTCAGTAGCTTGCTGCATGTCTCCATTCTGTACCCCTAAGTCTTGCAGTGGCTCCCATCCTGGCTGGGGTGTGTGCAGTCAGGCTAGCAGTGTTTTGAGGGCACCACTAATTGCACTGAACTTGGAGAGTCTGTCCAGGAGCAAGTTCTCCCTCCAAAACTGCTCTCCTTTACAATTTCATTTGTCAAAATGAAGGCTTTGGGAGCTGCAGAACTAGTTCATTATGTGCAAACAAATAGCTTATTAATTCTTCTTTTCTTTGTGGCCCCAGGAAGCATTTGTGTTCAGGTGTTCAACAGCCAAGATAACCCCAGAGGAATCCTTAGAAGCTCATGATACAATTCCCACAGAGCCTGACCCTCTAACCCATACTCAAGAATCAGTCAAGTCTTGGCTATAGTAATAGGTTAGACAAGGTTGATTCTGAAAAATTTCCTCTAGGAAGAGAGGAGCATCCCTCAGAACCCTCGTGAAGGTCTAGAGGTCACAGTACTTTGGCAGGACCTAAACCAGTTCATTAAATGCAGCAGGACCTCACATGCTGCAGTTGTGTTCTACAGTTCTCTCCAAAATCCTCTTGCTTCTGTTGCTTTGGAGTTCAGTCTGCTGATTACAGTAGGGTAAAACAGTTGTAACTCTCCTATGTGTTTCAGTACTACTTGGCCTTAATAGCTCGCACAGTTTATAACTTAGCAGCTTTCATAGTCTGCCCAACAGGTTAATAAGTCTCACGTCCCCTTTTGTCCATTTGCATAATGATTAGGAAAATAATTCCTCAACTCACAGGATGTTGCATTTAATTCTTCAGAGCAGCTTTCATGAAAGGCATAGTGAGGCAGCAAAGCCCCTTGCTGTGTAAACAAAAATCCTCCACTACGTACACAAAACTCATCAGTTGCTCCAGATGCACACCTAACCCACAAACACTCCTGCAATACTTTCAAGAACTGCTTCTCAGCGTCCCCGCTAGCCTGCTTGGTCTTAGCTTCCTGCTTCCCACAGTGCTGTGCTTCAGAAAGACCCAGAAACATTCAGGTTTCCTGAACACAAACTGACACTTCAGCTTATGTCCAAAACAGCAGGAGCCCCCTACCCCCATCACCTTTCTAATATCCTCAGCTGAATGTTTCTTGGATGTGCTGCGCTGACTTTCAGTGGACCCCTGGCTAGTACTGGCAGGAAGACAAGTTGGTGAGAAGGCAAGACCCAGCTCCCTTAGATCTCACTGACCTTGGAAGGTATTTGGATTGCAGCCCAAAGGCAAAATGATATAATACATATTCAGGAAAGAATTTAGTCTTTGGTCTTAAGGGGTAAAAATTTAAAGTGGCTGCCCTTCTGCTAGCGCATATGATTAATGTAAACTATATTGTAGATAAGCGTAGATTCCCATCATGAGCTAGAACCTGAAAATACTGCTGAGACTTACTAGGAATCACAGAATGATTAAGGTTGGAATTGACCTCTAAGATCATCCAATCCAACCCTCAAACCCATCACCACCATTCCCACTAAACCACGTCCCTCAGTGCCGCATCTCCACATTTCTTGGACACCTCCAGGGATGCTGCCTCCACCACCTCCCTGTGGGCAGCCTGTTCCGATGCTTGGCCACTCTCAGAGAATAAATTTTTCCTGATATCCATCCTGAACCTCCCCGGTGCAACATGAGGCCATTACCTTTCGTCCTGTTGCTAGTTACTGGGAGATGAGACCAAATCTTAAAGCTATGTGGGAAATACTGCTGCCTTCCTCCCTGTTCAGAAGCCATATATGCCTGTCTTCTGTTCTGGATATCACTAATCAAGTGATTTCCCTCAAATCAAAATAAACTGTTCAAACCGAGCCCAACAAACCCTCAGAGCAGCCCATGTCTTGACTGCCATGCAGTTTAACCCCTAGTTATACCCACAGACACCGAGGGCAAGCACTCAGCCTCCTAACTTGGCTCACTCCGCTCATGCAAAGCCCTGCCTCGCGCATCAGAAGTCAGTGGGAGTTGTCCCATTGGCTTCACCAGGGATTTGGGCTCAGGTCAGTCAGTGCACGGGAGAGGCCAGGCCGGGTGAAAGCAAGGGGAAGTTAGAAGCCTGTGTGTACTTACTGAGGTTCCATAGGAGGAGTTTGGCTGTTATAATCAGGCTGCGAGGGTAGCACTGAGCACAGGAATGCTGCGGGGGTTTGGTTAGGCATGGATATAAGCCGTTGCCCAGATGATGAGCTAGCAGGAGACTGCGCAGATGCAGGTGTGACGGGATATGTGGATTCCTTAGGGGCACTACAGGAAGGCGAGGAGAGCGTGATTGAAGAGCTCAGCGATGACGAGGAGGAGAATTTCTGCCCGCTAGGGTTGCGAGGCTGTATTAGAATGGAGGACTGTTTGATTTGCCTGCTTGACTCTGTAGAAGTTGCAGATCCTGGAGGCTGCTGTTGCCCTTGACACACATTCTTAGACTGGATAAAATGTTTTGGACGTTCGTAGTTAAACATGGTTGGTTGGCACATAGAGGAAACGGATGGGAGATTACGGACACTCATAGGAGAGCTTTCACGACTGTCCTGGGTTTTGGTTGGTGACAACTGGCTTTGGGTGGGTGGCTGGTAAAAACTAGGTGGCAGGCCACGAAAGCTTTCTTGGCTGGGCTCCTGAATAGAATGGAACCCTGGCCGTGCAGGATAGAGGCTTTCTTGGTGTGGATTTTCCCTTAAGGAAGACAATACAGATAAAATAAATGGTACATCACAATTTAAATGGCAGAAATACTGTGTTTTGAGCAGTCATTAGCAGTCCAAAGAATACGATGTTCAGGCAGTTGACAGTTAAAGCTTAAGCTTAAAATAAGAAGATTTAGGATTGATTAGAACTATTTATAAACTATGCAAACATTTCAGGTTACAATAAGGAGTCCCGTGCTTTATCAGGCCCAGCTGTGGAGCTCACCACAGCTATCTTATCTGCAAGAGCCCTCTCAATTCTAAAAGGAACGACAGAAAGTTCATTGCGATAACCCATCACCAAATGGACAGACAGCTGGAGATACTATTGCTAAGCAAAGTGCTACACAACATATCATCATAACTACAGGTCTCTGGATCCTGCAGCTTCGTACCCTGACAAAATATTTTATCTACCATTCTGTGCAGAATTGGCTATTTGTGCTGAGAAATTCCTTACGCTGTAGGGAAGCACGAAGCAAGTTCCACTTTCTTTTCTACCCAAAACAAAACATTTGAAGCTAAGCATCCTGATTTCTTCCCCGGAAGCTTTCAAATTCAGAGCTGTGTGTAACAAATCAAGATTTGGGTCTGGAATACTGAGGACCGCGCTTCTTGGTTGGAAGCCATTTCCTGAGATCTGCTGTTCTGGCTAAGAACTGCCGGAATGGCATAGCTGCAGGATGAAGTAGGGCATGCTGAGCTGCTTAGGGGTCCTCCATTTCTTTTGGAAGGCATTGATATCTAAACCTAGGTATTCCATCAATTCACAGAACAGGACTGTTTCATTTGGTTGAACTGAGTGAGTTTGTGAGGACTGACGACTAACTTCAGCTCTGGGATAAGTAAATACCCATCCCTCCCCCACCAAATAAATGAAAAGTTACTAATAAAAAATGAGAATGTAAATCCACACAGTTACATGTGCTGGAAAAAATTGTAATCTTGCCCCTCTGAGATCAGCTGTTTCACTGCTATATATACACAGTATATTGTATTCCTCTCATTGGAGAGCCCAGAGAGGTGAGAAATTCCTAGGGGAGGGAATCAACTGAAGACATTGCTCTTGTCTTATAAAGTTTCAAAGCTTTCATTTCCTAAAGGTAATTACAAACATTAGTTGTAAATTAACAGTAAGTAAACAGGTTTTGTAGTAACGATTCCCTAATTTTCCCCATGTCGTGTTCTTGGAATTTGAAGCCAGCTCAGATTGTTTGGAGCGTATCCAAACTATCTTCTCCTTCACTGGTGCAGAAAACTGGTCGAAACTTGTTTTTAAACCACTTTGACATCAGCGTACAGATTCATTCTGTTTATGTACAGGCTACATACAGACCTTTACTTTCTTTCCTAGAACACTGCAGTTCAATAAGACACTGAGTAGCTGCTGCCCCGCCATGCACAGATCAGCTCCTCCCAGCGAGGGGTAAGTTACGTTTCCCTCCAATCATTCCACCTTGCTTTGGGTGGAAACAGAAAAATCCAAACAGATTTTGACTTCACAAGATGACAACAAGAAGCAGTAAGACCCACTTTGCTTTTTAAATACCTTTTTTTCCTTTCTTTGCCTTCCATATTACATTTGACATTACGGTACCTTAAAGGTGCATTTCTATTTCTATCTTAGCATTACCCAGCACATTGTAATTTCCCATGCCAGCTTACTAACCAAATTTGTATTAAAAAGTGCTGCAAAAAAACCAAAACAACAAAGCCTTACCTACAGCCTAGAAGTAGACACCTGGGCTTTAACCCGTATTTTGGGAAGGGACCGTCATTCACTGACACAGACTGTCATAGTAGCCCTCTGCGTAGCATTATAAGACCAGAGACTTTAATGTGCTGCCAGCAAATGACACTGCTGGACCTGCCTGTCCTCCTGCTTACACCAGTGTCAGAATAAGAGTCTCCAACCCAGCCCTTGCTGAGGGCACTTTATTTATGGGCCAGAACCTCATTTTTTGGCAGGTGCCCGTGGTCAGCAAATCACGCTGTGGGCAGCGGTAAGACCTGCCCGTAGGGTCACCCCTAAATCCTCCTCTGTTGAGTCGCTCAGTGAAATTCCTTCTTTCTTCATTTACCGTAACTAGCCACAGCTAATTGTATTGATTAAAACTCGGTATTGTTTTTAAGGCTGTGTACACCCTGGAACAGCCAGCCACCAGGGCTGGGAAGCAAGCAGTGAGCAGCACGCTGCAGCCCTGGCTCACAGCTGGCAGTGCCCTGCGCTGCAGCACCGCTGCTGGCACCACGGCACGCGGGAACGCTGCTGCTGCTGGTGACATAACCACGTGTGTCTCAAGAGTCACTCCTCAGCCTAATAACACAAATTAAATAGGCTTGGTGGTAAAGCGTTATTTGATGATATATTGCTGTTTGGGGGTATTATTGTGTATATTAATTAGGATCGGGAGAGCCAGCCAGGCTGCTTTCACCAGATCCTGCTGGCAGATTAGGTGATTTGTGTCCCTTTAATCAAAGGCTGCAGTGCTTAATTCCATTCTTAAATTAGCATTATAGCATTTAAGTCTCTTAATTATAGTTTAGCGACCGTTGCCTAACATGCATGCTATTGTTTGAAAAACCTCCAAGCTGCAGCCGGGGCTGTGCAGGCCCTGCCCTGTAAGGGTGAGTCCTTCAGCACAGCCATCTCTGAGGTAACCTGTGGTGAGGGTTTGTATTTATTTATTAATCAGCTCACCATTTGTGGACTAAATCTACAAGCAGGTGTTGATTGAGTGCTAATTTCTTTCATTTCCTTCTGGTGAAGGGCAGAGAGGGAAGGAGCGTGGCCCTGGTTGTTGCTGTTCTAGTTAAAACAAAGTGTGGTTTGTACAGAGAGACTTGATTACTTTAAAAAGTAAATAAAGGAGGGTAAGTGTGGTGTGATGGCCTGTCCTGCAGGAAGCTGTGAGCAGCTGAAGGCCAGCTCCATGCCCAATTGGGCTCTCTGCCTTCCCGTGGGCTTCAGTGAGGGTGCAGCATGCTGCTTTCTGAACTGAAGCAGGCTGTGAGGTTTCTGTTGGAGGACAGCTTTGTGCTTCAGTGGCTGCACGCAACTGACACAGCTTGAGAGAGAGAACAGAAGTATGTGAGATCCAGAAGGTAGGAAAGAAATTTGAAGGAACTGGTAGCTTTAAGGCTGTTGGGAAGGATGCTGTAACCTGTAGGTATAAAGGGCTCTAAAGGACTAATGGGAGCTGTGCTCCTCCAGAACTGCATTTGTGGCCTTTACAGAGCAGCTGTTGCTAAGTAATAATTTTGAGAGGTATGAGTGCAAAGACTTCATTCATTTTAGAGTTGTTCCCAGTAACAGCTTTGTTCTCTCATCATGATACTTGTCAGGATTTCTTTTTGTCTTTGGTAACAGTTTCAACTGCGTACCTTCTGTGTTGATTGTATGGCTGAATCTGTCTAACCAGACAATTGTTTTACAGCTAATCATCACAGGTGATGGATTAATTGTAGTTAACAGCAACCTGTGCAATGTTGAGTCCCAGTCACAGTGCTGTTTCAGAGCACACTGCAATAAGGCTCTGTGTTTCAAAATTATGTAAATGCTAATTGATGGATGCTTCTAGAAATTCTTGTGTTTTTTTTTTCCTCTGTGCCTTGAGGCATGCATTCATGCCTTCCAAAATGTGGTTCAGCATTGCTCCAGCTGCAAGCGCTCTGCAGCTCTCTATGCTAGTTAAGCTTTCCCATAAACAAAATTTTTAAAAGCTATTACATGTCTGATTTTGGGTGGTATGATATATCCCTTGTTGCAGGACATCAGATGCTGCATTTCAAAGCAACCAAGATTTTAGAAATGAAAGCCCAAGCACAGCTTGCTGGCACTGCTGCAAGCAATGAGCGTAGCAGTGAGTATCGTCAGAAGGAGCCTCCTTGCAGGTTGCTGGTTGGGAGTGCTGATGCACAGCTACCTGCTGCCCGTGAGCAGCCTGCAGAGAGGATGAGAAAGCAGGTCCTGTTCTGACAGGAGAGCCAGCAGCTGTCTCCGGCTGCCCCCATTCCTCCCAAGGGGTTTGCCAGGGGTTTTAGAAAAGCTTTTATTTTTGATTGGTAGATAATTAACAGTCTGCTTTTGCTTAAGCTAACTATCAGGTAAGGCTTACAAGCAGTGCAGCTCTGTATTAGATGCTTTGAAGCAAATTCACCTTAGGATTGGACCTGGCGTAGTTGAGCATGAATGGACTCAAACCCAGTGCTGTGTTCCTGTGCTTGGAAAGCAGTGATGGCACGTGCACAGCTTCATCACAGATCACAAGCAACCCATCTGCAGCTTGGCAGTGCTGTGGTCTCTAAGCTAATAAGCTTCTTGATTCTGCAGCAGCCTCTGTGTAGGGTCCCAGCTGATGTCACTGGAGAAATTCAGCCTGGGAGGGCCTGGGACTAAAGTGACAACTGAGGGATATCTGCAGGTTATTGAAGCAAACCCTGTTTTTACTCAGTGATGTAGTAAAAAGTTCCTGTGCACGGAGATCTATACTGAAATACGATCTCCCCAGTAGTGAGTTTGGAGGAGGGTGTTCAGGATTGTTAAGATAACTGGTTTAGTTAAAGTGGCTGAGTACATCCAAAAATAATCTATAGCACAGAGAATGCTTCTGGTCACGGACAGCCATTCACACACAGTGTCACGGGATCGCCCTAGTGCATCGCTGGCATTTGGCAGGGAGAGGAGGCACACATCACGGCTTCCCCTTCGCTAACAGAACAGAGGAAATTGCTTCACAGTGCTGAGCTTGGGCCGCTGAACCCTTACAGTTGGAGCTCTATGTTGTGCCAAGAAGCACCTTGAAAACCCTGCAAAAATCTGGGATGGAATTGCCAAGGTGGTGAATGGGAGCGTGAGGTGATGCTGCTTGGTCAAGGCTGCAGAGGAACCTGGTGATGACAGAGCGGTGACATGAAATTTCCTACATGCTGTGGTCTTTGCCTTGTGCTCTGTCGTGGAGCCTGAGGGCTTCCAGAGGCTCTTGATTTGGGGCCATGCTTTTAAAGTTACTTACAAAGAGGCAGTTCTGCAGATACCATTATGCACCCACCCGAGCCTTTAGATTATTCTGTACTGCCAGGATGCTTAGTGAGTTCATTCCCTATGTAGGATGTAAAACTAAAGGGATGTGGTTTTCTCTTGGTCTTACCGCAGAGGTGAATTCTGAGGTGAATTCTCATAAACTCCATGAAAATCTTCAGCCTCACTCTTTGAATTTAGCGGGCCAAAGTTTGTAGCTTCTGCTCGATTGCCCAGCCCCGGTGTGTCTGTGCTGTAGGATGGCAGGCTGGGCACGTCCTTGGCTGCAGCTTGGCTGCTCCTGGCAAAGCTGGGTTTCTTCATGGTGACTTGCACAGCTGGTGTGTGGACAGCACCCGCAAAGCTGTCCAGTTCTTTTGCTCCTAAAAGGAGAATTGTCCACAACTCAGGCAGAAAGCAGTGGAGGTTCATCAGTACAGCGTGCTGCAGTTACCTGGAGTGAAAGCGGGGTGTCTGTTCTGGTGGATGAGAGCTCAACCTGCCCGGGCTCTGCTTAAGCCCAAACTTGCACAGCTGTGTTAGCCAAACTGGGGCTGGTGAGCTTTGGTTTACATGCAAGGTGTTGCTCTGTTTGGAGGTGGCTTCCAGCCCAAGCCAGGCAAGCTGTGTGTGTTACAGTAAGCAAGGTGTAGGTACAGGCAGTGTGTTAGTTCAGGAATGAGATTCCTTTGTGACAGAGCAGCATTCCCACCCTGTCATCTTTACCCTGATCTGTGAGTAAGAAAGACAAAAGCAGTCATGAACAACTTGCGTTCATCTTTGAGAAGCACCCAAGCAAACTGCATTGGGGCCATTTCTCTTTGAGTCAGTGGAAGCGTTTGGGTCTGGATTTTGGTTGGTAGAGGTCTGGGACTGCCTGCTGCTGAGCTGCAGCCAGTTCTCTTGAGCTCAGTTGCTCAGCTCAGAGGTTCATCTGCTTACCTGGAGAAACTGAGAGGCGTGCACTGGATGCTGCAGATCCAAATTCGTTTTCAGCAACACATTTAAATATTCCAGAGTCCTCTGGAAAAGCTTCTGTAATAACCAGGGTGCAGACTTCCTCTGAAATGACAAATTCAGGCATGCTGCTGTACTGTAAAAGCCAAATGTTTACAGGTAGAAATCAGTCCTTGCAAAAGGACTGTTAATTTGTGATGGGCTTGGCAGCAATAAAATGCAAAAAGGTGATGTAAAATGCATATGAAGAATACTTCTTCACTGTTGTGGAATTAATTGGGGCCTTTCAGGTGCTTGTGTCAAAACCAAAGCTGTTTGCCTGGCATTGCATAATGTCTTCTAGCTACTCTTTGAACACGGTTGTTTTAAATTGGGTTAGGTGGAAGAAAGTAAACTTAGGGTACTAAACCGATGTGCTTTCCAACAAAGAAATGTGCAGTGTACTTACCAGGAACTGATGATGAACAAGCCTCTGCTCAAAATAAGAGAGAAAAAAATGGAGTGATTATAATGGCGGACTGGAAGCAAGTCTTGTTCTTCTCTTTGTCAACGTCCCAATAAAATTACTGTACATCAGACAGGCATAGTAATACTTACTTTTTCGTAGTATTCGGAAGTCTGCAGAATCTATTATCTGATCATATTCTCTGTACCAGTGTACCTGTAAGGTGGGTGTAGCGTGAACGCGGCATTCAAATACCACTAACTGACCCTTTGTAGCTCTTATGTTTTGTAGACCCTGGAGGAGGAAAAATTGGCGTTAGGTGACCTAAGTACTTCCCTACTGAAATCATTATCAGGGAACAATGCAACCTTCTGTGAAGGAGATGATCTCGTATCCCTGTTTTTGTTTTTTTGTTTTTTTTGTCACACAAGAATTGATTTAATTCTAGATGTGTTTGAAGTGGGTTGTGACTGGAGTTTTCTTTTTTTACCTGCAGACTGGTGCTTATTAAAAGCCTTATATTTGCATATAAAGGAAAATAAAAGTGCAGGAAAATAAATATCTATTCCAGTGAACACAACATAATAAGAGAGGTTACTGTGAGGGGTTTCCACTTCAGCCTCCTTGGTAGGAAATAAATGAGGTGAATTCATGTGAGTAGTCTGGATCATTCACCAGTTAAGATGCTTGTTTGATAGCACTGCAAATGAAGCGTGTTGGCTATTTTGAAATGTAAGCAAACCGAAGTTCTAGCCTCTTTTCTCATAGAACGGGACAACTTGAGATCTAATGCTAGCAGTTGAAGTTGCAGTGCAAGCTGTGCTGTTCAATGAGTGCTCGTTACCTTTGTAAACACCGGTGTGATTCCGTAGGGAGATCCAGTCAGGCTTCCTGAGGGACTCTGCATCTGTACGTAGTGAAGAAAAGCAATTTTTTTAGCTTGGATTTCTGATCTGCAGAAGCTCGTTTGTGTTGCTGGCACTTTATTTGAAAGATGCCAAAGTGATTTATCTGCTGTTCATGGCCGACCTAATAAACACCCCGTGGAGAGTTCTCCATTCAAGTGCTCCATGAGAAAAGAAGTCACTGGACTGTTACCACAAAATCAGTGGAAAGGGGAGCTGGTAACTGGTGAGTGTTGCTGGTCTTATGTTGTAAGGCAGTTCACTGCCTACATTGTGTAGTCTGTGTAAAGATCAGTGTTGTTTTCTAATAGTTGCTCCCTTCTACAGCGATCCCTACCTGGTTTAGTTGATTCCAGGGCATCTCTGGTGTATGTAGTAATTGCAGTGCACAACTGAAGTGCTTGGGTTTGTTTTGCTGGAGTAATGGTCTTTATATAGTCTCCATCTCCTCCAAAATAACCTAAGTTGTCATATCTTTCCTTCCCAGCCTGAGTTCAGATATCAGTCTCTCTCTGAATAGCCTGAATTCCCCAGCTCTTGCCCTGTGTTCTAAAACATCTATTCTGAAGTGAATCTGTGAAGGAGGCTGACAAATGGCTAAGCTGTGTGGCAGCCTCTCGGGTATTTCCAGTCTTCTCCCTGCTCCATCAGTTCTCCTGGCAATTCTGGCTAGGAAATATTCCAAGCCAGAAATCACTTTTCCAGGGCTTAGGGTCCGGATCTTGTTATTCCCGATGACCTTTGCCACATCACTTGAATACAACTGTGAGCTCATCCTTACAAAATACTTCTCGGATACCGTAAACGACAATTTTAAAGACATGTAGACAGCTCTTTGAGTGTCAGTAGATAATGGCTGAGTTGAAGTGGTGGAACTCTGGTGGACTGAATGGCTATCAGGGACTTCATTGGCTGAGGAGCCAATGGTCAGCAAAACACTGGTGGCTTTCCCCTTTCTCCTAGTGTGTAGGGAAAAATAAGCAGGGTGGAGTGGAGACAAAGGCTTTAGGAGTCTGAATATACTTGACCCAACAATGTTTGTACTTACTGTGACATTCCCCTGGCCCTGCCAGGATGCTGAGGCTTGCAGGGAGGCTGAGATTTTGGATTTACCCTGTGAACCTGGAAAGACAAGCATAAGTGAGTGTTTTAGAACTATCTTGTTTTCCTTGCAACGCAGTAGTAGCATCCTTAATATCTGAGAATAGGCTCAGGTCACCTCCAGAGCCTGGGGATGTTTAACCAAGGCTACTGATGCTGATGCAAAGTACAGAATTAACCTGTGAAAACTGGCTCCATAGTTCTGTTAAGGCTTTTCTGTGTTTTAACTGAAGTGCCTAAAGAGATGCAGGTAAGGGCATGGTGTAGAGATGTGGAGGCACCTCACCAGGCTGGGATTTAGTACCTGTAACAGGTTGGTCGGCTACGAAAACATCCAACGTATGTAAAAACTGTATATGCATCTAAACTCTTCAGAGGCCTTTCGTAATGATGTGGTCCAAATCGTTTGGATGTGAGATGTGTTCTTCTCTCCCTGCTTTCTGTCACTCTCCGGAAGAGTCAAAGCAGATGGAACTTGCTGCTTGGCATTTAGTTGGGGTTGACTGGCGTAGCCATGTGATGACTGCGGTGGCCCATGAGGGACAATGGGCTGCTTTAAGGCATTTGAACACCTCTGACAAGAACATGTCACTGTGTGTCTCATTCAGACCTGCAATGTGTTGCCCTTGGCTCTGGTCCAGCAAAGCCATGACACGTGTATTTAGACAACCCATGGCCTTCATGCTTCTGATTGTTGCTCTTGAGTTAAGTATCTCCCAAGCAGTTCAATGATGGCTCCTGTCCAGAGTTGTATCATGCACCCTTCAGCAGGGCAGTGCTATGATGCAAGGACTGCTGGATAATCCTAAACCCTTGGATGTGGGAGAAGAGCAAGGGAAGCCAATGTTATTGAGTTGCCCTGGGCTCCCGCCGCAAACCAATCCTGGCAGTTCTCCACCGAGGATCCCTGTGACACTGCTAGCATTGCCTCCTTGCAGACTATTAGGTAACAGTCAGTATAGTCACTTTTCAGGACCTGTAAAATGGGCTGATTTTTTTTTTCTTTTCCCCTCTAAAAAAAAAAAAAAAAGGTAGTAACAACCAGATGCATTCACATTGATAAGGAGCTCCTGGGCTAACATACCTACTTCAGAAGTCTTCCTACATAACTGAAACAGCATTAACAAAGCTGCATTGCATGATCTATGCCCCCTTCAATTCTGTACAATGAAAAACGTAATTCTCCAGTAGGTGTGCTGTTGCTCTTGGCTGTTCTGCTCTGTCTCCAAATCCGTGATCAGTGTTGAATTAAGGAAGATATCTAAATGCAAATATCTAAACAGCAATATCAGCATCAGCTTAGGCATTTGTGCTCAAGGCATTGTGTTGTGGCATTAGTTCATGGTGTGACGATGGCAGCCAAGACCTTCTGACACAACACAGTCCCTGGCCAAAGATGGTGGCTATCATTCTTGCAAGTGGAAGTGGGCTGACGTCATGCAGTGTGCCAAGCAGTTGGTGTTCCTACAGGAAACACAGGAAGCTATACTTGTGGTGCCACAGTTAGCAGCACTCGAGGAAGGCTGGACTAAGCTCCTGCCAAAGCGGGATCTTCCCAGTTTAATTAAGGGGAGACCCTGTCATGGGGAAGCCTGTGCCTGCCTGCCATAGCTGTCCACAGTCAGAAGTAGAAGCCATCCTTGAATTCCCCATTCTTTCTAACACCCTGGTTTGGAGACTAGCTCATCCTTCACGTGCACAGTCTGTGTTAGATGTTGCGCTCTTGCCTCACGTTGGGTGGTTCTTCCATTTTACTTTTGCTTCCAGTAGGTGTGTTGGATTTTTTCACTGGTAATATTGGACTGGAATAAAGAAAAGCTCATGGGAAAAATAAAAGGTTTATAAGTTTAATCACCTAAACTGGCACTATATTTAGTCTGAAGCTGCCTGGTTTTGGCTGAGTCCGATTGATGCTGTGGCTCATGATATTTGGTAAGCCATGAGACTTTCAGGTGTGTTGGATGCCAGGTGCTGCTTCAGAGAGGAGAGTGAATGTAGGAGAGTAAATGTACTTGGACTTTGCAACTCTGACCAGCCCTGCTGCTATGATTTGGTTTCACAGGATAGAAATAGCGGACTTCTGTGCAAGTCCGGCTTCTCAGTAAAAATGAGAGGAGGTCGTTCAGCTTCCAAGCAGGTGCTGGTAGGTCACTCCGAGTAGGTGTTTTCTCTTTGAAATGTGTCCTTTTTTTTCAGGTAGGAGTGATTGCTCCAGGTTGCCTTTAAATCCCCATTCTCAGTCGCCTGGGATCCCATCCCTGAGCACTGCTGAAGCATTGTGATGACAGATGGGAGCATTCCCCGAGCTCCATGCATGACGTGCCCTCTGCCTGTGTTTGCCTTGCTGAGCCTTTCTCCAGCAGGTTAGCGGAAACGTTGGCACTGTACAGCTTACGCCCTTGAAAGAATATATAGCCTAGGTTTTACCTTGGTGAGTCATTCCAGCAGTGTTAGTGTCTCTGTAAATGTCAGCCTTTACTTAGTGTAACTCTAGATCTTTGTGAGGAGGACAGAATTAGACTCAGCCAAATGAAGAGTCCGGGGACCTTTGCAACCCAACACCAGAATGATTACAAGGTACATACAGATCATGCTGTCGACATAAACCATAATGATGACATTCTAGCATTACCTGAATAGTTGACATGGCTGCAGAATTATGTGATGTGCAACACTAGGACAAATTTAACACTGGGCTAGGAAAGTATTAAAGCTGCATGGAGCCCTTTTGTCAGGTATTTAGGTCATGGAAAACCCATTAAATCTGTTTTAGGAACAAAATGAGCATCTGCTGGATCTGAAATACGCTGCGTTATGAACTAGGGGTAGGGGGAAGGAGTACTTCTCTAAATCTACATTTAGAGGTAAGGCAGGCCTAGGCTACATCATCATATTAATGCACTAGCATGCCTTTGGTTTGGAAAACAGGCTCAAATAGAAAGACAGGGAAGCAGCCTTCAGTTAATTTGAGTGCTGCGTTCTGCAAGCCATCTGCATGCACCTGAAGGCGTTACGCATTTTTGTCGAGGTGTTCAAACTTTGGGAATGTACTCTAGACACTTGGGTGTCTTGTGACACTGATCTGTGCAAATTAACAGTGATTTGAACGTAGAACTGAGAAGAACGAGGATTTCCTAAAGGCAGTGGGAAGGTACAAGCTCTCTCTTGAGCTCTGTGTCTGCTACATGGCTAAACGGGGAAATGGTCCCCGCTTCAGTCGTGAGCTTTGTAGGTGTGAGCTGGTGACATGAATGGGATTGAAGAGGTTATTGTAGCCATTTATGAGGTATTTATGGAAACTGCCAAATCGTGTTTGAATCTGATGCTTGTCCTGAATTGTAGAAACGCAGCTAAACACAGAGGCAGTTTTTATAGTGTATTTTCAGAAGATGAGACACTGAAGTGCACTATGTTAAGGGCTCATTTTCGGTGTGTTAGGTTTTTAATGCTTTCCTCCAAGTAGTTAGGATATTAGATTTGCATCTGAAAAATTGTGCATGAAAGTTGTGTGGGAATTTCCATGCACGTTATCCAGGAGAGGCAAAAAGGTGCTCTGGCTTCCAAGGACACGCCTGCTGTGGGATTAGCAAAGACTTTCAAGCATGGAGAGCAGCACAACTGCTGGCAAGTGTGTAGTGTCTCCATGCTTGAAATTCTGTGCTAAAGCTTAAAATGAGTTTGTCCATTGTACAGAGCAGAATGTCACAAGAAAATAACACTGGCAATCTGAATATAACAACATATATCACAGTAGTCTTAATGTGGGGAAAAAGCACAGCTGAAAACTTAATTCTGGAATTAGTTTAGACTTGTCTCTGATGAGATAGTGATCATTTTCAATACACTGTGCATGGCTCGCATGGCCATGAGGACTTTGGGATGTTGATATCCACAGGCAGTGCCAGTGTGCACATTATCGGCGTGTTATTGCTCGTGGCACACGTCCCACTCGTGGCGTGGTGTGAAGGGAGGGGTCCCCGTCACCTCCCCCTCCTCACTGCCTTCTGGTGGCCCTGCAGCTCTCAGGTCCAACCCCTGTGGCAGAGCTCGGAGCTCCAGGTGCGGCTCGGGGGCCGCCTAGCGGGGTGCATGTCTGCGGGAGCTGGGCTCTCCATCCAGCGGCTGCAGCCCAGGGCTGAGTGAGCTGACTTTGTTCCTCCTGTTACATGCCTCTTCCGAGCACAGCTGTTTCTCGGGGCTGGAAAATCCTGGCTTTCCTACCCCTTGTTTGGATAACAGCTGAACTGCCGACAGATACTGGACACTTCAATTGGACTGGAGTTCCTAGAACCAAGCGACTAAATCCCTTTTTAAGCACCGAAATTAAGACGCCTAGAGCTTATTTTAAGAGATGCTAAGCTTCCACTTGGAATCATGAGGATCCAGAGTTGTTAAAATAAACCGCAGGGGGCTCTTCAGCAGGGGGTTCTGGTGCTGTGGCTGAAGCCTGTACTCTGCCTATGGATTCTACTGCTGTGAGCTGATGCTCATCTGCAATTGGTCCCTGCTGTTGCAGAAGTGAGAGTTTTGTACACAGAATATTTAGGGCTCAGATTGGCAGTGCCGTGTTAAACAGATCCTGGTCATTTCCTTCCTTCCTTCTCTGTGGGGGAAAAAAAAAAAAGCAAAAACCTGTGTACTTGTTTGCATGCCAGAGCTACGGGAATGCAGATGGATTTTGTGCCCACAATTTCTGACACATGAAGGTTGCAAGTGCATGAAGATGCCAGTGCCCCATATGGACACCTGGAATGGATAATGAAATGGCCTCAATCCTAACACACAAGGCATCCCACAGCCATTTTTTTTTTTCCCTAAGTAGAAATTCTGGCAGTGTGATTCAGCCAGCCCGTTGCCCGGCCACCCTAGAGTGCAGCAATGACTTTTGCGTGAGTCATAATGAGGATTAAATTAATGGAGCCAAGGAAGAGCACAGCCTGGCCAGCCCTGTGCTTCATGTGGGGCACACCTTCCAAGGAGGTGGAGTTCTCATTCCAGCAGGCTTAGGAGATCTGAATTGTGTGCTCAGTGCATCTAACTGTGCATGACTCATGGTTTTACTGTCCTGTGCTCCATGATGACTTGTTATTTCTGTGTGTATTACTGTTCTCCCCAAACCAGATGTGCTGATCTGCTCCGTGTGAGCCCCTTTCTTCACAAAGACAGAATTTTTGTGACCAGCACTGTGTGAGTTGTGACTGCCATAGCAGGAGATGGCAGTACTATGTTAGTAATTACCAAAATGGAATGAATGCAAAAAGAGCCTCTTCTGACCCAGAGCCTCTTACTTTTACCTTGCTGCTTTACATTGCACTGAACAGGAATAAAGAGAAAGCGTAGCCTCAGGTGAGAGCATGTTCAATGGGGCTGTCTGCAGATCGGTGCCAATAGCTAACTTGCACTCAGAAGCAAATAGAAAGCTGGGGCAGCTTTTGCAGCGCCTGCATCATATTTTTCTACTGCTGTAGCTTATGTAATCTCCTATCACACAGATGGGCCCTGTGTAGCCGTTGCAAAGTGCGTCCTGACTGGTGGTCAAAGACTTCTGAGCCCTGCCTGCCCTCCTGCCTGGCTGCCCGTGTTCTTGCCATGCATTTCTGGTCTTAATCCTGGCCAGCTTCAGCTCCACCAGCGGCAGTCACACCAGCACGCAAGTGGCACACGGAGCCATCAGCACCGGGGACAGGCAGTGCCAGCACTTCACACAGAGTGCTAAGTCCCTGTGTGGGATTAAGACTCATAAATTAAGCGCAAAACCTAGGTTTCCACTTGCAAGCACTTGTGTTGTGAGGCAAGCGTTATTGAAAGCTCTCTCCTCTCTGCTTTTGCTGCCATTTGGTCATTTTGGTTCTGTGTTAGTCCTGTAGGGGCAGAGCGAGGGGCTGGTAACAGCTCGCTCCCAGCCCTGTGCCTAGGCTCGGCCCTGGCTTTGATCTCTTTGCTGGAGAAGCTGGGGCATCTGCTGGTGTCTGAGAGCCTGAGTCCATGGCAGCAGCTCTGGCCCTGCCAGCAGGCTCCTGGCGTAGTCATCCAGAACTGCTGGGACTCAGGGCACGTCATGGGACCACCTCTGGAAGAGCTGCAGCGGTCAGAGGACTGCCATCCCCATTGTGTGTGCTGCAGTGACACCACAAAGCACAGAACGGGGGGGATCTGCTGTACTGTAAAACAGTGGTTGGCTTTTTTTGTATATGTATACTATTCCAGTGTCGGAGTTTTTACATAGCATAAATCATGCGTACAAAGTGCAAATAATCAGAGTACTGGTAGGCACTGTACTTAGAGGCATGTCTGTAGAATTGAGGTGTAGGTGATGCAGATGGAAGTGCCAGTTGCCAAAGTCGTTATTCAGGCAGCCTAAATTAAGCCATTGCTGTACAGTCAAACAAAACGGGGAAATAATTTTCCAAAGCCGTAACCATTTTGTAGAAAATTGAGCTGGCAGGATGTTGCACAAAGTTAAATCTCTTGCACAGATGTTTCTCAAATGAAAAATAAGTGTACACCTGCTCTCCTGGTTATTTCTAACACTGGGAAGTGAAGGCTTTCAGCTCTCGTGACCGGCTGTAATGACAGTGGCCTGTGCTGTTCCCCTGTTTCACGAGGGAGAAGAGGTTAGTTCCAGTGATGAGCAATGATGTTTGGGCTTACTCAAAGCTGCGTGTACCTGGCTCGTGCCGAGCTGTGAGCTCTGCTTTAGGGAGCCCAGGCGAAGGCTGGGCACAGGCAGGGCCCCCTCCAGGAATACGACCAGTCTAATTTTAGTGGGGTGTGCGGCATCTGATCTGGAAGCAGCTGGTGTCAGACGGATGGGGGGCCTGTCAAGCAGCCTGAGTGCATTGCTAAGGAATATGTTCATTTCCACCCAGAGGCAAGCTAAAAAGCCAGGGCTGGCTTTAGCCGGTGCTTGACTTGATGTAAACCCAAATGAGATCTTTGTAGATGGTGCAGTGCCCAAAATCTCAGATTATAATGACATTTCATTAGCAAAGCGAGTCATGGCTTATTTTTGTAGTCCTGTATTGCATTTCATTGCTGTTTCTGTTTTCAAGATGGTGGAAAGGATTTCTGGTCATACTGTCTCTGCTTCCCTCTTGTAAAAAGGTTTCTACAGGAAAAAGTTCATCTAGTGTTTTTTGGGCTTGGGTGGCAGTGCCCAGCTGCCCAATGGATGCAGACTGCAGCTGCTGCTGGTGCAACAGGGCAGCCCCGGGCAGGCAGCGAGGGGTGGTCCCCTGTCTGTCAGACTTTGGAAATGAGAGAATGATCCGGAGGCATCTGCAGCACAAGACAGAGGGATGCCAGAGTGTCACCTCTGCCTGCTTCCCTCTCCTGCATAGTTTGATTCTGTTTAGAGAGCCGATGAGTAAATACATTTAACGTTTCATAGGTTAAATGTACAACAGAGGTAGAGCTGAGTTACAGTGCTTGCTAACAGTATTTTGGTAAATGGGTGAAGTTCCTCTATCAGGCCGTGAAGACAAACCACTGAAATTTCTCACTGCCTGCTGAAGTAACAGCTGGGCATTTCTCTAGGAGACGGCACAGCGTTACAGAAAAAGCTCTCAGATACCCCATGCCTGCTGCTTGGTCCAAATGAAATGCAAAATCTGGAAGGGATGAGTTGATATCCACGCAACAGAGAGAACGAAGGTCCTTCCAAGAGGCAGGTGCTGCCCTCGGGTATGCCTTGCTCCCTGCTCTGCCAAGGAAACTCTTGTTCCTCAGCTGCTTTTTGCATTTGGAGTTGGGAGGCTCTGAACTCCCATCCCCACCTGTCCCTTGTTTTCACCACCCCTGTGTTATGCCGAAGATAGCATGCAAAACTTCCTTGGGCTGGGGCTGCACTGCTGGGGAATACTCAGGGAAGGTGTTCTCAGGGTATGTGATGGTAGCTTTATTGCTGGATTGTGAACTTCTGTGGCTGCAAATGAGGCACTGCTAGAGCATCAGAGCAGTCTGCTGCTGCTTGAAGGTGGTGATTCCTGGTACCTCTGCTGCATATAATTCCCAGGGCTATGAAAAGACTCTCACTGAAAATATGTGTTACATTTTCTGGCCTCCTTATTCCCTGTAGCATCTCTGTCCCTTCTCTTTTCTTTTTCCCTACTGGTGAGCTGTCTTTAGGAAGAGGCTGTGGAGCCCAGTGGATGCTGTGCTGCACGCCTGAGCCTGCATCCCAGCCAAGCATAAAGCAGCAGCTGAATGCTTTGTGGACTCTTCGCCTCTTCTCCCAGCCCAAGACACTAAACCAAATACTGATGGGTTGGCTGCTTGCAAAGTAACTCATTCACAAGGTGACATGTTCAAGGGGGAGAGCCTGTCGTGGAGGTAAGAGATGCTCGTGCAGGCAGGCACGCTGAGGGGCTGGAGCTCCTGGTTTGCCAGGATGCCCAAATGCCCACCCTTTATGAGCCCACAGGAAGAGCAGAGCTCAGCACGCTGGAAGGGGAGCACTGTGATCCCCGCCTCTCCTTTCCCCCTCCCAGAAAGCTAGCCCGTAACCTGAGAGCACGATCAGTGTGATGGAAGTTAAAGTGTTACTCACCTCTAAGCCATCCGTTTGCTTTTGGGGCTCCTGCTGCCAGCAGCCTGAGGCGGCGCTGAGTCTTGAAGTGGAAAGTCTCCTCTCCTCCAGCTCCCCTCCGAGGACTGAAGGCTGCCTGGGGTGGGGGTTACATTTCTAATGTGCGGATCCCTGCTTGTGAGTGATGGCATGGCGGGAATGTCAGCTGTATGGGGATAAACTGCAGCAATTTATTCTCTCCAGCCTGCTGGAAAGTCAAGAGAGCAGCGCCATTAGCTGCAACAAAACAGGTTTGCTGATGAGATACAACAGTGGCCAGGCCCGTAGCTGCTTGTAACTTACTGTGTTAGTTCTCCTGGGTGCTGGAAGGGTTCCAGTTTGGGTTGATTGTGATTCTCTGCATTGAAAGGCCAGAAAGAAAAGCGAGACAAAACTTCGTTGGAAGCAGAGCATTTTTATGCAAATCTGGAATGTACAGAATTTCCTATGTACTTGGGATATTAAAGAAAATTTGAGCTGCTTTCCCTCCTCAGATGCTGAGGAATGAATGCAGAGGATAGCTTGGGTTTGGTGGAATCCGCATACATCTCTCTGAGTCCAACAGTGTCTCCTCCAGCCTTGGTAGAGGAGCTGTGTAAAGCCATGGGAGCTGAAGGAACACTGCCATTACATGCTTAAATCTCAAGCGAGGTGCATTGTTCAGTGAGGTTCATGTAGAGGAGGTGCTGGAGATAGGGCATTTCTGAAGCACGTTCACCTGGCAGGTCCTGTGCTCCAAAGTGCTGCCTAACTGTGTGTTTTGGGAGCTGCTTTGTGCAGGTGCTCAAGGGTAGGACTGGACCTCCCTGAGCGAAGCTGGCTGTCACCCTGAAAGCATCTGTAGGCAAGTTGGATCTTGTCTCCTGCCCTCTCACAGCTGCGTTGGGCGCAGTCTTGGCGTCCTCAGCCTTCAGCAGTTCTGTCAGAAATCACCCAGCTGCTTGGCAGAACCATGCAGCAATGTAAGGTGTGCTGCCTTAGCCTCTTGTGTGGGATCCCGGAGGTCTTCCACAGGTTCCCAGTTTGAAAATATTGACGGTCAGCTTTCCTGCAAGCACAAACTCCTTAGTTTCTACAGTTACCTGCCTGCTTCATTCATCAACATGGTTCAGAAGCTGTGCAGAAGAGCATAAATCACTTTTATGGGAGATGCTAAAGCATCTCTCCTGGTACTGTTATTAATGGCTGTGCATTTTTCGGAGTCGCGGTGAAATGCCCCGGGGCATCTGCACCCGGGGGAGGGGAATCTCTGTCCTTCAGCTCTGCTGCCTTGCAGCCCCGCAGTGGGGGAGGTGTGAGGTTGGAGAAGCGGGGATACAAGTTGGTGATTTCTTTACCATGGTGAGGGGTGGATTTGTAGTCAGGGTATATCTTTGCAGTACGTACCATGTTGGTCCATAGCAGTTGTGCAGAAGAAATGTAAGCTGCCCGGTGTGGGGTTCTGCACTGGTTAAGTCCTTGGGGTCCAGTCAATGGGATCTGCTTGAATCCTCCAGCTAGACAATCTAGCCCAAGGAATTTAAACTATTATTCACCTCCTGATGGCGTCATTATCAGATGAACTTTTGACACTGGCTCTAATGCAGGGCTGGTGGGAAGAGACGGGCTATTCCAGCCATCTTAAACCCTTCTCAAAATGGAAAAGCAGCTGCTGCAAGGGCTGCAAATGCTGGGGCCCTTCTTCCTCAAGGGCTCTGTCAGGACCTTTTGAAATGACATTTCCACTGACACCACATCAAATTCCAAGACAGATGAACAGTGATTTTTTTTTTTCCTCAAAGAAGATTTCTGAACAGAGGAGTGGAGGCAGCAAGCAGTCTTAGTGTCACAATGAATGGAGCTGCCATGTGGAAAACTAGTTTCCTCACTGGCCAGTTGGTGTTAGACCTAGGCTGGGTTTGGTGGTATGAGTTAAACTGATTCTTGTGGCCAATATTTGGATTCAGTGCTTAGGAAGAAACTTGCAGCCTCTGAGGAAATCCAGCCCATCTTCCCATTTGTGCTTGCAATAGCTGAGCATAAGCAGATGTTCATGTTGCAAGGAAAATGGGAGCTTGGTGATGCTATGAATTTTGGGAGGGAGAGGAGTGCCTGGCAGACACAGCTGGTCTTTCCCAGGGAGTGATTTACTTTGGGCAGTCAGAGGCTGGTTGTGGGGAGATGCTGGGAGAGAGGATGTTGAGTGGTCAGCCCCACGAGGTCAGGCTCCTGCGCCTGCTGAATGCCTGCAGCTTGGTACCCAGTGTTCTTCAGCAAAGTGCAGTGAGTGGGATCACAGGTTAAAAGCAAACACCAGTGAACAGGGAGGGACAAACTCAGGGAGGCTGAAGTCGCACAGAGGTGTCACAGATTGCCCACGGAGGGCTTGTGAGCATGTGCTGGGGCTCTCCCCATCCTCCTTCCTATCTTCTCACACTGAGGTCTCCAGGTGGGTGGTGAGCACTGACAAACCCAGCCAAGTTTTGCTGGGTAAACTTAGTCCAACCTGTCTGAAACTGGACCCACTGGGAGGCTGAGCCAATCTGATTAAATCTAGCCAAACCTGTCTGAGAGCGGCAGTCACTGCTCCGGCTGCCTCTGTCCTCATTCGTGTTCTGGTCCAAACCCTTTGGGCTGGCGTGGCTCCTCAGGCTTCAGGGAGGTGATGCTGTATTTGGACGACAGGAGATGTTTGACCTTTCTTCTGTTAGCCACTGTCCCGTGGACGTGATGTGGTCGCGGAGCCAGCCTGGCTGTTTATCACAGTGTATTGGAGTAAATTCTCTGATGATGTCAGCGTTAGGCAAATCCTCTTCTAGATTCTGCTGGCACATGTTTGTAGCCTTCAAGAGGATTGAGCAGGTGTGGTGGAAAAGGATTGCAAATGAGCGTGAGCAATTTGGAAATGTGTGTTATGTAATAAAAGTGGCATTGCTGGCAGACATCCTCAGTCATCTTCGGGCATTAACTTCTGTAAGCAATTTAGCAGAGGTGCTGCTTGCTCTCCACACGCTGAATCCCAGGAGCATGTGTTAGTGGGCAGTCTGACCAGCCTCAAATTAAAGTTGACTCAGTGTTGCAATACATTATATGATGCCTTCAGGCATCCACTTAGTGGGTGATCTGAGAGCTGCGCCTTCTGGTACCATTCCCTTGGGTTTAACTTGGCGTTTTGATCTATCTCATATATTTTCCACTGTAACTTAAAGCCGTATCAGTCAGAGCTGTACACACATATCTATGGGTAATTTGAGGAGTGGTGAACGTTGCTGGATGCTTGCCAGTCCTGGCTAGGACACTTAACTTTGATACCTATAGAGACAGTGCGCTGATGTGCCCCCGAGCTGGCTCCTAACAAACCTCTGCAAACTGCACAGTGATACAGCTCCACGACATATGTTGATTATTCGGGTGAGTTTTCCCACTGGATGCAGGTCTGTCACCACACGGGTGCCTGGGCTGCCTGCTGTCAGCACCCTGCATGTGCTTGGTGTGCTGCTCTGCGAGCAGGGATGTCTGAACAGAGCAGTGCCCGTCCCGTGGTGCAGCACCTGGGCTCAGCACTCAGTGACCTCCTACCTCAAGTGAGATCTGGCTTGTGGCTGGGCAGCAGCCCGAGGGCCTGTGGCAGAGCACAGCTGTCAGTATGAAAGGCTCAGGGAGGGCACAGCGTGGGTGATTCTGATATGAAGTAGCTGAGTTTGCTGCAGTTATTTGATCTGCCCAGCGCAGAGCAGACGGCAGGTGGCACCAGTACCATGCAGCACTGAAGCTGTAAGAGTAAGGCTGCAGCAGGGGTCCTTAACATTATTATTTTTACTACTTAAAAGTGCCTGGGATCTCTGTGTAGTCCACTAACATGCCTTTGTGTGTCCTGGCCGTGCTGCTGACATGCAGTGTTCCCCACATTGCAGTGTGCTCTGCAGATACCATCCTTGTTCTGGGAGGGCACGCTTTCTGCCTTTGATAAGACTCTGTTCTTAAAGGATTCAACATAATGTTATGTTGTGTTGCCAGCACTGATATATGCATAATATAATGGTCAGTATCACAGTGTGATAGGACCTTGGCATTGACTTTTCATTTAATTCTGTTGGAGATGAGGGGAAAATCTTTCATTGATGCAAATGTGCGTTGCATTTAGTTCCAGCATCTTCAGGTGAGGCAGACGAATAAAAATGCAGACATGAGAATTAAGAATACGAGGCATGTTAATTTTCAAGTATATACATACAGGTAAGGAAAATTTCTAAGGCCATGTTCTGGGGTCCTGGTGCACACGTGCTGCAGTAGGAGTTTGGATGTGCTGATTGTTTTAGCATCCTTTGCCTTGCTAAGTGGTTGCAAAGCTCTGGGCGAGCAGGGACAAGTGCTTTAGTGTAACGTGCAGCTCCATGGCTTGGTGTGGATAATCATTCCCTTTGAATCATTCACTGAGGGAGGGTTCCTGCAACAACTGCTTGTATAAAACCCTCTTTCAACAGCTAATGGAAGCTTAAATCCTTACAACACTGTTGTGTGCCATTTCTCTTAATTATTGCCAGCAGCTCTGCAATTTGGAGAGCCAAATCTCATGAAAGCACAATTACTCTAACTCTTGCAAAGATGGCATGTGATAATTTCCTCCGGCAGCGCTGACAGTTCGGTGTATTTGCTTTCCAGAATGTGGTGCGTGAGCTTTAGCTAATGTGTGCAAGAGCAGGCGGCCACTCTTAGCTCTGGGAGAGCATGGGGAGGAGACCTGCTGCTGCTTTCCTTGCACACGTGTGTGTGCACGGCACTGCAGTGCTTGGTGTCCCAGCTGCTGCTGAAAGCGCTGGGCTGCCCCGTGCTAAGAGCTCCTCAGCTCTTCCCCAGAGAGGCGTCAGCACTGCCATTGCTCCATGGCAGAGCTTGGGCATGAGATCTAATGTTGAGGAAGTACAGCAAGGGGAGGGAGGTGAAATCAAAGTTGAGAGATGGAGGATGGGAGGAGAGGATAGGAGAAACCACATTCATTAACGGGGTGATGTTGGACTGTGCTTCTCCATCTGTCTCCTGGTTACAGGAGTGGGCAGAAGTTCTGAGCAGAGCTCTAATTTGCTGTTTGGCAGGTTTGTGTGTAAATACATACTTTACCTTGTGAAAGCTTATGGCTGGTTGGGAAAAGCTTTTACGCTGTCAGGTTAGCAGTGAGAAAAACTGCTGGGGCATGGAGCCTACCAGCCGGGCATTCCCTCTTCCCGAGCATCATCCTCCAAGCTGTAGGGTTCATCCAGATTTCTGCTTGGCTTCTTCCCCTGTATCTCTTGTTCTGACCTGGTGTTTGCGACCTTCCCCACTGCTTTGCTCCGGAGCTGTGCTGGTGGGTTAGCTCTACTCCCCTCATCCCGGCTGGGCCCACGTGGGAAAGAGAGCGGCTGCAGATTGGTCTGTGGGGGATTTGAGTGCCCAGGTCCTTTAGAGCTTCCTGGGAAATAGCAGCTCAGATTCCTGCTGGCACACTTTGGAAATCTTTTTAAATCAAGTACCAAAAATCAATGTGTTGCAAGACTCCCAGCGTGTAGTTCTAAACCCATTAGGAGGAGATTTGTGCTAATTCTGGAAATCTTTCTATTTTAAAAGTACTTTGAATGCATTTTGAAAGTATTTTGAACTTGTATATCTGGCAGAAGGGGAACAATTAAATCAAAGGGAAGATTACATTGTGTTACTTTAATTGTGATGGATTGAATCGTTTGCTGAAGGAAGATATCTACGAAGCATATCTACGTGCAGAAGCGAAAATGAAAATTGGTCTCAGCTGTTCCTCTCCTGTTGACAAATGTGCATTTATGCAGTGCATTCCTTCTCATATCTTGATCACACTGCGTGCACATGGGGTGTGAGTGTCAACGGTTTACAGGCGTTAGGCCCGATTCCGTGACAAAGGGGACGGGGGACCCAAGGGCCCACGTCCCGGGAAAAGGGGAAAGGGGAAAAGGGTAGGGAGATGGCCCTGAAAGCAAAGAACAGCGGCAACAATCTGAGGAGAAACAAACTAATTTACTAAATAAAATATTGGAATGCAAAACAACACACTATAATACAATATAATTACAATTTAAGCTGATAAATCCAATACAGAGAGAGAGAATGTCCCAAAATCAAGGTAGGCCTTACTCTACTACCGACGATAAGACGGCTGGAGAGCGAGGTGCTGCCAAGACGAGAGACGGCGGAAAAAGGGACGAGGTCTCGTGATCTGCAAGTTTTTATACTGCGAGCTTTTATCTTTTCCCTCCGGCTGGAAAATGGTAACAGAGGAGCAAAGTGCCGTGGGGACTGTAGTAGTCCTTCTCTTCTGAGAACCAGGTACATTCACTACATGATGTTATGATGTGGAATACCAATAACCGAAAATCATAAAACCATGACAGTGAGTTAATTCTGCTGGGAGCTGCGGAGCGGTTATCTGCCGGTCTGCGTAAGCACAGGGATCAGCCTTTACCCTCATGTCCCGTCGGTATTCACGTGTAGTCCTGTGATTTTGCACCTGTGTAAGGAAGAGGAGAAACATCCCCATCTGGATGCAGTGTGCCGTTGTCTGGGGTAATTCAGGGTTCAGGAAACTGTAACTCGGAAGTGTGTGTCGCTGAGATGTAGTCTGTCCAGGAGGGCCCTGTCAGGTGGGGTGTGATGGGGCACCTGCCGTGGAGATGGGGTCTGCTGGTAGGAAGCAGCATCTGGAAATGAGCATGGGGAGAGCAGGGCACAGGAGGTTGTTGCCTAGAGGGTCTGTTGCTGGTGCTTGGTTTCACTATAGGTGGGGAATAATTTATATCAAGCTGTACGATGTATAGACAGTGCTTTAATTCATGCTTCCGTGGTCAACAGTTAATTATAACTGTTAATGGCAGGTTCAGTAACAGTGCAGGACTGCACTAATTATAAGTCCTGGCTTTTCATGGGCAGCAAACTCCCCGTTAGTGGCAGGCTGTGTTTACACAGTGAATGTCCTGCAGTGCCCTGTAATGAGAGCACAGAGGGCAGAAGGAGCAGTGCTGCTGTGACTGCCATGCCCTCAGCTCTGAGCTCCCTGCCCTCCCTGCTGGAGCTGGGAGAGGGAGAAGGAATAGAAGCTGACACCCACCAGAAACTCTCTCAAGGGATCAAGCACGAAGGAAGGAAGAGCATCGGCTCAGTCTCCCTCTCCGGCTGCAGGGACTCAGGGATTCACAGCTCTGCATGCTGCTGTGTTCAGCTTCACACACTTCACCCTTCTCTCCCGCCCTGACAAACGTGAACTCGGCATCCAAGGGACTGAGGGCTGATGTTTGGGAATGTCACAGACTCACGTCTGGGAGAAAGCCGTGCTGCTTTCTGCTCAGGTTCAGATCGCCCAGCGTGAGCTGGGGAAATGGAGCACATGGAGGAAAAATCAGTCTTCTGGCACCAGCGTGTGTGGAGCCAAGGAGGAGGTGGAGATGTGCAGATTGTGGGTGCAAACAGTTGTTTCCCTCTTGCTCAGAAAGGTACTAAGTCGCTGGTGAAAGCTGTACAACTTGTACCTTCATAAAATCAGGCAATGAGTGGTAAACAAGGGAAGGTTTTATGAACACTGTCCTTCTTGGAGGTTTAAATTAAATCTAGTTGGTGATCTATTAGACAGGCTCTCTCATCTCAACTTCTGTGGCTCAACTTTCCCTGCTGATGCTCCCTCCTATCCCAGCTGCAAGTGCGCGTCACCTCCCGGTACTGGCAGGTAGGGAAGAAGCACAGCAAGCCTCTGTGCTGTCTGCTGCCACCAGGCTTATTGTCAGCTCCCTTCAGGCTGTATCATCTGTCTCTGAGCTGCTCCGCTCCCTGTTTCAGCCTGTAAGTTGCTGGCAGCTGTTGCCTCTGTCATTAGAGCTCTTGAGCACGGGAGTGGCAGTGCTAAGATGCTGCTGAATGGCATTTTGGCCAGCAAGCGATATTTTGTCATGTGAGAATTGCATGTGCAAAGGTACAGCTACTAATTAAAGCCTCACGTGGAACCTGCGGAGTTATTTGGACTTCAGAAACAGAGCTGCAAAATACGTTTTTTAAGTCTGTGTCCTCTGGTAATAAAGCCATCGGCATTTGAGGCTGTGTTGGCTGTCAGCCATCCCTCTCTGGTCCTTTCTTGCCTAATGAAGGTAGTTGCTGGATGAAAATGCAAAGGTTTGCGTTTGAGTTGTGAAATTCATGTTTGCACCACTAATCACTTGAAAAATCTATCTCCGGAACTTCATTTGTTAGGAGCAGCTGATTAGCCGCTCCCTGTGCTTTCTCCTTTTAATAAGACCCCTGAGTCGAACAACAGAAGGGCTATAATTAAGGAGCACGTATTTTCCTTTCCCTGAGACATTCTGGCAGATGCTGGCAGGAGCAGGGCAGAAATGCCTTCACATCACTTGTGCAAGTCTGCACTGTACCCAGGAGAGGCTTTGTCCCTCTCTGCACCAGCACGGGCAAACGTGCTCTGATTGCTGCTATGTGGCTTCTGCAGCATGCCCTGTCCCTGCTGGGCTGTCCTGGCAGGATGCTCTTCCTTTTTTTGGCTGTTAGCAAAGTGCACCTTGAAGCTGACAAGGAGCCACGGCAGAGCCGGACTCCAGGTTTCCCTTGTGTGTCTTTCTCTGTGGCCCCATGTTACTCATGGATGATGATGGAGGTGACCCAAAGGTCTTTCACTACCTCTTGCTATCCTCCTACCTAGCAGAAGGTAACCCAGGGGTCAGCATTTTGTACTTCAGGGTTTTACCTGGAGAGTTTGGCTTGAGTGGGAAAGGATAACTCTAAAGGTCACGGCAATGGATGTATTAAAATCCTAAAGACTCATCCTTCTCTGTAGTGCCTTCCCTGCACAAAAGTATCGAACACAAAGTGACGAGCAAGGCCATAGGTAAAAGGTTGTTCCGTGAGCAAAGTTGAGGGCTTTGTTTTTTTTCCTTACTGCTCCTTCTGCTTTCTAAATAACCACGTATCAGCCATCTGACTTGGAAAACATTTTTAGTATGAAAAATTAATTAGATACAATCTAAGCATGATATGACCTTGATTTTTCTCCAGTGCCAAGAATAGCTTCCAACCATGAGCTGCTGGGAAATATGTCAATAAAGTAATCACTCCTCTTAAAGTTTGTGTGGAATTGATCCTTTTTTTTTTCTCCCCCCAAAGCAAACAGCACTCCCAAACTGGAAGCGTGTTCTATGCGGGCAGTGCCTGCGTTCCCAACCAGCCCAGCCCAGCTGTGCTTCAGGTGTCAGCCATACAGCCTGCTGCCTTGGCCAAACAACAGAGGCTAATGGAGGCTGATTGGGGGGTAATAGTTTTACGATGTGGACAAATAATTATTAAGGACTGAAGCAATTCCGTCAAGCCCTGAACTTGTGACTGAGCTGAAACTTTAACCCCGGTCTCCGGAGATATAGACAAAATGTCAATACAATTAAAGAGAGGGATGGGGAAAGGGTTTGGGTCGTTTTTTTCTTCCTTCTTTTCAGAACTGATAAAAGAACAAAAGCGATTTTTAAATAAATCCACACCCTCCAAAAATTTTGCAATGTTCCAAGAGCAAAATACTTCCTAGGAAAATCTGTATATTGCAATGATCTCCCTAAGAAGGATCAAGAGTTTTTTAACGGTGTATTGCTGTACCTCTGTCTTATGACAGTTTTGAGAGTAATGCATTTCTGTTGTTTTTTCTTTGTTGTTGTTGCTGTTTCCAGGTATCTGCAGGTGTTCAACTCTACCTGGAAACAGACTGTGTAATGAAGCACGACAAAAACTCTTTAGCGTGGCCCTGCTCTACAGTGTCAGATCAGTCAACCATCTGGCTTGGGAAAGTGGAATCGTCTTGATTACTGAAGTGTGCAGATCCCTCTGGGAGCTGCAGTGGCCGCTGAACGTCTCTGGAGCGCTGCGCTCTGCTCACATGTCCTTCACAGCAGCTTGCTGACAAGGCTTGACACGAGACAGACACAAATCAATAGCTTGTTGTTAAATGTTAGTGAGATGGAATTTCAGGGAGCCTTCATGTTAATGTCATTTGGCACTTACGTGGAATGAACACCAGAGAAGGCAAAGCAGGCTTGAACTTGGCTCCAAGAGTGATACGAAGGTGGTCCTGGCATCTGTTTCACTGTCTGAGGTTGGTTGTGTCCCCACTGTGCTCAGTGCTCAGGGATATTGCTGCTCCTTCGACTAATTCCTTCCTAATGTGTGACAAATTATAATTTCTGGAATCCTTACCATGCCAGAAACATGGGCTATCAAAAACTAAAGTTCTTCATAATATACACCTGAATGGTTGAGTGTCTTCTATGCACGCTGGTTTTGATCTGTCCAGGCTATGAGCTCCAGCTGACCTACTGAGAACAGAGACTTGGGGTGGAATGCAGCACCGTTTTCACTCTAGCTTCAAGCCTCTCTTTACTAAGTGTAGCTCTTGGTTGTTGTTATAACTCAAAGCTGATGACCGTTCTTCTCCTGTGTCTCAGAGGTGCTCTCAGGAAAGCGGGTGGCCTGTGCATGAAGAGTAAACACGTCGTGTTCCGGAGTCGCTGGATTTGGTGTGCAGGTACAGTTGGGTTTACAATACATGTGTGGCAAGTCTGAGGCTTCCCAGATGAGATCTGTATGTTACCATTGATGAGTGCAGACAGATGAGCAAAATCTCCAATTCTACCCAGACAAAAGCCCTGGGGAGGAAAAGGATGGGTCTGGTGAAACCTCAGCTGTTTGGTAGCCTGCTACTTCTACTGGTAAAATCACATGGCTTTCTCAATGGAGCCAAAGTTTATCCCTGTATTTCCCTTGCTTTGTAGTTGTTGTTATTTTTTAGTTAAAAAATGACCCAAGAGAATGGAAATGATTTGTTTGACCTAGAGACTATGGCTGCTGAAAGTCCCTAATTCTCCCCCACCCTCCTTCGCTTCCCCAATCAAAACTTTAATTTGCATTGTCCTGATTAGTAAACCTGAATTATGAGTTGTTAAATCGTGGTTCTGGGCCATTGCGTCATGTCTACGTTCTTGCTAAATACTGTGAGAAGCTTCGTCTTTGCTCTTTCCCAGTAAGGGAGTGGTGGAGAGGAGGAAGCAGAGGGAAACTGAGGGTCTGGGTAGAGCCAGCGGGGTTCAGAAGGCTGACTGAGCTGCTCTAGCTAGAAATGGGCAACGAGATTTGAGATGGAAGTAATCTGTTTCCTGTGTGTATTTTGGGATCTCAGCCTGGGTAGAACCTGGGTAAACACTTTCTCTATTCATAATAGCCCCAGATGATGACAGGTTTCCTACCTTTGATCCTACAAGCCAAGTGCTTTATGCCGTGTTCAGTGCACTGGTGAATGCAACTTAGGTGATGGTTCTGGCTTACCTACAGCTGTGGGGGTTTGAGACAATTTGTTGCTGTACAAAGGAGATGTTCTCTGCATCTCTGTCATCACTCCTGTGAATATTTAAGCCTTTCAAGGCTTTTTGACCAGGACTGGAAAGCGTTTGCTTTTTCAGGAGGATGGCTACTGAGAAGTTAAAACCAGTTAGGAGATGAATCTAAATGCTGAACAGTAAAGTGGATGGTTTTTATGTAGCCCCAACCATCTGAAATGTGTAATCAACCTACCAAAAATCCTCAGAAGCGTATGAAGTAGAAATTCAGTAATTTATGTAGAAATTAACATGTTCAGGTAAGCTGTTGTTTTATTTGTAGTGCTGCCTACAGCTGGTGCTGGTACGTGGGTGACAGGATGTGGAGGAGTTGCCAGCAGTGGGTTTTTCACCAGCTTTGCTGGCTGGCCAGTGCGTGGGATGTGCCTTTGGGCAGTGAAGTGACACACTGTGCTGATGGAGAGGGTCAGGGAGAGGGCTTAGTGCAACCAGTGATGAGAGAAAAGGTAGATAAGCAGTTAATCCTGTAGCTGTGGTGCAGCGTCTGGAGGCAATGTGGAAACTGTCGTAAAAATCAGCCGGGGACTGTGGGGAGGGCTGGGGAGGTCGTGCTTGGGGGCCACGTTCTTTGAGCTCCTGTTCCATGCGAGGCTCATTCTGAGCCACCTGCAGCTTAGGAGCAGTGCAGGACCTGCCCCTGCTGGTGGCCCTTGCGTGGGGACGTGATGCGCTGGCAACCTGCAGAGATGCTCCTTCCTCTGCAGCTCTGTACCTCCCCATCCCATCTCGGTGGTGAGCAGGTGTGGTGCAGAGCAGCTGATGAAGCAGGGGCCCGGTGTCTGGGCAGATGTGCAAGGCCAAAAGCAAATTTTCTTCCTGTTGTTACCGGACAGACCTAGCCAGGGTGGATATAAATGCCCATGAGTTTCCTATCAGCTGCGTCAATGGAATCATAGTGGATTTGGAGGCCAAGGCTGCAGTGCACGGTAGAGAGATGGAAAAAAAGACCTGAAGAGCTTGCTTGGATGATGAGAATCCAGAGGTTCTGCAGTGTGCTGGCATCTACATTTTATATTAAATATGTCAGGAGGATGGTTGTCAAGTCTGATCTCAAGGAATACGCGTCAACCTTTTATACTGACTTTGTTTTACCTTTAAAGCAATCGAGCTGCTCCTGGAGGCAGGTATTACTTGCATGCCACCTTTAGCACAATCAAATTAGCACCGTGTTTACTCTAAAAGCCGAAGCCTGGATGAACGCTCAGCACTGAAATGAGCACTGCACACGCAGCCCGACCCCTGCTCGCTCGCCCCATCTTGGAGAGGACTGTGCTCCCCATATGGTGCTCCTGCTATGCCTGCGCTATTTCTGGCTTCAAACGCTGGAATTGGAATGGGCAGATTTAAAAATAAGGCTTTGATCCTGCCAAGATGTCTGCTGCCCGCACCATGGATCTCTTTTGCCGGCAGTCCAACCGGTGCTGTGCCACGCGCCCTTCAGACGGATCCTGCCAGTCCTCTCCTAATGCAGGCTCCCACACTGAGTTCTTCTTCCTTCCCCCATTCCACAGACCTATTTCTGCCCATGTTGCTTTCTGTCCTGCTCTTCTAGCAAGCCCGTGTGCCTGGATCTGCATGTGCTTTGAATCTGATGCTGCTTATCCAGCTGGAAAGAAAGCAAATCTAGAGTCTGTGCAGTGAAGTGGGTCTTCCCTTCTTCAAGTGCCACCCAGAGCCTGGGGATAGAAGCTGGGGGTCTGGTCTTCTTCCATGTCTCTGTAAGCTTGGTTTGCTGCAGCCCTGCCACCCTCAGCTCTCCGTTCTCCGTTCACTTTTGGCACTTCAGCCACTTTGATGCAAGTGGCTTTGAACATTTTCTTGGGTGTCGCTGCCAAGTGCAGGATGCAGGCACAGGAATTTTCCCCATTTTCAGCAGCAGCAGTTGATATTTTTCCCAGACTCCCCAGTCACTAAGGGCAGATCAAAAATGTGATAGAAGAAACTAAACAAATGGAAAGTTATTCTTTTCCTTTGAATGTTACAGAAAGGGATTGCAGCTCTTTAGCTTTTCTTCTTTTGAAGTTTTAATTAGGTAAATTTATGACTATGCGCTGAGCGCAGAGGGTTAGAATAGATGATCTCGAGAGGTCCCTTCCCATCCTCAAGGATTCTGTGATCCCATGTGTTTTTAAAGCCTTCTTAAATGAGCAGTTGGTATTTTTTCAGCTTTTCCACGAATACAAGTAGCTATTATTTCTCAGCAGTAGAGGTACTATTACTCTTAATTATATTGACTGCTCATAATTTTTCTTTGTTCACAACCTCTTTTGTTCCTATCTTGCTCTTGCTATTTTCCAATGCTTTTTTTTTTTGCAGTTGCTGCAGATCCCCTCCGTGCAAAAACGTACTGAAAGTGGTTTTTTTCTTTTTTGCTTGTTTGCTTTTTTGTTTTAAACACCAGCCCCGCTGAGCCTGGTGTCAGAACCCGAGCACCCCTGGAATCTTAGCAGGTTGCGTATTTTCATTTTGGAATGAGGCGAGGAGCCAAATCTGCCTGAGAAAAAGCTAACGAACTCTGTAAATGAATTAGTCGGAAAAGTAAATGATAGTAACAACAACAGAAAAGGACTTTTTCCCTTGGAATATTTGATTTGTCCTCTGTGTCAGTGGGAAAAAAGGCTTGAAGTTTAGCAGGGTGCTCAGTTGGTGTTGTATAAAGCCCTCAGTATCTCCATGCTTGGTCTGTTTGCATGATGGGAATAGGAAAGAAAGAATCTTTTTGTTATTGTTCATCAAAGGCTTCCAGTGCTGCTTTTTTTTTTTTTTTCTTTTTTTAATTTACTGTCAGAGCCTGGGTTTCCTGGAACATCAAGCATTAATTATCTCCCTATGTTTGATGACCTTTCAGTCAACTCAGATTTTCCTTTTGGATTCAGTACTAATTCCGTGGCCAATTTTTTAGGGGTCTCAGCGTGGCCTTTAATTAGAAGCCAGCAGCCCTGCGTCCCCACTCAGCCCCAGGACTTCAGATACTCCAGCTGTAGTGCAGACAGACAATTAAATGTAACATCTCGTGGTTTTGAACGCGTACCTAAACACAGGCAAAGTTTTAAATGGTGTTTTACCTGAAAAAAAAAGAGCACCTGAAAATATGATTAAAGCGTCATATGCCTCATTTTGGGGCTTTCTGCCTTACAAGTGTGGGGTCTGACTCCAGTTGGCAGGAACTTCTGAAATGCTCAAAGGTTGTGGATGCCCCTGGAGAATGCAGCCTCGGAATAACGTTGGTGGTCACGAAGCCAGATGCCAGCATTCAGAACTGCTGGAGTGTGACATCCTGCCATGCCTCCCTGCCTGACTGCAGTGAGCACCGTGCTTCTCCTGACAAAGAGCCAGGGACGTGTGGCACCTGTGGGACTCAGCCTGATGGGAGCTGGTTTGGGGAGAATGCCTGGGCTGTGGTCTTGGGGTACTTGGTGGTGGTCTAAATGAGTCCCATGGAGGAAGAGTGCAAGTCTGATTGCCAGCTTACGCTGCAATCCATGCAAGAGGCAACGGGTGAGGGCTGCAAGGTGCTGTTAAATTCCTGCAGAATCCCTTAAAAGGGAAGGGGATGCCAGCTAAGTAATTAATAAAAATTACTTAATTAAGTAATTAATAAAAAAGTAATCCCGGGAGAATTTGGTAGTCTGTTATAGTTGGCTCTGGAGAGACAAAAGACAGTAGGAGAACTGCTCTGGGATTTCGTTTCTTGTTATGATCCATGGCAAACTTCTTGAATTTCATTCTTGTCTAGACATTCTTCTCGTGTGTAAGAAAACAGTGGTTGCATTTATATATAAAAACCAAACAAAACTCAACAAACTCAAAAACCTCACACCCCAACACAACAATCTAACGTGGTTTAAATGGATTCCATTGGCCAACTACTTGAGCAAATATAGCAACATGCTCACAAAAACAGTCACGGTGAGGTTTTTTTTACAAATGATGATGATGTTCTGAGATGGGCTCCAGGTAGAATTTAAATAATGGGATCATTGGATACCACTATACCGTCCAAACCACTTTATCTCCCAAGTAGTCATTTTGTTGCCCAAGTAGTCGTTTTGATGATGGATAGGGCTCTTGGCCTGGGCTGATGACTAGGAGAGAGATCTGTAGGTGCTGGAGCAACGTAAGTAGCCCTGCAGATGTCTCTGGTCTGAAACGAGCTGGCAGATTCGAGTAAGCAGTTTTCTATGGAGAGACCCCAAACTTTGTCGGCTTCTTTTGACTGTAGTATCCATTCTTGGTTGGGAGGACAAATTCATGTTTCCTCTGGCTGTTACAGCCAAAGCATCTAAATGAACTAGCAAGTTTTCCTCACTAGGTATGAGGGTGAAATGAATTCTGCACAGGGAATAGCTCCACAAAGGTGCCACTTCCATCACATTATGTAAATAGCCTGTGACTAATAGAGAAGCCTATGAAATGAAATAAAAGACATCAGTCAGTGCATTTGCATGGAAACCAAGCTGTATGCCAAAGGAACCTTGTTTAAAAACGAGCAATTGTAGACAAGATAATTCTAAGGTTGTCACCGTGGAGCATTTCTGAGAGGCTTATTAGCATGGAAGTGAAAGGACAGTGTCATTCTACATCTGTGGAGTTTGAGGTTCCACTGACTACATCTGCAGCCCATCTGACCTTTTGTTGTGAAGTTACTCAGAGCTTCATTTTAGATTAGCTCTACTATGAGAGTATTACTCTAAATACTGTTTTAAAATATTCCTTTGGCAGCGGGCTGGGTTCACACCTGAGTTTGGGAGCAGGTGTCCTTCCCCTCTGCAGGACATGCTGTGTTGAGGTTAATGTCTCTCTGACACTGTTTGTGTCTGTAATTCCATATATTCTGTGGAATATTTTGGAACTGAGTCTAATGAGGCCCCATGGGTGGGGCCATGGGCAGCCTGGTCTAGTGGGTGGCATCGTGCCCACAGCAGGCGGTTGGAGCTGGGTGCTCTGTAAGGTCCTTTCCAACCCAAGCCATTCTGTGATTCTAATAAGAAGTATTTTGCAGAAAATTGAAGTTATATTGAGTCTTGCTGATAACTGCAGCTATTTCTGCTTGTCCTTTCCTGAACAGAGTTCCTCTGCCAATTCTGAAGTTCTCCAAACTCTGTTGCTCGCTCTTCTCTATACATCTGCTGACAGCGTATCCTGTCTTGATCATGCCACCTCTGTCTTGCTCTAAGGTGAGTTTTGTTTTATAGTTGGGACGTGAATATAAAGGTTTCAAAGCATTCAATGTATTTACAACTGTGTGATGGGGACATAGTGTGGCAACTTTTTTTGCCATTGTAGCACCCCAGGAGTTTTTATCACATGTGGAAATAGTGATAATGCAGGAAAATGTGAAGATTTTGGCTTAAACAAGAAAAATCAAAAGACTTTTTCCCTGTTTAGATTTCAGTGAGTTAAAACACAATAGTAGAGGCTGCTTCCATAGCAAATACGTACCAGTTGGGCTGCAATGCAGCAGTGGGAAAAGCTCTTACACTATTTGTTCTGCAGATAACATTTTCTGAGCTACTGAAGGGAAACTTCCACTCAGACAAGTTGCAAATCCTTGCAAGGCATCTAGAGAAACAGTGCTTCTAACACGCTGCTGATGTCTGAGTACAAATCGTGAGGTGCCGCAGTAAGAAGTTGCTGTGCCCTTGAGTCATGAATTCCCTTGAAACCTCCCTGTCTTATGATCCTGTCCTTCACCAAAAGGGATGGCAGTGCCATGAGCCCTGAGAATGCTCTGTAGCTGTTTGCATTGGTTTTAGTTAAGCGTTTGTAATGCTGAGAATTCACAGTGTTTTAAATTCTTTTTCCCCTGGAAAAAGCAAATATCTCGCTTTTCACTGGTCTCTGTTTGTCTAATTAGAGAACATATGAAGTGCTAAAGCAGTTTCCAGAACCGTTTGCTCAAGAACTGTCCTACTAATATTACAAGCAATAATGTTTAGCAGCTGGGCAGTGTGAGTGTTTCACAGGTGATGTTTATTTGTCAGGAGGAATCAAAGTATTTAAATAACGTGCAGCAATGGCACTGCTTTTGTACACATACAAAATTACAATCAGTAATCAGCCGAGTTCTCTGTTCTACAGAATGACTTTCACAATAAATGCTGTTTACCAAGTATCTAACTTTAGTTATATGTGCTTACAGTTAAACCAATTAACCATAAAGTACGAAGATATGTAAGGATATATTAATTTAAATGATTCTTTATAAATATATCAGCATGGTCTGTGTGACCGAACTACCTCAAGCGTGTCGTGGTGCACTTTTTCATTATTTAATCCCACATCAGTGCTAAGAATTTCTTTGTACATTTGGGTAGTGTTTGTAAGTCCAGGTCCCCCAGCTTGCTTCCCATGTTCGATTCCGTGTGGCTGCTCCCCCATGGAAGCTCCCTGTGCGACATTAGGTTACCTCAAGTTACAGCGTTCTGGTGAGCAAAGCTGTTACAACTGCATCCACGTTATACCAATAAAATATGGGAAAATAACATTTCCAGCATTTTCTAACACAGGGCAATATTTGTCAGCTTAATACTGAGTACTGTGACCTGAGCCATCTTTAAATATTCCATGTTGCACAGTTACGTACGTCTCTATCACGTGTCACGTTGGAGTCCATAATACTCATGTATTAAAAATAAGTAACTTCTGTTTGTCTGATTCTATTCCTGTTAAAGTCAGTTCCCTCCTACTGAGTCTGGAAATTAGGTATCAGGCTGCATACAAAGCCAGTGGGTGTAGTGAGAGAATGCATGGCACCGAGGGTGGCACCCTCAAGGCGGTGATGGCACTGTGTGCAGTGAGCAGTGATTTTTGAAAGTCCAGCATTAAGAGAAGAGATACTTGATAACTGAAAGCTCGGAACAGAAATGGAGTATCAGCACTTGAGTCAAATGAAAGTGTAGGGAAGAACAAGACAGAAATCAAGGCACAAGTGTTATTATTCACGTTGGGGTCTGAAGCAGTCTCACTGCTCAGAGAGCTTCCACCTGGTAATGAAGAACCTCTTATTCCAAGAATCAGACTGAACAAAGTGATTGCTTAACCCTGATCAAGATGACAGGTGTCACAAAAAGCAGCAGCAGCCTTTTTTTTTTCTTTAACTGATTAATGTCACAAATATGAACTGCCTAAGCACTTACAGAGGGATGGTCAGGGGAGCATCCATCAGTCCTGGCCTTCTCAGGGTCACAAGAGTTTCTGCTGGCCCTCTGACCATATAATTTGGACTAGTGTTCGCTCCATGGCTGTATTTAAACCACTAACAACACTTCTACTGTAAAACTAAGCACACTTGGGCATGGCTGTGGTGAGATGGCACTACTGGTATGGGAGACACTTGGGCCAAAGTCACGCTTGGGAATCTCAGCTGGGCCTCATTCAAACCCTAAATACTATCTGAGATGTGTGCCACAATGGGAAGAGAGAGTGTTCTTAACTCTTGTGTTGAATATTAAAGAAGTGGAGCATATTGCAAATGTCATGTGCTTGTGAATTGCTTCAGTCAGTGGCTCTGAAGCTGTAAATGGTGTGCTCAGGTCTGAGAGGGACCGTGGTAGAGACGTGTTCCAACCTCAGAGGAGGCTGGTTGGTAGCCCAGCCTCTAACTTGTTACAGTACTTTGTCCTGTGAATGACCTGACAGTATGAGATAGCTTTCTGTATGGGCACCGGGACCTCTGCAAGAAGTGTAATTCCTGAATCAGATTTGCTCTCAATTAAGGAAGTGAAATGGTGCTAATTAATCATTTCCTTGCCTTAGAGGAAGGCAAACTCCATCGCCTCCCCTCCACCAGCTGCAAATACACACCAGCCCCTCTGTTTCTGCGCGGTGTGTCGCAGTGTTGCTGGCTGGGTTGCTGCTTTCTGCTTGGTTCAGCGCCTGTTGTGCTGGGCAGGCAGATGGTGTGTGTCAGCAGAGAAGGGAGCCCAGTGGTTGAACTGACCGAAGGTTGGAATTAATGGGAACCATTAATACTGAGGTACTCTCAATAGCTGATTATTAGCCTCTACTAGGTATTTTACTCTCTCCCAATTTTCTTTCTGTAATGCCAAAAGCAGATGTGCTTAAGCTGTGGTTGTTTATGCGCTCTATTTCATGTGCACTATATTTGATCTAATTAGAAAAGAAGTGCTATGTTGTGCCAAAACTAATTCATACCTGTCACTCAAATACTTGATTTCCATGTCAATAGTTCTGCCTTTCTTACTCTTGCAACTATCACTGCTCTTGTGACTTCAATGGGATCAGGCCCTAATAGGTTTCAATGAGATCTTGCTCAGTGGGAATCAGGAAGCAGTTGTCAACTGAGCCTTTTTCTAAGAGCTTGAACAAGAGAAAGCAAGTTGATCTCTAAGGCAGTGGGTCGTTGGACTGAGGTGTATCATTTGAACAACTGAATTTTAGCTGATTTTTATGTTGGCACTATCGCATGGGTGAAGAATCGCTTTCATTAATTTTCATGACCACACTGGAAAATGATTTTTATTATGATTTAATTTGAGAGAAGTTGTGTTCAATATGACATCATCAGGTTTCCATACATTGCATAACAAAAGAAGCTTCCAACCCTTCCAACTCTAAGGATTCAATGGTTTTACAAGCTCTTCTCAAGCATAGTCAAACAGAAACAACTGCAGATGCCCCAGATGTGACCTCTTGCTAGTGCAGAGATGTGGGAAAGATATTTTGGAAATTAAAGGAGAAAACTATTTTTCTATTAAAAGAAAAACCCATAATCAGGGTAAGTAGCAGAAACAATTTACTTTGAGTTCATAGCATGTCTGTTTCATAATGGAGATTCTAAAAGGTCAGTTTTAAAGGCCAGCGATGATGAGAACAGAGAAAGCAATGATCTATACCAGTGGTTTTGAGGAGGATGCAATGCTTTTAGGAGGAATGCTAAATACATATTGCGTCTTGATCAGCAGAGGTCTGATGCAAATTTGCAGCACAGCAAATGGGGCTTGCTTTAGTGCTCATTTAAAATAAAGGAAAAAAAAAAAGAAATTCCAACTCCAACCTTTTCTCACATTAAGGTACAGTTTCTAGGATGAACCGGTATTAAAGCAAAGTGAACTCCATGCTGGGGCTGGAAGGAAGATGCTAGTGAAGGTTGAGGGTAACTTGAGGGGCCTTCCTCTCAGTATAAACTGCTTATAAACTGCTGTGCAAAGTTACCATGTAGTGGAGATGGCAATGGTGCAGGGCTGGAAAATTAAAAAGACAAAAATCAGTTTGTAAAAAGGCTGATGAAGTTGAGGAAGCCTCAGTATTCATGGTTTACTTAGGCAAAGCCAGGTGTGTAGGAAGGACAGCTGCGTCAATGGAAATACTCTTACAGTGACCTGGAAATTGTGGATTAAAAAATAAGATGTTAATACTGTTGATATTCATTGTTCTTTAAAACTCTTGGAAATGGTTTATTAGCATTAATACCATCATGAAATACTTGTTAGCAGTATGCCTTTGGGAACATGATTCTGTTTGTGCTGAATTAAATGGCAAAGACCACCTCTAACTTCAGTTAGATGAGGTACCAGGATGAAGGCCTGCAGAAAAAGGTCATCTGCAGCAAAATGCAACATTTTGGAAAATGCTGCTGGATTATTTTAGGTATCCACAGGAGGGTGGTTATTCAGTTTCAGAGAACCCTTAGATACATCAGTTTGCAGATTTGAAAGGGCAATGTTTTCATATTCCTCTTGTGATGCTGAGCATCTGCAGTGATGAACTAGCACTCTCAAATCCTTCTGAAAATTCTTGTTGAGGAATCCATAGAAGATGGGATTGATACATGTTGAGATCATGGCCACGAGGTGGCACAATGTAAATGCTAGGTTATGATTACAGCTCATCAGTGCCTCGTGGTTCCAGTCAAAAACAACATTGAATATATTGAGAGGCAACCAGCAAGCTGCAAAGGTCACAACAATTGATATCAACATCAAATTAATCCTTTTGTTTTCACTCAGCCTGCTCTCGTTCTCTCTCATCCTATCTATTTTACTGTGTCTCCGCCGGAGGCATACAAATATCTTGAGATAGCAGATGAAAATAAACCCCAGTGGGAAGCAGTACTGGAAAAGCAGCAGACTCGTGGTGAAAATCAGTCGTTCTGTAACAGAAGGCCAGGCCTCGATGCATGCGACTTTGTTCTTATAGAAATCGCTGTGGAGGGAGAGGTGCTTGAAGGGTTCGTCCGTTAAGTGGTGAAACATTAAAAAAGGAATGGATATCACCAGGGAGAAAACCCAAATGAAAATTATTCCCCAGTAAGCATGTGAGGTATTAGGCTTCCAGCCACGAGGATTTACAATTAACTGGTATCTCTCAATAGCAATCAGTACAAGCGAGAAAATGGAGACTGTGACAGATATACTTTGTATGAAAGAGCTTATTTTACACATAGCTTCCCCAAATATCCAGTAATCCATTAAAGTGTATGCCACTGTGACAGGAATACACATGATGCAGATCAATACATCCGATAAAGAGAGGTTGGCAATCAAAATGTTTGTAACATTTTGAGCTTCTTTCTGTCTCTTTATTATAGTAATCAGGCAAATATTTCCAAAAAGCCCCACTGCTGTAACTAATGTGTAAGCTGTAATAAGCAAGAATACTGCAGGGAAGGAAGGTTGACAGGTATCAAAGTTCAAAAACTGAGAATAGCTGCTGTTTGGGATAGTTTGATTAGGTAAAGTCTCTGTAGGAGGCCGAATGGCTTTATCCATTGTGAAGCATCTCCCAGTCTATGGGTAAAAACTAGCTAGGAAGGTGTTGCATCTGTGAGTACATCCATCCCCTTATCACTTAGAAGATGTTTTCCTTGGAGTTTGCAAGGCGGTGATTACTGTGATTAAATCTTTGTATTTGGTGTCCTTGAAGTTTAAAGCAAGTCTGATGTAATTACTGCACTGATGAGTTCTGAAAAGAAAAGCAAATGGTCTAGTGTTAGTGGTTTTGTACAGAAAGGTGGGTGGAGGCTGGTCCTCCTTTTCTAAGGCTCTGTACTGACTGCTAGAGAACTATGACTGTGATGTTTGAGAAATAGCAGTGACAGCTCTGTTTAACACTGCATGAACGTTTTCACACAAATCCTCTTTTACTAACCGTAGGTAAATGTTACTTTTCAAAATAAAATATTTTAAGATCTATCTCAGCCAAAGATTTAGCAAAGTTTGAGGAACGCCAGTGAGAGCGGTCTGTTGCTTTTGGGTTATCAGAAGAATGAAGAATTGGATCCTGCCATCAGATTGCTGCTTTAGACATCATACATACGTTTCCTCTAAAACTAGAAAGCAGTGTGAGCTAATTCACCAAATCCCTCTGGTTTAATCCAGAATGGTGCGTGCTTGAGCATAAGTGGTATTCAGAGCCTCTATCAATGACATCTTTAAGGGAGTACCTTGTTTTGCTTACTTATTGGAGCTAGCGTGTCCTTTTTCCTCAATCTAACCTGAGAAAAATGTTAACTGTGCAAAGATCACATCTTAGTTACACACCTGATTGTTTCCTATCTGCAGTTGTGAAAGATTGTCTGTTTCATCTCCCTACACACCACTCACTGTTGTACGAGGCTGACAATTGATACCCCCAACATTTTCTGTGATTAGATGCAGCATGTACTCCAGAGATACCCAGCTGACTCTTCTTTCACTTCTAACTTTAACAGCTGTCAGGCAAAGAATGTAATACAATACCATTCTGTTGTTATAAAACTAATAGTAATGGGAAGAATTAGCTTCAGCAAAAATTCTTGATGGGTCTGAATTTATCATTGAGTTAAAAAGTTAATCTGAAATCAAAGGCTCACCAGCTTTCTAACCAGAAAAGGACTGTGTTTCCAACCTGGAGAAATAAAAAAAGGAGGAGGTAAGAGTGAGCTCTGAAATTTGAAGATGGGTTGATATGTGCCATACATAACAACTTTCAAAACTGAACTGTTAACTCACCGTAATTCCTTTTTGAAGAAGGAATTATTGGAAAACTTGCTGGAAGAAGGTCAGTCGTCATCCCTGGTAATAAATACCATAGCGTTGTGAGTCCTGTGGAGAGAATGGGATGGAGAAGCAGTGGAATGTTAGGGGACGCAGAAAAAGAGGAAGGGATGGGTAGATGTTTTATTATTACAGAAGTAATTTTTATATGTAGAAGTTTCATCAGCCTTTTTACAGAAATGATTGCCACTATTTAATCACTAGGGAATAAAAACTGTTTGGTGCCTTGTGCAAGATTAAGCACAAGTCCAAGACTAAACTGGAAAATATGATTTTATAGCTGTTTGATTTCCTACAGCTACCCAAAGAATGTTACACCTAAAGCTATATCCAGAACTGCTTTATTCTCATGCTTCTACTTGACCTTAGTTTGTGTTCTTCAAATTAAGATTTAAAAAAACAAACAAGCCTTTGTAGGATCTGTTATCACTGTCCTTCTGATTAAAATATACTTTAATAGTGTATTTTACTGTAGTTATGCTAGAATGAGAAGTAGCTGTAGATCTATGTGCCCGTATGTGGCTTGATGTTCCAAATATGCCTTAATTTGTTGTAGGGGTCTAACGTTAACGCCTGTAGTCTTCTTAAATAACCCAGCTGGCCCCGTTTCAGCTGTAGTGAGAGGGTGGCATAAGAGCTCAGTCAACAAAGCATCAAGAGCCATTGAAATCCAGTGGCTCAGTTGGATTTTGTAATCTCTCACTGGTGTCTGGAGCCTGGTAGATCAGGAAAACAGCTGTGTACTGAAATTAGTGTGCACCAGCTTGCAAAAACTCCTCTTACTGAGTTCAGTCAAAAGTGAGAGGATTTGGAAGCTAGCACAAACAGATGATGTGCCTCAGTAAAGCAGTAACGTATTTCCTGGAATGCACTGCAAACTGCTTTTCCCTAGAGTAGCACTAATTGCCTGGCTGGATTTATCATACAGAAGAATGCATGTGCTGGAAGGACAAGACAGCCGGTGCTAAATGTTGCCCTGATGAGCTTTGCTGCCACTTCCAGATGTATAAGGGTCCAAAGCCTGGCTGCTTTGTCCCAGTGGTGATCTTCCTCTTTGCACTGCCTGCAGTGTTCACCTGGCTCGCCTGACAGCTGCTGTTTAAGAAAAGGTGAGGTGTTAGCAGGGGCTCTGGCTCCAAAGGAAGATACTCTCAAAGACAAGCTCTGCTTTTTCCTGCTTGTTATGTCAGCAGGAGAAGCTGCAGGGACTAGGAGGCCATGAGGCTGAGCCAGGCTGATAATATTTAACGTTCTATTGGCTCCTCTCACTTCCTTATCCATGGCTGCAAAAGATGGTTTGGTAGTGAGTGTTGCATGTCCTTTCCCAGTAATTCACTGTGGACATCAGGGCCCCCTTGGCACTGCCTACCATTAAGGCCAAATCCCCATGCTGGCCTTCTGGGCAGCTCACTCAATGCATTAGCTTATAGCACACTCATCATCCACGCTGTCATGCTTTACTCAGAAAAAAAGATGAATTTCTTTTCACTGTTTGCTTCGTATTATGAGTTAAAAAGTGCTCACTTTAGTGCATGTCATTCTGAAAGGCAATTTAAACATTTTCTTGACAATAAAACAATTATACTTGTCTTGTTTAAGCATTTGGAGTATTCATAGTGTTAGAAAAATAAGTTACACCCGAACTCACTGCAGCATGTTGAACTAAATTGTAATACATACTGGTATTTTTTTTAAACTGATAAATATCGGTGGAGTAAGCATCCTTGAACTGCAACTACAGCTGATGTCAGAACAGGATTGCAATGCTTAATAAGAGAACTCATGTCTGTCACTTACTTCAATCCCTAATCCATGCATTTCAGAAAAGATTCTCTATCATAGACAGTGAGAGTTCAACACTGTGAGGAATGATAATCCACTTAGCCAGATGCTTTCATTCCTCTAGATGCAGAAACATTGAAATGTGCATAAGGAAAAAATTAAAACATAGTCTAAATTAAAAGAAGTTTTTAAAAGACTTTCTTTTTAAGTATTTTCTTACCTAAAATGCATAGTTCTGTCCCCTTGAAGTGACAAGTTAATATCTTGGTTGCAAACATCATCTGTCCATTAAGTTCCAAAGTATTGCAATCTGAATGAAACTTTCCATTCAATTTTAAATATAGGATGTACAGAATACAATTATCCTGTAGGAGTTATATTTAAGTAGCTTTTCACTCAGGTTTATAGATTCTCTGACTTCTTACCTGATGAAAAATTCAAGTCATATCCACACTGTCGTTAGCAAAATGTCTTTTCCTTTTCTGAGTTGATTACAAAGCCAGCAAACACATCTCCTTTGTGTATGAAAGATTCCAAAGCAGAGCCATCTGCTGCTGAAGCTGTACTTAAACTCTCCTTTCTTCTCTTTCTGAAACAAACCACAGTTTCACAATTTCCAACTGTGATCAAATCCGCCAGTCTGCAGAAAGGCTGCTGAGGAATAAAGCACGCTCTGGAATCCAAGAAGAGGCAAACAGCAGTGAGCAGGGAGGAGAAAGGACCAGTAGTCATGGGGATGGCTTTTCCTCACTGCGTTGCTTCCCTCCGCCCAAACACCTTATCTTGCAATTTCATTTTCAGTTATCTTATTTGTTCTGTACTGCAAATGTTTTCCCTATGTGGGATTTCATACATAAATATTTGCAGATGGTTTCTTGCTTTTTTAACTGAGGGGAGATATCAGTGTCCTAGTAAGTGCATCATTTGCTCTATTGCAATTAAATTCATCATATTTTCCACTATAAAGTGCTATGTTAAATTTTACACCAGAGTTATAACAATCTTAACGAAAAGCAAAGCACAACACCTTATACCACCACTTGCTGAAAAGGGGATTTATTATTACTACACTTCTTATTACTACTACTCTTTTTCCAGTAGAAGTCCATGGTCACTTTTTTTGTGTGTGTATGTGTTAAATATAGTACCGTTCAGCATGTGCCTGTTAAATATTTAGAGCAGATATTTATGGAACAGGAAATGAGCTCGTCCTTCTCAGACGTGGTATTTGGTAGACTGCTTTTTAAACTTGTCATTTCCTACCTGGCTCCCTTTGGCCCCCACTGTCCCGGCCTCTCATGCTGAACTGTCGTGTGGCTCTTTGGAGTTAGGAGCAGAGGCAGTAGAAAATGGTCAGGAGTTAGCATGTGTTTGCGTAGGGACAGACTCATGAAAACTAGCTGAGGATTCCTTGTTAAATTAGAGAAGTGGAAACTTGCAGACAAAACATTTGAGGATGCTGGCGTCTGTCTTGCTGCTTCTGCTTTTTGGAGAGTGTTCCGAAAAGCAGCAGGATTTTGGGCTTAAGCAAGACTGATGCTGTACTAAGAGCTCAGGTTAGAACTCAGTATCTGAAAACATGGTTAGTTGTCATGCTGCTGTGGTTGTAGAAAAGAGAGCTGGAGGGGGCCTCTCACATCAGCCAGATGAATCTCTTGCTCCGACTGCATTTGCTTCTATTTGTGATGTATTTGCCTAACCTGTCTTGTGAACATTTGTGGTGATCCTTGGTTATGTGTTCCAGTGCCTCATTTACTGTTAGGAAGATTCACTTAAAGCCTTACCCTAAAATTTCCTTCTCTTCACTTTCACCCATTGCTTTTTATTTCAAGAGTGGTCTCTGAATTCTGAAATTTTAGCCAAACTGCTGGGACTGTGCAATGTGAATATACTTTTCTAAAACATTTCTAGCACTTGCTGATTTTGATTATGTCAAAAACATTGCAAAAGAAAACTTTTCCAAAGTGCTTTACAATTTCTGCTTCTGGTTGTGGTAAAACCCAGGAAATGAATCAAGACCTAAAAATGAAATATGCTAGATGTGTATCAGAACAAGCCATAAAAATGGATTATCTGTTTATAAATGAAATAAGCCAGTAAAATTAAAAGATGTTCTGATTCTATTTATAAATTTTAATCAAACATCAGATTGCTTATCTACATTGGCATCTGTTTCTAAGATAGTACTGTGTGCAGTCCTCCATCTGTGGAAGGACTGAAGTGTTTAACATGTGATCCCATTTATTTTACAGTCATGTCTATCTGCTACCTTCTGTGGGCTTAATTTGTTGTAACCTGTTGTGAATTAAATATCATCTGACATCAGAGGCTCACAGGTGTAGCTGCTCTTGGTCTGCTTATGCTTGACGTCAAAGGTACATACACTGAGCGGAATCCATGGCTGGGAACGAAGGGGCCAAGGTATATTGTTTTCATCCACGTGCTGTAGTGTCTATTTGCAAACAAGGCTAATGGATAGCAGAATTGTATTTACTTTATATAAATGATCATGATATTTCTAAATTGCTCAATAAAAATGACGTGAAAATAGTCATTATCAGTTGGCATCGATAGCTAACTGGAAGGCAGGATTGCAACTAGTGAGAACTTCATGTGTAAGCTGATAACAAAATGTTGGAAATGCATTGTGGTTAAGACTGCGACTGGGTTGGTAAAGAAACAGTCAAGTGTAAATTTGGTTGCTCTACCTCTGTGGGTTTTCAGTGGTTCTAGAATCTGGTAGGATTTTCAGAATGATTGTATGAGTTTTATTGGGGTTTCCAGTAACAGTTTGCAAAACAAACAAATGAACAAAAAAACCTCTAAAATAATAGTGTACTGAGTCTCATTATACTGAATGTGAGTCATTACCCTGATAATCACCTATCAGCATTATTCCAATTACATGGTATTATTGGAGTAATAATTCCAATTGGAATATCTTTGCCAAGCTGCTGGTTATATGGTAGCTAGAGACATGATCTTGGGTAAATGTCCCCGTGGTGGTTTTAAACCAGGTAGTGTTTGACCCTTACCAGCACAGAGCCCAGGGCACTGTCATCTGAACCAGCCCATAGCTCAGCAGGGGCTCATGTATATGCAGTATGGTCTCATCTCAGTTAGAGTGAAGGCATGTTATTGCTGTGGCATAAGACCACGAGCAGTGTGGAAGACTAGAAGCCATAATAAGCAGTATTTCCACCTCTGAGTTTGTAATAATGTCTGCAGTGTTGGTAACAGCCTGTTGCTGAAGAGTTCTTTAGTACAAGTTTAGCTATGAGCTGCTTCAGTGACCTGTAATAACTCTGAAGGATCTGGAATATTTCTTCCTAGTAAGCGTTACTCTTTGTAGCGTTTCAAAGGGGCACTGAGAAATAAACGTAATGGGAACTCTTCCTCTTCGTGTTAGTGGCAGATGTGCCAGTTCACGTTGCAGAGAGTAAGACAGTGTGCTGTGATGGAGGAAAAACCCACTCCTTTCATGGTTTCCTATTTCATGGAGAGATCAAACCTGAATAAGATCTCCTCAGCAAATAGGTTATGATTTGACCAAAAAGCAACATCTGCTAATCAACTAAGTGTGCACTGTAAATTTTTCTCCAAAAATCATGCAGATAAAGAGGGATTGATGTGTATATATATATCAGTTGAAACACTAACCCTTAATACAGATCGTTTTTCCTAACTGGAGAAAAATTATCACAAAAATTCACTCACACATCACAATCTGGCATTTAGGTTTCACTCCCCTTTATTGCATAGTTCTAAAGAATGGCTTAGCAATATCCTTGATGCTGATTCTGGTCCTTACCTCCCAATTAGGTCATTCCCAGAATGAAAAGTCAACCGTTTTAAAATCTACTTAATCTTTAAATGAGTTACTTATAATAGTATTTGCATTTTAAAAATTGTATCATGCCGTGAACTTTCATCTCATTTCTGGACCTTCTTCAGTTGGCGTACAGCTGAGATGGAGGTTGATATGTCTGTGTCTGAAAGGTTAGCATCTTTATTGTTTGGGGCAACCGAGTCACTTTTCTCTTTTCTTACTGAAAAAGAGATAAGACATATGAGTAATTGAAATAGGAGTGCAATTGCATTAATTTATATTTTATAATAGCTTCCACTTTCCAAACTCTGATTCAATCCTTTGTAGCTTTTTAGAACTCCTCCAGCTGATGTTGTCCAAGAGCGATCTCTGCCAAAGACTGATCTATTTGAATAGCACACACATTTGCTTGTTCCCATTCTACAATCTTTTTATAACAACACTCTGAGCACCAAAGCCTGCCATTCTTATGCCGTGAATTTTTTTACTGTCCTAATTTTTAATTAAGAAGTACTTAAGAAATTGAAAGAAACTTTTTTTCATCACGGCCTGTTTCTATTTTCCTCCACGTTTCGAGCTGCAATAACAATTTAGATTTTCTGAATTAAAGGTACGAATTCTAGATTGCTATTTCGGGTCTACAAAGCCTTACTTTTTATACACCTCCTCATTTTAAAATTTCTTCAATGGCACGGATAGATATCTTACAGCTCATTTCAGGCAGGTACATATTGAGCTTCGTAGCATAGCTGCCCCTGCTGTTTTCAAACAAAGCTAAACGTCAGTCGTTCAAAAGAAAGACAAAAAAAAGTGCCCGGCAAAGGTTCTGTGGAGCAAGGAGTAGATGTGGCCTAGGAATAGCTCAGGGAAAAAAATGAAATCTAGTAGATTTTAACTTAAACATGAAACACATAAAGAAAGGGCTGCAGGCTTAGGAGATCTGAACATGGCCAAAATTGCTGTTGGCTCCAGGATTGGTCTTCCTTATTCAAAACTTATGATTGTGGTCTATCTTAGTCCAAGGTACAGTGAAAGATCTACCCTTCCACATCTGTTTCAGCATTGCTAGACTCTTTGATCTTTGATGTGTTTTTCTGACTCTTCAGACTGCATTTCCCTGCCGTACTTTCATCCCATCCCTCCAAATCATGACCAGCTCTCATATGAACTTGTAGGAAGGAGAAGAAAGGAAATAATCAATTTTGACAGAAGAGTGGAAAGATGAAAGGGGAGAAGAGAAACTGAGCTTCAGACATGAGAGGAGGGGAGAGGGCAGGAGTTAAAGAAAAATGGTAGTGTAAGTCCAAATAGAGGATCCAAATGCCATGATCTGATGACTTCCCCTTCACCCTTCACAGAGATGTATTTCTCTTTTTCAGCACAGTTCCCTTACAAAGTGCTCAGGGAAGATGTTGTTCAGGAAGGTGAGCTTTTGATTGTACTTTCTGAATAAACAGTTCTTGGGGGTTATTCTGTAGTTACATTTTTATCTTATTGTGCATTAAGTAATTAAAGGAGGGGGTAAAGTGTTTTATTCCTCATCTGAATTTGCATGGGGCGGAAACTTGCATCCCAAGGAGTGTCCTGTTCAAACTTTAGGTAGGGAAAAGACTCTCTAGTTTCCTCTCAGTGCATTTTAATCCTTCTTTTTCCATGGAAACCCCATCGCGACCAGTGGTAATTCATGACAGTCTCAAAAGAAAGATCACAGACGTAATGTTTCTGCAGATTAAGGTACAAAGGGCAGAAAAGGATGAAAGATAAATATTTTGTTAGAAAAAGGCAAAGCAATAGCTCTTTCAAGGATGGTTGTATCTCTTTTATGAAGCTCTTCACACTCATAGCTTAATCAGGGGACCAGGATGAAGAAGTTTCTGTTGCTGTTGCATGTTTTATCTAAAATTTCTTGCTATTAACTGCAAAATTGCAGCATGCCTGGAGTGCTGATTTGGTGGCAGAGAAACTTCTAAAAGTCTTACAGTCTCTCTCTGGCTTGATTAGTCTAAAAGCCCTTGCCTGAATGTGTATAGATCTCCAAGTGATCTGGGAAATTACAGTCAAGTCCCCTTGATTCCGGACCATTTCTGCCTATGCATATTTAGAAGAATTTAGAGTGAGGTCTGTATGTAGCCCGGATATATTAAAATGATGTTAATGTAGTCTTCGAAGAGCATCATGTCAGTGCAGAACTCACTGCCCGAACAGCCTGCATGAAGGAATCCTGTGGGTTTCAAAATGCGTTCTATCTGCTGAAAGGTAAAACTCAACCTCTATCTAGAGGACTGCATTACACTCATAAAAACAGGTATAATCAAGTTCATAAGATACTCCACTGATATGCTTAAATTGCTTTTAATAAGAAATGAACAACACCTATTGGTCATGGAAGCCAACAACACTGATAAAATGATATTAAAGGAGTTGAAACAAAGGGTATGAATTTTATTATTTAATATCTTGTATAAAAGTGATGTTATAACTTAAAAGACTTTTGAATCTTAATATTGTTCTATTGTCCCTGAAGCTCTTTTCCAAAACTTCAGTATTCCTTTTCAGTCTTAGAAATTTGGACCCATTGAACAGAATCGCAGAAATATATTTCTTTAGTGATAAAAGATTCTATAATGGTTTTGTTTGTAGTGTATTTTATATCAGCTCTCACCAAGGATGTCCATGCTGTACATAGGAAGCTCAGTGCCTGAAAGGTGCTCTGCTAATTCCCGTTTTATGAACCAGTAATGCCCTCTTGTGGATCCTGGTGGGATGCTTTCTACTGGAATAACCGGTGCCTGAAAACGTGTTTCTTCTTGCTTCTAATATTCTAATAACTAAAATATCAAACTGAACAACTAAAAGGCACAGAGTTTGTAGGAATGGATATAGCAAGCGACCTGGTGTGCTGATGGAGGAAAGCATGAGTCTGATGGGAACTGGAGAGGTCTGGTTGGAGTAACCAAGGTGGCTCGGGCACACTGGGAGCTATCAAGAGCTGTGTGATGTCTGGGAGAAGTTGTTTGGCTGCCTAGGAATCTCTGTATCACCAGAGCCTGGTGGTAAGAGTACAGGCATGTGGATATGCGGCCCTCTAAGTGCAGGGTCTGAACTCTGAAAGTAGGGTTTGGGGCAAATACATGAAGTGTGTGGAATCGCGTATGCAGTGGTTGGCAGTGGGCAGCGCACAGGAGGACGGCAGGCCAAATGAAGTTAGGTCTGTCTGTAGTATCAGAGGAGGCGCTTCTATCTGCAAGAGATGGATCTGTATATGTTTAAAGGGTTTTCTTGTTTTCATTTCTTCAATCAGACAGAAGTGCAAAAGAAGAGGAAGCGCTTGGGTTATGTTTGAGTTGGGTCAGCTATTGATTTTGCCTGCTGATTTGTTTGCATTTCAAGGCCCTCATCTCCTCCTCCTGCTGAAAGCAGCAGTGACTTCTTTTTTGCTCTCTTCCTTGGCCTGCTTGTCTGTCTTGTTTTCAGGGAGCAAAGTGAGCCATAACAAAGCGTTGTTTTCCATGTTATCCACCGAGGCCATAATTAGCTCTTTGTAATTTTTATTCCCTTTCACTGTAAATTATTAACGGTCTGTAAAGCTCTCATGGGTGATTTCCTACTTAAAATTTAGCTTGGGAAGGGCTACATAGTTTTTACAATAAGTGGTAAGCAAAATATATTTTTGTATTTCCTGTAATTGTACGAAAGTTTCAGACAAGAAAAAGCTTTTTTTTTTTTTAATCAAAGTAGAGTATGTTTATTTTTATACCACAAATATTTCATCGACGTTATGGGTCTGTTCTCTTTTCTAAAGCTAGATAAAATGATTGTGTCTGTTTGTGCATTGAGAGAAATGAAGCTAAACGTGACAGCTTTCCCTGTGAGTGGCTGTCAAACACGGACATTTAGTATTCCTGTCACGTTAATGATACTCTTAAAAGATTTGGCTGTAACAGAAAACAACCTCAAGAGGTCAGGTTACCATCCTGCAAATACGAGTTCAGCTGATTGTAATCATGGCCTTTGAGTTTGAAGACCAAAACCTTGGCCTGCTGAGAGAAGTGAGACCAGAATTCTCCTAGCAGTGTTCACCTCTGGCATTGACACCCTCTGAAGGGGAATGAGGAAGAATCACAGGTCATGCTGAAATGTTCAGCCTTTCTGGGCTCCGTCTAGGGCTATAGTTAACTCAGCCTTCCACCAATGGGGTCTGAGTCTCCATGGGTGCATTTGCACAGCAGCTGATCTAGATCAGGGGGTGCAGCAGTTCTGCTTCCTCACTCAGAAAGCAGAGGCAGCTAAAACAAAGCAGCTTGTGATCCAGCCTTAAAGGACGGCAGCCGCAGCGTGACTGAGCGTTGGTGCCAATGTGCTTGGATGGTCAGAAATAATATTCTCAACTTGCTGTGGTATTTAGTAGAGTCAGTAGGACCCTGTCACAGAGAACAGTGCCCCAGAAACTGATCTTGGAAAAGGTCTACGGAGTTATCATCATAGATGAGAAAAGTTAGATCTGCTTCTCAGGACCTAGTGCCTGAAAAAGCCGAGAAACAGAAAACAGGGATCAGAGCATCAGCGATTACGTAGGGTTTGTGTGCCACTGAACAGCTCCTAACGCCTTTTTAGAGCGAAGATGTAGGAGTGAGGAAGCACAGTAGCGCTGGAGAGAGGGAATGAGGAAGGAAACAGGAGGAGAAAGGAAGAAGCGCCCCGGAGCCAGGGCTGCGGGAGCTCACTCCCTCGGGGCCCGCTCAGCCTGCAGTCCCTCAGAGCGGTGGGGGTGGGGGGCGGCCCGGCGCGTGCCTCGCAGCCTCCCAACGGTCAGAGCGTTTCAAACGCTCCCGCGCGAGCCGACCCCTCCGCCCGCTGCTCCCGCCCGCAGGGGGCGGGGCCGCCGGGGAGAAAGCGCGCGCCGGGCGAGAGGAGCCCATTGGCTCCCGTCCGCGGGGTTGGCGCATTGGCGCAGCGCGGGCCGGCCCCTCCTCCTCCCCGCTCTCGGCGCCGAAGAGGATGCTCGGCACCAGAGGCCGTCACGGAGTCATCCCATTGGCTACCCGCCGCGCCCGTCACCAGCGAGCCCCGGTCTTTTCGTCGCCGCGCGGCGGAGGTCGCCCTTTCTGATTGGACAGCGTGCCCGTCGATCACGCCCGGGTCTCCGCCCCCAAAGATGAGTTGCGGGCGGTTCCAACAGCGCTTTCTTATTGGCCGTGAGGGCGCGGGGGGCGTGCTCGGCGGGCGGGGCTCCCGGCGTCCCCTTTGTGTGGGCGCCAGTAGCCGGCCGAGCTCCCGAGCAGCAGCCGCCGCCATTTTGTGCGTGTCTGTGTTTTCCCCCACCCCCGCTCCCCTCTCCGCGGCAGCCGGGACGCTCCGCACCTTCTGCCGGGCAGGTGAGGCGAAGCCAGGGCCTCGGGCCGGGCCTCGGGAACTATCGGGGGCCGCGAAGCCGCGCCGCTCGCAGCGAGAGAGGGGGAAAGCGGCAGCAAAACGGAAAAGGGGGGGAAGGAGCCTTCGGCGCTGCCCCCCGACGGGAGGAGGAGTCTCGGCGCCAGGCCCAGGCGCGGCACCGGCATGGAGAACTCGCAGCTCTGCAAGCTGTTCATCGGCGGCCTCAATGTGCAGACCACGGAGGCCGGGCTGCGGGAGCACTTCGCGGCCTACGGCACGCTGACCGACTGCGTGGTGGTGCTCAACCCGCAGACCAAGCGCTCCCGCTGCTTCGGCTTCGTCACGTACTCGGCGGTGGAGGAGGCGGACGCCGCCATGGCCGCCTCTCCTCACGCCGTGGACGGGAACTCGGTGGAGCTGAAACGCGCCGTGTCCCGGGAGGACTCGGCCAAGCCCGGCGCCCACGCGAAGGTGAAGAAGCTCTTCGTGGGCGGCCTGAAAGGGGACGTGGGCGAAGGGGACCTGGTGCAGCACTTCAGCCAGTTCGGCCCGGTGGAGAAGGCCGAGATCATCGCCGACAAGCAGAGCGGCAAGAAGCGCGGCTTCGGCTTCGTGTACTTCCAGAACCACGACGCGGCCGACAAAGCGGCCGTGGTGAAGTTCCACCCGATCCAGGGCCACCGCGTGGAGGTGAAGAAGGCCGTGCCCAAGGAGGACATCCAGGCGGGCGGGGGCGGCTCGGCGCGGCCCTCGCGGGGCGGCCGAGGAGGAGGACGGGGTCGGGGCGGCGGCGGATCCGGTAACCGGGACCACAACGGGCTGTCCAAGGGCGGCGGCGGCTACAACAGCTACGGCGGCTACGGCGGAGGGGGCGGCGGCGGGTACGGCTCCTACGGCGGCGGCTCCTACGGCGGCGGAGGGGGAGGCGGCGACTACGGCAACGGGTACGGCGGGTTCGGCAGCTACAGCCAGCACCAGTCCTCCTACGGCCCCATGAAGAGCGGCGGAGGAGGGGGCGGAGGGGGCGGCAACTGGGGGGGCCGCAGTAACAGTGGACCGTACAGAGGAGGTTACGGCGGGGGAGGGTACGGGGGCGGCTCGTTCTGAGCCGGAGCGCCCGAACCCACTGGGGGCGGCGCGCGGAGCCCCTCCCTTTGGGCCGGGGCAGCTTCACGATGGTTTCTCCCTCGCCCGCCGAAGGGCAGCTCCTTTTAAATGCCTCCCCGCTGCGGGAGCAGCTCCTAAATGCCCCCTGGGGGCCGCCTCTGCTGCCTGTGCCACTTCTTTCTCTCTGAAGATGGACTGGGCCCCACACACACATACTTTGTGTTACAGTCATTGATGGACTCTATTTTTTTATTATTACTTGGACCTCGGTCGTTTTTATACTAGCAACGAAAAATGTCTTGTTTTAATTTGCTTTTTTTGGGGGGGGTACGGGGTGGGAAGCGTCTTGCCGATCTGGAGTAACAACTGGGGAGGGCTGCGGGGAATTCCTTTGTTGTAAGGACTCGATACCTGGCTACTACGTTTTTTTCTACAAAGCCTACTCGGATCCCATGACTGAAGTTAACATTTCTGTAAAGGAGGAAAAAAAAAATCGTTTTTACGTTTTTTATTTTTTAAATAAATCATTGTGTTCATTGACCTTTACATGTCTAATTTTTTTTCCTAGGATCCATTCCGTACGGTTTAAGGCTTTTCTGGGTTTTAAGTGTTGCTCTGCTTTTAAATCTGTGTGTACTCAGAGTCAATATTTGATTGCCAGTAAAGGTCCTGACTGACTTTTTTTGCTCCCCCCACTGGATTTATTGGTTTTCAAACACTCAGCAGAGAAATCTTTTGAAGCATCGGCCCGTGGATGTGGTCTGTTTTTAAATACTCGTTCTCACTTTTGCAGTTTGTGTGCATCCACCATCTTGTTGTACCTGGCAGTTTGACGTGCTGACATGGTTGGTCAGTTTTTTCTATAGGACTTTTCCATCAACGTATGTACTGTGTTTTGAAGAAATAGTTTGTGTTAAGCATGTGCTTCATTCATATAAAATGTTCCGAATTTCCGATTGCTTAGTTTCAAGTCCTCTTATCGGTTTGTCTCTGTACGGTTCCTTCCAGGAAAGGGTCGACGTTTAGCCCTTTATTAAATGCACACTGTTCTCGTAGTTAACGGACTTCTCACTGAACTATTGTCCTACGTTAAAAGTTCCCTGAGATCTGTGGCAGCTCCACCTACCGGAGGATGGCAGCCCGCTGCCTGCAGCAGGAGGAGCTCTTTGCTAACGCTTCGAACCAGAGCTCTGAAAGTTAATTTATGCCGTTAGGTGACTGGTGTGGAGCGAAATGAAACCTGCACGTGAATAAAGATGGGCTCTATGAGTATTGCCTGGGGAAAAACAAACAAAAAGATTGCAATACTTGCCTAAGCACATTTTTTTTTTTTTTTCATAGCTGCAATTGCCCATATATTTTAAAAAGTGAGAATCTCATCTGTTAGGGCAAATTGCTATGAAAAATGAGCCAGCTAAGTGTACCAGTAACCTAGGTGCCAGTTGTAAAGCAAAAATATTTGTGTAGTCTGCTTGATTAACAAATGTATATTTGTAGCCCTTTCACGCAATAGAATTAAAGTTTGTTGTTTATTATAAAGCATAATGTTTTAGGGGAAAACTGCCTTCTCGCATAGAAATATAGAATAGCGACGTTTATGGGTTTATGGATATCAAATAAAGAATTGAATTCCTTACGTGCTTGAGTGAGAGTATGTATGATACGGGACATGGATTTGTAAGTACAAAGCTATTTTGACTTCAGGTTTCTGAGCACTTAGTCTTTAATGCTGATACTTTGTGGGACTGCATCTTAAAAGCTGGTCTTGATTTGCTCCAGATGTGCAAGATAGGCATGCAATTCCTTGTGCCACTGGGCTGGAAGACTGTGCATGACAAGTCAAGGTATTGTCAATCTTGAATGTCAGTCTAACCTGGCTGATTTTAGTTGAAACATCTTTTCTGTTGCTATGAGAAATAGTAGTGTCAGCTAAACTCATTACCTGCTTCAGTGTAAGTGAACAGGACAACTTTTTGGTACCATCGGGATTTAAATGGAGAGCAGTTTCCTCTTGATTGTGATGCTTGTGGTTCTTAAACAGTGTAACTGGTTCTCCTTGGCTTAGGTTCCAAGTAATTTGCTGTTTGCATTTACATTGTTTTTTTAATCTGAAAAGCTCATTAGGCTCAGTGTTGTTGAAAGCGCGTGGCACTTCAGAGAAGTATTTGTGAAAGGCTGCAGTTGGTGAAGTAGCAGCTCATCAGGACAGCTTCAGGTGGCTGGTTGTATTTCAGTTCACTGAGCTGGGTGGTTCTTGTTTCCTTCCTTTGCAGTCTAAGACCGTGTTGGACAATCATTCTTGAGCTTCCCTTGGAGCGCAGCTTTCCTTTTAGCAACCAAACTGAACTGCTCAATGGTCTTCTGTGAGTCTAGGCATGCGAGCTGGGCTCTCTGAGGATGGAGTGCCTTATTAGCCTTATTGGGGGACCACCTGGTTTCCAAAGGAGCAGTTAAATTCGCTTCTGTGATGTGGTTTGTCATGTGGCTGGAGAGGGATGGAGATCTGCTCATCAGGTGTAGCTTTGTGGTATTTTTCATGTTATGTGCCATAAAAGAACCTGTCGGTAGTGATTATTTTTTTTTTTGTAAGTTACTGCTTTGTTTGTGGAATCTGGCAGTTTTGACGAGCAATAGCTTTGATTTCCAGAATTGTGCTGAAGCATGCTGTGTGATTTTCTGTACGTAATGCTGCCCTTGGAGGACTAATGTCTTAGCACAAAAAGTGGATCCCAGAGATTATGTCTATGTTAGGGAGTATGTTACCTAACGTGTATCTCAGAACACTGCCACCTGTGTTAACTTTCAGAGGCATCCCATAAAATGTTCAGTGGTGGTGAGCGTGTGGAGTAGCTGGGGCTTGCTGTGCTCTGACCTCGTCTCAAGGCAGCAAGAACTTCTTTGTGACAGGGCTGGAACATTTCAGAGGCTCATGTAAGGGACTGTTTAATGAGCAGTAGTACTGGAGTGTACCATGGGATATAAATAGATGTACGTATCTGTGGTGGATAGCATTAAAGAAACGACAACTTAAAAGGTATCTATTCAAAAAGATTGTTAATACTTTCCCTAGTGAGTGGAAGACATCCATTGGTAGATCTTTCCTTATATATTTCATGATGTTTAGCAGTGATGTGCCCTCTAGATGGGCTGCTCTGCACAGGGGTGCGTAGGAGAACTAAGACAAAATGAAGGTACATAGCTGGCATGCAAAAAAGGTTTAGACTGCAAAGTCACTCTGGAGTGCTTGTACAGAAACAGAAATCAAGTTACCTGCAGTTTGCTGTTCCTTAGTTTGTCGTTCAGGAGTGCAGGTGTCTGAAATTAACTTCAACCATTCCTGAACTAAAAGGCCACTGAGGATTGTTGGTTTCACCTGTGACAGATGAAACGAGAGCAGTGTGTTTGCTTCTGAAGCTGCATAAAGTGCAGTAGTTCTCTTAAACGTTGGATGTTCTTTTTAACATCTGCATGAGCAAGAAGGAATTCTCCCAAGCAGAGCTCTGCGGGGGCTGCAGCGCCTCGGTACGGCTGCATTGTGAGGTGCGTGCCGTCTTCAGTACAGTGTTCATTTCTGCTCTGAAGGATCATCTGTTCTTGAGCCTGCATCTGGGATGACTTGTGAATTTTATTTGGCTAATAAAATCAGCCTTGCGCATGCTTTGTTAAGACTGATGAGCACTGCTTTAAAAAGAAACACGTTAAATGCCTGCATATGTAATGAACTGCCACCTGCACAGCTCAGTGGAGGTGCAGCTCACTGTTCTTAACACCAGCTGATGACAGAGTAGTTTGGAATTGAAGAAACAGCTGAAACCGCATTAATCACCATGGATCTCTGTAGGTCACTGACTGTGTTACAGCTGTGATTGTTTTAAAAAACTGCCCTGCCCTTCAGGTTTGCACAGAGGACTTCAGTGGACAGTGTTTACTCTCCAGAGCTGAAGCTTTCAGGTCTGTGTCCTGTCTTGAAGCAGCTGCAAGTAGAGCTGCAGTGCTGTAGGCGTTGGGCTCCCAGTTCTGTGTACTGGGCAATCTGGGAGGGGGAGGAGTGCTTAGGAGATGCAATTAGACTGGATCAGGTACTTCGTGCACGTGTGGCTGCCTTAGAAATGGATGAAGCTGGAAATACTGAAGATGGTTAAAAATGTGATTTAAAGTTCTTAAATGCTTTATGGTGGCTTTTTTTTTTTTTTTCTTCCTCACCAGCTTGGATCTCCTCTGTAAAACAAACTTTACTGTCATTTAACATTCACAGTGGATGGTGTAGGCTGGAACACGGGTTTGCTATCGCGCCTTGTCAGCTGATGCTGTTGTCGCAATATAATGGCATTCCTGTTGCTACCTAAAAGGGCCTAAGCCTGAGTGGTGTCGAGGACCCCAACCTCCCATTCAAGTTTGAAAATAGAGCAGATTCTTTTTTTTTCCTGTGTATCTCAGAATATCCTTTCTAACAGGCAGAGGTTTGGTTCGAGTTGCTAATCTTGACAACAAACCCTGCCTCAAAACAAAGGAAATCCAAACCCTTAAGGACAGAGTTGTGCTGTGTGCATGGCAAACAGAAACACGGTATGTTTCTTTGAGAACAGGACTTTGCTCCTGCAGTCTGTGAGATAGTTGGTTTTTGGATAGAAGGTGGCTTACCTAAGTGTGTTAGAAAGGATTGCTTGTCCTGAGGTAGCTATTATGGGTTAGAGTTTATCGCATCATCAACAGTTTGTGGCACGTTTGTGGGATACACGCTTTGTTGTGGTCCTCTGCTTCCTAAGCTGTCACACGGTGGGGAGGCACCTCTTGTCTGTCTCTTGGAGTGTGGCTGTGTGTATCTGTAATACGCACACGTGCAGCCTGGATGAATATTAGTGGATGGAAAGTGAACAGCCTCAGCCAGAGATGCAATCTGCAGAAAAGTGTTTTTAATCTTCTAAAGCGTAACGGCTTCTGTCACCTGATGTATGCATCTCTTAAAGGTGACTTTTCTGCTTGTTATTGTTGTATGTCATTACATGAATAAAACAATTGCACCTCTGTTTCCACTTCACAACTCAAGAACATCAGCAGGAGCTCTGGGCAAGCACTGCTTGCTGCTCTTGATGGGCTTTTTCAGGTCTCCTGGTGAAATATGACTACTTTTATTATTTCTGGTACATGTGTGTATACAGACACATACAGAACCTCTACTGCTTACCTTTAATGAGTATTTATTTCTACTGCAATGGAAGTACTATTGCTGACTGGTGTGAGATGATGCCTTATAACAAAATGAAAAGGCTTTCTGCTGTGTATCTTTACCAAGGTGTTTTCTATGATTTGCTCGTGTACGTGCTTAAGGAGCTGATGGTGTCAGCTGCTTTCCTCCTCGATGTTCCCTTGATGAATCCTCGTCTTTGCTCCCAGAACACTTGGATTTCTGCAGTATGCAAAGGGGAGGAAATATGTATTCATTCGTGAACCGAGACCTCTGTATGGTTCTAAGAGTGCTTTAATCCTTTCTGTATTCCCCTTAGAAACATCTCATCCATCTCATGGGGAATGTAGGATGATGTGGAAGAAGTGCAGTGGGAATGCTGTAAAGAAGCAGTAGTTTGGTACGGGAGAGACATTCTTCAGATTCTTTTATTTCCTTAAGTTCTCCTTTCTACTGCATGGACTGAACCCAGGTCAAAAGATTAAACACTTCAGGTCTGTTGGAAAGGGGAAAAAAAAAAAAAAAGGAAAAATCAAGGTGCCTCTGTTGTTGTTCAATCTTTGCCTAAACTAAGCTAAACATCTAAACATGGCAACAGCATTTTCCTGTGTTCCCCCAGCACAGATGATCTTAGCAACCAAGAGAAAAGTTGTGCTAAAAGCCTGTTAAGGTGCTGTTCTTGTTGCTATTACAGAGCACATAGAGCTTCAAGCACTGGCCAGTTTCAGATTATCAGCTATCCAACTAACCAAAGCTCCTTAACTTTGAAAACGAGATGCCAAGCCCCGTCAGACTAATAATGCCATCTGTCTGCGGCATCTGGGTATTAACCCTCTTACTCTGAGACAGACAATTTCATTCCTGAGTGCTTTCACAAACAGAGAACACACACTTCTGGCAAGAAAAGCTCTTCTTTAAAATTCAAGCTATGATGTGTTCACTATAGATAACTTTGATAGATACTATGTTAATTAAACAACTTCAAATATCTCATGTGCAACGCAGTAAGGAATCAATACCAGTTTAGAAAGCTAGCTGCACATGTGGCAAGGTGCATGTTTGCTTACTACCATCAGTGTATCACTGATGAACACCGTAGGAAAAAATTCTTAGGAGCAGAATAAGCTGATGAATCTGAACGCATTTCTACAGTTAAAATATTGGCAATTGCATGGTATAAGTTAACTAGTTAATGTCTCTTCAAGTCCTTGTATGTGCTGGAAATGCGCTCTTTTGAATGGGATGGGATGCAAAGACCTGAAAATAGGCAGTTGCTGTGTAATCCAGTCAGCATGAAAGACAAATAATGTTTTAGTCACTTCTGTAACTTTGGCTGGTTTCTACACTTAAAACTGGCTGCTTCTGCTGTGTAAGAAATTTGGCTTCCCACAAAATCCTGGAGGGAGGAAGCGTGAACGTAATGACTGTGGGTGCTGGTTTGGAAGGAGAAAAACCAGGAGTCTGGTCACAATTTCCAGTATGGACTTAGATTAGAGCAAAGCCAGATAAAATGGACAAGCAGAGTTCGGGGCTGGAGATCTGGGCTCTTCTTCTCTTCCTCTGTGGCTCAGTCACCTGGCTTCCTTTACTGCAAGCTAGCCCAGGCTCAGTGGCGAGCCTCCTTCCCCAGCCACGCACCCCAGTGAACAGACGATGACAAGGGCTGTGCATGGCCCTGGGAGGAGGCTGTGCTTACCGAGCTGTAGGAAAGCACAGCACTCTGAGCTGTGTTTGGAAATAGTTTACTTCTGTTTCATCTTCCAGGTCCCCTCCCTCCTTAAAGAGGATGCTCTCTGGTGTCAGGAGCTGACAGCTCTCTGGCTGTGTTGCAGACACGAGACGTTTCCGATTGCCCTGTGTGATCATCTAATAGCCTTTGCAGGTTTTAGCAGTCTTTTAAGTTTACTGAGTTATTCTGCTATGTGATTTCATTTGAACTTGTTTAATTCCATCCACCGCTACTGGAATAACAACGCTTGTTTTACCCAAGAGAGCTCCTTTGAGTCCTGATGGCAGGTTCAGGACTTCTCCCCTGCAGGGTGGTTGTAGTTACAGTTGCTAATGCCTCTGGCACAGGATGTTTTGTAAAGCGCATCCCGCAAGAAAAGTAATGCTAACATTTTTAGTGTTGGAGTATTTTCATCGTTACGCATCCTCCTGAAAAACAGAGCTCCCCATGAGCGTAAGGGGAGGGTCTTCAAAGTGAGTGACCTGGAGCAAATTGCCACGTATCTTTCCTTCTAGACCCACTTGTCTGTTATTTTCTTGAATTCAAGAAAAAGACAGTTTTTCTGTAAATGTGTCTTTTGGGATTTGTTATTGGGAAGCTTTTTCTTCTACTTGCTCAGCACCACCTAGGGTCTGGGCTTCTGCTCTGAGGAATCACATTAATTTGCAAACCTCTTGTGGCGTGAATCAGCACCACACGTGTTTTGGAAGCGTTGGGTTGGGTTTGTGTGCAGCTGATGGCGATGGGAGATCTTGTTTGCTATGCACTTGGGAGCCAACTGAGAGAGCTGAGAACCATCATCTTTGGAAGGAACGTTAAGAAGGAAGAGTTGGCCTAGAGCAGCTCTAGCATTAAAATGTGCTCCACAGTTGCAAGGAACTGGGGCTCCATGCTCTTCACCTTCTCTAAGTGTGTGCTCTTTCTTCCCCACAGGGTCCATGTCTGTTTGGAGAGAGGATGAGAAGGTGGAACCCTGAAAAACGTGCCATGAGTGTTTGGTAAGAGAACAGAAATCCCAGCTGAACCTTCGGTGTACAGTTCCCATTCTGGATGTGCTATGGAGATTGAGTGGGGAAAAAAAAAGGCAAAATATCAAGCAGGAGAATTAAGGACAATCTGTTATCTGCCAAGAACACACGCTACATGTGACTGCTTTTTCTGTTCAGGTAAAACAACCTTGCAAAATCTTTCATCTGTGGCATCTATGTAGCTTACTCATTCTTACTAGTGTTGCAGCATATTGTGTTAAAATACTGGTGTGATGGGCTGTGTTTCTTGGCTTTGCAAAGAACAAAAAATGAGATTTTTGAAAAAAACTTCAAGAAGAGAGTGAGGTAATGGGTGTGCAAAGAGTAATAACGAACAGACCTCGATTTGCATAGGGAGATCCTGAATTAGCATGGGCTTGTTTGTGCCGGTCCCTGTGTTACAGTATACAAATATTAATCAAGCTGTGCAGCATCTTTATGAAACGTGTAGTTTCCCCTTATTACTGAAGGTAGTCATGAAAGAAGAAAGGGATGTATTAAAAAGAATCACATTAAAATGATCTGTTTGCTTGGATCACAGCTTAAATTTTTGCTCAAGTTCACATGACTGCCTTGCAGTGAAAACAGGACGCTTTAGTTGGAACAGAAAGGGGAGTCAAAACCAGGGAAGCATTAAGCAGAAGGACCTTGCAGCATCTAGGCCACCTGAATGCTGGCGTTTACCTTTGTTCAAGCATCCACAACAGTTGTTTTTACAGCTTTCTTCCTGAGCGTTATTTTTTTCCTTTGGTGTGCTCTGTTCTAAACCACAGACTCTGAAAATCTCCCAGCAAGTCTCTGATGCAGATGTGAGGTGATAAGAGGCAGGAAGCTCGTGCCGCTGACGTAGCTGGCTGTGGTGACATCAGTGTTCTATGCTACAGGAAAGAACTGGAGGAGCAGCATGGAGGCTGTTTTTGCTAGTTATTACTGCTGGGCAGGGTGAGCAATTTAACAGCAACTGCTCCAGAAATGACAGCCTGGGGTGAAGGCAGCCAGTTGTTACTATTCTAAAGTCGGCAACGTTATAATGAAGCTCTTGGAGTAAGAACATTATTCTTATAGGCACGGTGATTCATTTTAGAGATTAAAGGAAAGCATATTTCATAAATGTGATTTTGCTGGCGTGTGGTAGACGGGAGCGTGGCAATGGCGCAGCTGCCAGCAGAGGGCCACAGCGGGAGGCTGGGAGTGGGGACAGCACGTGCAGCACCTGTGCTGGGAGCAGGACCCGCCTGGGACCTGGAGCTGTTGTATGTGCTCTGCTTCTTGCAAACCGCATCCTTCAGGACACGCTGCTTTGCAGTGACTCTGTTCCCTCTGGAGCTTTCAAAGCACTGGTGATTGCAGCTGGGGGCAGGTCCCTGCCTAGGAGGTCTTCTAGAGCTTCTTTTGAGCCCTGGGTCCTTCATCCGATTCTATGAAATTATATGTATTTATCTATTAAAAAATGAATAAATAACGTAGGCTGAGAAAACACAGCCTTGAAAGGCTTACACGAATGCAGTGTTTTATGTACGCCCTTCACAGCTCTTCAGTGCACAAGCTGTAGTGTTTTAAGAAAGCTGAATAATAATGTGATGAAGCGGATTATGCAACTAAAGAGAAGAGCTGCTAAATATAGGAAATTGTTGTTGGTGTGGAACTTCGGAACCTGTGCATTGGTATATACCTGGAAATGGGTGCATGCAGGGCTGGGAAGGGTTACTGAATCACTGTGCAGTATTTAAACTGTTTGCACCTGTGGTTCATGGCTCCTGTCCTTTCTGGCTCTGCAAGGCAAAGGATTTTTTTTTTTTTTTTCCAGTCTTGTTGCAGAGGGAAATGGAATGCTTTCTGCTGGGCTCTGGCAGCAGAGATCTTTCTGGTTTCTGCTGAAGCTTTGGAGTTTGACAGGGCGCTGTGCGTGTGTTGGTGCTAGTCACAAATTAAATTCTCAGAAACGCCATGTGCTTTACTTACAAACACAGGGTTAAACCACTTGCCAGGCTTTGGGCTGGGAGAAAAGTGTGGATCAGATTGGCAGGGACTGTTTTTATTCCCTCCCTTCCTGGGATTTTTTACTGAGTAATTCCTCTGTTGTGGGGTCACTGGCAATGCTCTGACCTCTCCTCGTCTCTCCCTGCAGCTCGTTAAGAGTTGTGGGGTTTAGTCATCTACTGTAGGTCCGAAGATCATCACAGGGATCTGGGAAGGCTTTGGTGGGCCAAGATGTGTGGCATGGACTGAATGGGTTGGGTGTTGTATGGACCTTTCAATACTGAGTGTTGGTGATACGGCTGCCAGTGACTGCTAGTAGGTTAAATATCCCAGGTAGCACTAAGTTTCTGCTACTAGGAATTTTTGAAAGCACTTGAAAAAATTCCACACATCAAATGTAGTTAATCCCTTTCTAAAGGTTTCTTTCTGAAGATACCATTCTGTGCACTTTACAACAAGCAAGCAGGGGCGTTATCCATTGTAATTATTTTGCAAGACTGCTATAATCTGTTTACTGGAACACGAGTTTGTCCCATTCCAGTCATGACTGCTCACTGATTGCTCTTTCCAGGTTGCTGGGATTTACCTTCCATTTGTGGAGTACAGCGGTGCACAGTTGGGCAGCGCTGGTTTGGTGCCACCTGTGTGCCTAGATCCCAGAGTGAGCATGACTGAAGTGTGGATTTCATGGTGAAAGCCTAATATTTAATAACTGTGTTAGTAAAAATACACAGGTACATGGCAGAAATTCCAGGACATGCTCTTGCATTCGAACATTTTATGATTATCCAGGAACTTACATGGAAAATGAAGGCTAGAACTTGTTTCCATTGAATAATCACTACTACTTTTACTATACTTTATCCCTGATTTGAAATCACATCTTGTATTGTTACATGTTGTATGTCCAAAATGTGAGACTGCACGGGCACTTGGGAAGTCTTTGAAGATCTAGATGTGCTAAATGGATTTAATGGGATTCTCAGAGGGAGAATGCAGGAATCATTCCTTTTACCTGAGCAGGTGTGTGAGGTTTGGCTTTGCAGCCTTGTACTTGCAGGAGGACTGCCAAATGGTATTTAGACAGCAGGGCTCCAGCTCTCCATGCCCATACTGCACTGATCAAGTCCTTTGGCCTCCAGGGGTTCCAAGTGCTCTTATCAGAAGAATGGGAATGAGGATCAGTTCAGATTTCTAACAAGCATTTTAACCTCTCCTGTGGAGGGTGCAGTAGAATCTATATCGTTATTGCTGATAGAATTTAAGATGTATGGAACGTAGGTTGGTAAGAAGGACGTGATTTGAGGAGAAAAGTGAAAAGGTGGGACGATATTTACAAAAGAGAGAGAATGGCTTCTTGTGATAGAAATCACTGATGCTTCTCCATACCTCTTTCTGTTACACAAGAACATGCGATGAATCATAAAGTAATGAAGCAAGCAAACATTTCTTGTCTTTATATCATTAACCTCTAGGGCCTCAAGGTAGCAGAATAAGATTGAGGAATTTATTTTAATAAAATGAAAAAAAAAAAATCTCTGTCTTTGTGCTAATTGGAGTAAAACCGGCACACCTGAGCCCAGTGCTTCAGGCTGACCTGCAGTTCAGGACTCCTGTTCCCCACACAGCATTATTTCACCTGGTGGGCTGTAGGCTTCGTGAAAAGACCAAATCTCCCGAGAATAAACCGTAATCGGGATTATCAGCTGCACTGCTGGAACGGGATTTTGCCACTGCAGAGCTGTGGAGTTGATCTCGTTGCAGGAAGGAAGAGCAGTTCTGAGGAGAGGAGTTGTTTGACTTGAGCTGGCGGGCGGGAGAGGAGCGCTGCCACAGGGCCGAGGAGATTCCAGGTACGAGCACCTGATTTCTAGAAGCACTACGTGCAGCTGGGCGGGAGGGCCCTTCTGATGCGCATCTCCTCCGACTCGTGGCAGACCGCCGTTCATGGCCGCTCGGGGCAGCCCCTCCACCTGCTCCCAGCGGCGGCAGCTCCGAGCCGGGCGGAGCACAGGCCGCCCCCGCTGCCGCTGTTGCCCGGAGACGAGCAGCGAGCTCGCAGGGGGAGGAGGCTGCGAGGAGGAGGAGGAGGCTGCGAGGAGAAGGAGGGCGGTGCGGGTTGCGGCGGCGGCAGTCGCTGCGGCGGGGCGCGGCGGGGACGCAGCGCTCCGCAGCCGCCCAGAGGAAGCGGCCCCGGGGCGGGGGCGGCCGCTCGCAGCCATGCCGGGCCCGGGGCGCTGAGCCCGCCCCGCTGCCGCACAATGGAGGAGGAGAGGTGGGTGCCGCCGCCGAGCCTTTGTGGCCGTCCGGGCGGCGGGCTCCGGAGGCGGCCCCGGGTCGGCCGAGCCGGGACGCGGGTGCCCGGGCACGGAGGGGCGGGGCGGGGGTCGGGCGGATCGCGCTGCGGGGGGCGGCCCGGCCGGGAGCGGTGACAGGCGGCGGGCGCGGGGTCGGAGCCGTGGGCGCGGGGCCGCCTGGTGCGCGATGGGAGCCCGGCGGCCGGCTGGGGTCACATCTGAGCCGTGCCCGTACCCGTACCCGCTGCTGGCTGCCCCGCAGGGAGGGGTGCGTGGCGGTGTGCGAAGCCTTTGGGCTCGGCGTACCTGTGTGTACGTGGGAGCCGGCACGGGTGTCGGGCAGGAGCGGATGCTGAGCCGTCCTCGCGCCGTTGCTGGGCCGTGCGTATTTTATGTCTTGCAAGGGGACGGTGTAGCTCCAAAACCTGCGCGCAGAAGTGCTCTCGGAGCCGAGCCGGTGCCCGCTGACCGCGTGAGGGGCTCTGCTGCCCGGGGCTCCGAGGTGCTGCAGAGCTGTGCGGTGCTCGCCGTGTGCCTGCTCTGATTTTCAGCTCCTCGCCGTCTGGGTGCCTTTCCGACACCAGAACCGCGCCTGTACGGCTTCAAGCTCCACGCGAAGCCGTTTCTTTTTTTTGTATTTTTCTTTCAAACAGGATGTGCCGAGTGCCCCCTTCTCCAGTCGCGCTGGTGACCTTGCAGGGAGTGTGGGACGGGGAGGGGGCTTGGCCGGCTGGCTGTGCTCTTGTCCGGGGCTTGGCACAAGCTGTGTTTAAATGTAACACGTTGAGAGAATGAAGTAGGGTCAGCCCCAGGTTATGGGGATTTCCCTCTGTCGAGGAGCGGCTCTGCAGCCTGTCCGAATTGCTCCCCGAGCTGTGAAGGGCAGCTTGGTACCCTTACCCAGCCCCATAGCTGCGATGCTTGGTGTGTTCAGTGGCAGTGCACTGCTCTCGCTCGGCCTCGTCTCTAAATTATGCTGTGGAGCTCCCATTCCATGTAAGGGTGTGGACAGCCAGCTGTGGATATGAATCCAGATATCAGTATCCAGGTGTTAATTGATTTCCAGTGCCTTGAAGTCTTAGATTGTCACATTAGCTATTAGCCCATGGAACGTTTTCCTCTTTTTTTCTTTTTCCTTTATGTAAATGAGCCTAGAGTTTGAGGGACTGCGGAGCGGTCATTTGGGTGCCCTGGGCTGTGCTCCTCCTTGGTGCTACCACGTTTTACCTCTTCTTGTAAGACAGTGATGGTCCTGCTTTGTGTGGGGGCCTCTTGCTGGTGATTCAGTGGGCAAGAAATCACCTGGAAAGCACCCGGGTGTTTTGTCTTGCCCTCTTTTCCAGACTGTCCAGTTTTAGGGCATGAAGCATTAGCTATCCCTGCTGGCATGCTTTTGGAAGTGAATGATCACCCCAATTGGTGCTTCTCTTTCTGTTTTTTGGGAAGAGGAAGGAAGCCCCCAGGGGTGCATGGGCAGTAGCAACGTGGGCTTTGACTCCTGGCAGGGAGAGCTGGGGATGCTCTGTAGGACCGCTCCAAAGCTGCTCTGTCTGCTCAGAACGAGTCCTGGGAGGTTTAAAAAACTGACCTCACTTGGTGAGTGCCATGGCAGCGAGCGGGCTGGTTCTGCTCCTGGTTTTGTACTTTTTGCATTTCAACTCCAATATGTGTCACGTAGATTAGGTCTTAAATTTTACACACTGTGGCTTTTATGACAGCAGAATTCCCCCTGGTTCTTAATTTTCCATTTTTGTAGCTCATGAGGAACGTGTTATTGGTGCTTGTATCACCTCTGACTCCGGTCCCAAGCCTGCCAGGACTCGAATATCCTGCTAATTCCTACGTCTGGGTTGTGCAGCGGTATCATGTGCCCACATCACTGCACATGGGCAGAAGCAGCCCTGGGCAAGGGGGATTTAACCTGAAATGTTCACATCTGGCAACAAGTTACCTCGGAATCCCGATTCTCTTTTGTTGCGCTGACAAGGGCTTTCATTTGGTGGAGAAATTGCAGAATTGTTTCTGATCAGGCAAGGAACTCTGAATGTGCGAGATGTGTTTGGGTTTGGAAAGGTAACAAAGACTGGATGGTTTTTTGTTGAAGAGTTCTTACGACTTGTAATTTTAAGTCTCTCTAGCAGTGGTAACCTTTTCATCGAACTGGAGGCTCTTCATTGTATTTGTCTGAAAAATACTGAGAAAGCAAATAGTGGTCTTGTCATTGTTGAATCATTTTGTGTTGTTTCCATTATTGTCAGTGAAGAATTTTCTTCTCAGCGGTTCCTGAAGTCTGATTTTTCTCCTGAGGTCTCTTTTGATATGTATTTTCTTTCTGGGGGCTCACTTGTATGCCTGTCACGTATTTGTCTAAGTGAACGTCTCCACATTTGATGTAGGTGCTGAAGAAATTCAGCTAGATAGGATAATAAATGCTATTAGAAGATCTTTTCCATTATGCTCTATCTGATGTGCTTTAACAATAACACGTTTCTCTGAAATTCTCTTGAAGTCCGTCCAGGTACATGGACTCCTTCAGTCACGTTTTTTACTATCTTTGTATACACCTAAAGAAAAATTCAGAAATTGCGGTCTTATAAATATGTAACTACAGCGCAACCTCTTCTTACTGCGCGTCTGCCTCAGGGAATGGCACTGTTGGCCATCATGCATTTGCTCCGTGATTTTCCTGATTCTAAAGGATTACTCCACCTAAACGACTTTTCTTAAGAATATATTAATTTTCAGGTCTTCGTTTCTCTTTATGGAGGTGTTCAAGCTTTGAAGAGCAGTAACTGCTGGTGGGTATCCTTCAGATTTTTAGATCAGAGCTGTGCCGCGCCTGTCAGAAACTTGAGACTGACATTTCACAGCGATGTTTGTAGTGCATCCTGGAGAGGAGGCTTTGGAAAATTTGTAGCTAGCTTGTCACTCCTCTTTGAAGGCGAAAGTGTGAAGTGCAGGAGGAGGGCGGCTCTCTGAGCCCTGGGAAAGCCAAGGTGCCAACCTGGGGCTGTGGGGATGTGGCAGCTCCCAGAGTCCCCCAGCACACGCGGTGGGGTGGGACCCAGCAGGTCTCCAACGCCTGGTGTCCCCAGCGAGGCTGGGGCTGAATCTGGAGCTGTCCCCTGGAACATGAGCAGGAGCTCATCCTTTCCTATTCCAAAGGAAAGCTCACTTGAAAACTGCTCCTCCTTGCGGGTGAACTCCTGGCTCAACTGAAGGGTGTTAGAATTGATTTTGGCAGAGGCACGATTTTTGTTCCTGTGGTTTACTGACTCTCTACATGGCAATAACCTTGCAAGGGGACAGTTTAGCTCTAAGGAAGGCTTTTATTCTTTTGCACAATCTACAAAGACATCTGTAATTACTGCTGGTAACTAAGGCAACCCAACTTTATGAGTGATGCCTGCGTGCGGCGGAGCTGTGGGTTATGGGATGCAAGTGCTTTCTGCTGGCTGGGACGCGGCCCAGCTCGATCGGAGCTGCTGCTGAGCCTGAGCTGAGCCTGCTGAGCTTGGAGAGGGGAAACAGCCTTAAGCAGGGCTCTGAGCTTCGCAGGCACAGTGTGAGGCTCTGAAATTGGGGTACATTTGTTCCATTTGGGGACGGCACCGGAAGGCCGTGCAGAGGGATGGCGGCACGGCTGGCGCGGGCTGAAAGGAAAGGCCGTGCCGCTCGTCTCAGTCCCGCTGTGTCCCTAATGAGGGTGTTCATCTGGCCTAGGGAAATTAAATCATTTGTCCATTCACTCGGTGCACGGCCTCGGGTGGCCCAGGGTGGGACAAATTGCTCCTGGCACCCGGCCTGCTGTGTGCTGGATGTCGGCTCCTCGGGCAGCACGGGGACGGGCAGGGACCTGCATGGCCCGCTGTGCTCCGAGGACATTGTTCTCTCCTTGGCTTTGCTCCATTAATGAAATAACGGAGTAATTCTGAAGCGTAACAGCTCTCCGCGTAGTGGGAGAAGCAGGGTTATGTAAATGGGCTTTTTGCTCTCTGCAGCTCAGTTTTTTGTGGCAGGTTGCGTTTGCAGGGAGCGTGAGGATTCTTGCGTTCTTGATGTTAGAAGTGCGTTGGTGTTATCTGTGAGTTTGTGCACGGGGGTGTGAAATCTTTCTCTCGGATTTAAAAAAAATAAAAAGTCATCCTCTCTGTATTAATGGAGCAAAGTTCTATGGAAGCTGACTCAGTTTCAAAGATGAGTTAAAGGCAATTGGCCATTAATTTCTTTTTTTTTAACTTTTTTTCTTTTAGCATTAGTCATTTGGGAAGAACTTTAAATAGCGTATATTGATTTTACTTATTTATTTAAGCGAGTTGCTAGGCAGGCAAAATGCAGTATTTTCTTATGGTGAGCCTTTAGCTCTTTGGTAACATGTGAAATACACCCCTGCTAGTAAATCTGAGAATGTTCATCAGGACGCTTTAAAAATCAGCTTCTTTTCATGCTTTTTAGGAGGATCTGATTGATCGTTTTCAGAAAGAACAAGGTTTTTGCTTTTAAAATACACAGCCGAACGTGGTGGAGCAAAGGCTCTATGGAGGCGTGTTGTTCTGACGTTTGCTTTGGTGTTCAGTAGAACTTGCTGTGTCCTCTGATCTGCATCTCTTGCCTGCTGGAAAGTTTGAAAATGAAGAACCTTTGGTCTCTGGCATCGGAGTGCTAACAAATAAATCTCAGTGGCACTCTTCTCCAGATTAAGGAAACTGTGTTTTTTTGTGTGCATCACTTGGTTTGGGATCCTGCAGGGTCAGTCTCTGACCGTGACTGTAAGCAGCATGCAGTGGGCACAGGTGTCTGCTCACCTCTTTCAGTTTCATTTTCCCATTCTTTATTTGTTTGCTTCCTGTACCTACTTCTGTTCTGGGGACCGAAAGCTTGGAGAACCCGCTCGCCCTTTCAGATCCCCGCTTTGCTCAGCTTGGCACCGCGTGCCGCGAGGGGAGGCTTGGCTGTTTGAAAAGCAAGGCTGAGATTTTAAAGCTATGCTCAAACTTCACTTGGCCAAAGGTTCCAACAGAGGCTTTTGATCAGCGCAGCACGGTGGTGCAGCTGAATCTGGCTGTGTCCCCGTGGTGCTCGGAGGCTCCTTGCTGTGATAGAGCTGGGTGGGAGCTGAGCGCTGTGTGTGCTGCTGGCACTCAGCTTTCCTCAGGGACAGAAAACCGGGCTGTGTCATTGCCTGGTGCTGGCCCTGTGAGTGCTGAATGTTTAACAAGGGATGCCCTCCTGGCTTTTAATCTGCCATACTGGGCTAGTCGGATGAAAACCATGAGAATGTCATGTTTGGTAAGGGCAGCACATTGTCGGTGGGTTGTAAATAGTTAATAATTGTAATTTTTTCAGAGAAAAAGTCACCGTATGTGAAGATACATATAATATACATGCATTAGCAAAGGTCAGTAGACTGTTCTGGGGAAGGACCCTACACTCCTCACTGGTTTTGTACCCTTCTTCAGGGGCTGTCTGTGGTACAGCCTGGATGCGGGGCTGTTGGTTTAACCTGCGTCAGCCTGTTCTATCCTGAAACAAGCACGTGACAAGGAGAAGGGTACGAAACCTGAAGTTCGTGGGGAACTGTCCTTTGGAAGGTAAACTCTGAGCAGGTCTCTAATCTGGTTTGTGGTGGTGATGGGATTACCTCCCAGGGACAGCCATTCACTTGGAGCTGGTTTTCAACAAGGATGACCTTGCTCAGCTTGTCTTACTTGCTTTTGCCTACTGGAAGGTTTGAGGTATGAGCCGTGGATTTAAGTGGAACAGTTATCTCACTCTGAAATGCTGCTTTGTTTCACAGGTGGGAACCTTTAGCTCAGAGTGATTTGTGCATTTTCAAATCATAGAGGTGGTGATATTGACCTTATGTCAATTCTGTGCAAAGAGCCAACGCTCAGAACAAAGTAATGAGGACGCGTATGTGCCTTAGGCACCTGTTGGCCTGGTTAAACACAGCACAGAACTGGGTGCATCTGGTTTTACATTACCTATACAGCCTGTAGTTCTGCTGGGAAAGCTGAGTTCAGTAATTCTTTCTATACATTTCAGCGGCACTAAATAGGTCTATTTCTAGAATGGAAATGGAATGTGGCGGCTGCAAAGCTAGTGCTTGGAAGATCTGCAGGTTTTTTTAATAGCCTTTTCTACTTACCTCCATCGAAGACGGTATGAGTCCTGTATTGTATGTGTTGGTTTTTCAGATGGGATGTGAAAAGGTAAACTTCTCTTTCTCCATACGGGTGTTAAAGTATATCCATGGAACTCCTGCAGCTCCCAGTGCTGAAGTCTATTCCTATCCAATAAGGCAGTTGTGTTCTGGCTTGAATTTCAGCTTACATCGCTTTCCTGGACTGCAGCCTGTAAGACTGGGCTTTGTCCTCGAGTGTTTGGCACTTCTTTTTCTTCCCTGCTGATTGAAATATGGGTTGTTTGGCTTTCCACGTCAGTGCAGAGGTAGCTGCATTTTGTGATGCTCTTTTGGGGATGAGTGGCTGGAAAGCTGCCTGACGGAAAGGGACCCTGGTGTGCTGATGGACAGTTGGCTGAATATGAGCCAGCAGTGTGCCCAGGTGGCCAAGAAGGCCAATGGCATCCTGGCTTGTATCAGAAATGGGTTGGTGAGCAGGACTGGGGAAGTCATCCTGCCCCTGTACTCGGCATTGGTGAGGCCCCACCTTGAGTGCTGGGTTCAGTTTTGGGTGCCTCAGTACAGGAAGGACATGGAGGTGCTGGAGCAGGTCCAAAGAAGGGCAACAAGGCTGGGGAAGGGCTTGGAGAACGTGCCCTATGAGGAGAGACTAAAGGAACTGGGGCTGTTTAGTCTGGGGAAGAGGAGGCTGAGAGGAGACCTCATTGCTCTCTTCAAATACCTGAAAGGTGATGGCAGTGAGAGCGGGGCTGGTCTCTTCTCAGTGGTGACAGGTGGCAGGACAAGGGGAAATGGCCTCAAGTTGCGCCAGGGGAGGTTTAGGTTGGATATCAGGAAAAACTTCTTTCCAGAAAGGGTTGTTAGGCACTGGAACAGGCTGCCCAGGGAGGTGGTGGAGTCACCATCCCTGAGTGTGTTTAAAAACCGTTTGGATGTGGTGCTCAGGGACGTGATTTAGTAGTGGGTTGTTAGAACAGTATGGTTAGGTTGCGGTTGGACTTGATGATCTTGAAGGTCTTTACCAACCTGAGCAATTGTATGATTCTTCATATGGCAAGCCTGGTTGGACTAACAAACGTGCAAGCAGCTCCACAGATAATGCCCCGTGCTGCAGTTTTATGATACCTGTTATTCTTGAAGTGTCACAGAATGAAACTTCTTACTCTTGTTTTGTTCTTGTTTTCAGCATTAAGCAGAGTTCCCGATCCTCTGAGGCAGGTGAGGATGAAAAGGACCAGCGCACAGTGACGGTCAACCCCTCGCACATGAGAAAGGCGTTCAAGGTCATGAATGAATTGCGGAGGTACACTTCTGACTTCACGGGCATCCTCTCTGGTTTAGCAGAAAAGTGCTGGTTGAAACAGAAAGGCTTCTGGGAGGCTTTAAAATAAATAGAAATCTCTAATGGTTGCTGGAGGGTATTGATAAGCAAGTAGAAAGAGGCAGCTACAAGGTAGCTGTGTTGTGGTGGAGTGCTGTGCCTGTTCCCACAGTCGCCTTTCTTCTAGTCAGAAGGAAGCCAGCAGCAGCTCCAGAAGTTATTTGAGCGATATCCTTCATTTTATAGATGATAATTCATGTAGCATTTTCCATTACTTACAGCAAATTTAGCTGTAAACTATGTTCTTAACTGAGCTAATGGGCTGAAAACCAATAATAGAACATTACAGACAGAAAGACACCTACACGTAATTACAGACCGGAGATTATGAATGTACTGTTCTTAACTCTGTTGAACTAGTGCTGTTGCTCAGTCTGGGCTTAGCACTTCAAAGTAGGAAAAAAGCCCCATCAACAACTCAGATCTCTATTTGGAAATTAAAAAAAAAAAAAAACATTATTAGTTAAGAGGGAACACCTTGGTGTCTTTAAACAACTGTGTGGGCATAGGGAGAATGGAGGCTGAGAAAATGTCAGCGAACGCGGTCCTTCAGAAGCACTGCCACCACCTTCTGATGTGATGACAGTAGTTAAGCCTGTGTTGTTTTTCAGCTGTTCCCCCACGAACCAGGCAGAAGTTCAGTGAGCGTTTCTCCATCTAGTTCATCTGAGTTGTTTGCCTTCCAGCAAAGACTTAGAGTCACAAGTTTTGAAAGAATTGCTGGGGAAAAAATGCATGTCGTATACATGAACGTGAGCGCTCTCTGTCTCTCCAGATGAAGGCAGATAAAACCCTTTGCTCTTTCTGCATGCCCAAAGTATTCCAAAGACACTGCTAGAGCCACCTCTCTCCAGTGGATCAAGTAGTTTCCCAATATCTGTTTTCTCCAGTGCAGAGGAGAGTTAGAAACGTCTCCTTCCAGATGTCTCATAGGGGTTCTCAGTTGCACAAGGAACAGAAAATGGAAATGTCCTTCCCTTGTAACAATTAAATGAAGCAAACTATGTTTTTTTTTTATATTGGCATCCCTCTAGTCCTCTCTTTGTACTGAAAGCAAAAGATCTGAAAATAGAGGTTTGCGCAGCTATATTCAGAAATCTATTGTGCTCCTATTATTCCTTCGTTAATTGAAACACAGTGGGAATAGCTGGAGACTGACAGTGTTTCTCAGTGCCTGTAGTTAGCTAGGCCTTGTGCAGTGGTAAAGCCATAAAACACAGAAGATTGAAAGCTGCCCTTAAGCACCCGTTTGATGTTTTCTTTTTCTGGGTACTCCTCAACCCCTGCTGCTGTTCTGGAATATGCAGTACTCATGTCTGTTACATTGAGTTTGTGATCCATTAAGCTGTCAATAATCAGCGTTAATAGCTACCTTGAATAATCGTGCCTTAGGTCAAACGCACGGAGAAATCCCAAACGGAGACGGAGAAATCCCAGGCGGATCTTGCTATGCCTTTCGCCTATTTGCAATATGTTGCTCACTTGAAATTTTTAGCTTTCAAATGTAAATTGAATTAACTTTAATGAGTGGTACTTTAAATAACTATAGTCCAGAGAGGGACTGAATGGGGCGTCTTTTACATAAGCTGAAGGAAAAGGGAAGCTTCCATTAGGAGCAGATTAGTGCTCCCATTGCTGCCCTCATCCCTTCCAAAGGAGGGTGAATGCAGAGCAAAGATTGTCAGTACCTACTTTCTTTCTGATCTCCATCTGTAATGCTCCATTTCACAAGTCATTTTATTTATTCCAAGTTATGGAGGAGGAGGAGACATGCCTAGACCGTTAGAAGTTTCGTATGCATTTATTTGATATGTAGTTTCCCGGGAGAAAGCACAGCGTTTTGATAAGCATTTCTGAAGAGAAGGCGACATCTAGATTTGCAGACACTAAACTTTTTTTTTTTCAGGCTTGACATTTCAAAAGAACGCCCTTATTTTGCATTTGTATGCTCAAACATCTTAAACCAACTTATTGGGAGGCTGAGCACTTCTCGCTGTCTACATCTCCGAAGCCCTGTGCAAACATTAACTAATGAATCCTCAAAGGACATACGTGGGGCTGCTAGGAAAGGTCACTGATTAATGAAGTGGCTTTTCTAAAGCCACACAGTGATTCAGTGGGGAGCGCAGAAGTTATTTGGTTTTGTTTGGAACCCCTTGTTTTATCCCTGTGACTCTTAATCCCAGCTAAGTCATGGGATAGGGAAGTTCTCAGGCCCAGGGATAAGCTGCAGGACTGACTGCTGTTCCCCAAGGGCTCGGGTGCCTTGTCCCTAGCAGCAGGACTTCTGCTTGCTTTTTCAGGCCTTTACCAACATAGGTTTGGTTTTTTTTGTTTTTTTTGTTTTTTTTCTTACCTGTTCTGAAACAATCTTTGTCTTTTCTGGTGTTTTTCCAGCAAGCGACTCCTCTGTGACGTAGTGATTGTGGCTGAAACCGTGGAGATGGAAGCCCACCGTGTGGTCCTGGCGGCCTGCAGCCCTTATTTTTGTGCGATGTTTACAGGTACTCTGCAGCAGACCCTGCACTGGGGCACGGTAAATGGGCTTGGGAGTGGCATAAGGGTATGGGGGGAGCATGCAGAATATCGCTCGCAGGAAGGTTACTATGAGGCTTGGCTTGCTCTGGGTGGTTTTTTATTCCTCAACAAATGCTTGGGTCATGAAAACACACATTGTTAACATCAGGCACACGTGCTGTGCCCTGTTGTTCACATCAAAGAAGCTGCTGGCGCAAAAGTTGTGGTTTTGAGGCCCAGCCCTGCAGATGCTTATTCGTGGTCACGGATGTTTAATCTCCCATGGCACTTGTTGCTGCTGCTTGAAATAACACTGTGGATCCCAGTGTGCATTAGCAGTTCTGCTTTTTTTTTTTTCCAGGGTGCATTGTTACTATCCAGTGTATTTTGGCAATGGCGAATGCAACCTCAATGTGAAGGGAAGGAGGGGACAGAATTCTGGCCCTGATCACCTAATCCCTGTAGCCTATGGCTGCGGGTGGGTGGGACAGCAAGAAGAGGCGTGTTGGACCCAAGGCAGGCACTGGCCGACTTACTTAGGTCCTTCTGGTAACATTAGTATGGTCAGGAGCACCTTAGCTTCCTTTCCTTTTCCTTGTCCTCCTTTCTGGGATGGGAGCTGATATAACCAAATACAAAGAAAATGTATGCTGCAGAGAATGGTTGCCATGGTCCCAGAGCTCCAGCACGCTGGGGGATTTTGCCCCTGTTTTTTGTCCTTCGGTCTGTGGCCTTGAAGAGGAGAAAGCCTTTTTCAAAGAGGTCAAAGCTTGGCAATGTGGGTCCTTCTTGCTTTTACAAACCTTGGGGTTAGGCTTGGTTTTATTTGCCTTACTAGATGCAAAATGCAGCGTTTCTCAGGAAAAAGTCTGTCATTTGGGCATCTTTCCTCCCCTTCTGTAATGGAGGGGGGAAAGAAGCTTAAGTGTGAACCAATGTCTGAATGTTAGACAAGATGTGAGGTTTGCCATGTGGCTTTACCCGTGTGGGAGCAGAGGTAAACAGCACTGCTGTTCTGTAGGGAGCCTTGGCATTGGCACTTCAGGGAGGGAGTGCTTGTGATGCTGGCTCCTGACAAGGTTTAAGAAAAAAAAAATAAAAATCACTGTAAAACCCTCTGATCCTTAGAGGTCACCTGAGCAGGAATGCAGTGGTGCAGAGCAGGGCTGGAGCTGCTTATGTTTCCATGCAGGAATTCTCCAGAAGTGTAATCCCTCATGCAGCCAGTTAACCAGTAATCAGGTCCCTGCAGTCACGCGGCCACTTGGCGTGCCCTGGGCTGGGTGGCAGCTGTGGGGCCCCAGCATGTCCCTGCAGGCAGCAAGTCAGGCAAGGACCAGTTGTCTGCTCAGTTCTGGTCCCAAATTTCCAAGGCCTGGAACTTCTTGCAAAGACTGAGTGTGATATTCTTCCAGCTGCTTCTGAAGGGCGAGTGTTTAAAATCTCAGCTCGGCTATTTGTTGGGGTTTGTTTTTCAGCTTTGTGTTGCACGTCAGCAATGTGACTTGGCAGCTGCACCGCCACGTGTGCATGTGTGCAGGGTGGATGCAGGATGCATGAGTGGGAGCAGCTTGGGCACGCAGCGACCCTGCTGGAGAAAACCCTTCTTGGGGTGTGGGGGGACCCCTGGGCAGTAATAGCACATGGTCAGGATAAAGCCTTGAGCAATGAACCAGGACCCACAGCTCAGCTCCATTGTCTGGTGTTGTCTGCAGGTGTGTCCCTGTAAGTTGGGCCCGATCTTGGTCTCATAGATGGCCTTCTGATGACCTTGGGATCTTTCTTTTGCCATCTAGTGTCCTCTGGTTGGTCCTATCTCTTGATGATTGCCTTGGGAAATCCTGCAATAAACAGGCAGTTATTCCACTTGCGTCCTCCACTACTTGAAGGAGAGGCAGGACCCAGCATTTCTTGTTCTTTATTGGTCTTTGGGAATGTTTCAGATGCATGGTCCTTGTTGGCGTCGCATCGGGGAATGATTGGTGATAATAATTTCCATCATATAGAAAAAAAAAACCAGTAGTCATTTCAGGAAGGACAGCAGATACTATGGAGATGCTGCTGGGGCTGTTACTGTGAGAAACGTGGGGGGATTTCAGCACTGCAGAGGGAGGAGGCATCAACGCAGCAATCACAGAATAGCTTGGGTTGGGAGGGACCTTCAAATTCATCTCGTTCCAAGAACTTAGGGGGTGGGGTTTGCGGCCTTTTCTTACTTTTCTCATCAGGACAAGTGGCTGGAGGGCTCCAGTCCCAGCCCTTCTGCCCCTGCCCTAGGACGCAGTGTGACTCCCTTTGTGGCTGTGGGATGTTGTCGGAGCAGAGCCAGTGGAGGACATTAGCACGCAGGGCTGGCAGCTTGCTGGTGGGTGTAGGAGCCCACACAGCCTTTATTTTTGTAGGCTGTGTCACGTGAGCACACAAAGACAGCCGATGTTATCGGTCCCTCTGAGCTGTTTCTGCATCAGTTCTGGGGGAGAGTGTCCCAGCCCCTCCCCTGCCCCCTGGTTCCAGTGGGGACTGTCTGCTCTGCTTTGCCCCTCACCTGTGGGATTTTGTCTAGGTCCTCCAAGCTGCTTCAGCTCCACGTGTGCTGAGCTGAGCCCTCTCACAGAATCCCCCTCTTCTCTGGAGATTTTTTTTTTTGTGGGATGGGGAGAAGTTCTTGGGCTGAGAGGTTTGTTTCACCAATTAAAAAATCCAACTTGTATCCCTTTGTACTTGGACATTTGTATTCATGGGCTTCTCTTTATAAAACTGATATTAATTAATATTAAAAATGGAAGTCGGAGCAAATATTATTTCAGCCCGAGTTTCCCTTGGGATGTTGTTGGCCCTTCTAATGCTTATGGTCTGACCCAGCTCCTGTTATTTGCCTCCTTACTGGTGTAAGTAAAGCCCCGAAGGTTTAATGTCCAGGACCAGGACTTTGAACCCCCATTAGCAACCTGCTCCGTGCCGTGTGCTGTGCACTCAGTGTGCTTGGCCACGTCTTGTCGTGCTCCGTATGGAGCTGTAGGCTGTAATTACTTCACACTTAGGCTGTAGAAACTGTTTTTCCTCTTAATCCCACAGCAGTACTGAGTCACCAGATTTCTTAGCGTAGTGATTATTCATGCTCGGGTTTAAGAATTAGCGCTTCTTCAAGCTCTGTTTGGTTTAGATTTAGTTTTTCATTTGTCATTTCCTTTCTGCTTTGGAGCTTGCTCTTTCTGTCCTGTGCTTCCTGGAGGTCCCGCTGGTTAAGCCTGGGCTGGGTGATGTCTCCCTGCATGTGAAGGCTGGAAGGGCCCCGGGGAGTCCCCTCTCCTTCCCACAGCACACTTGTGTGTGCACTGGATGCACACCTGTTTCCTTTAGCAGGTTTCAGGCTATTCCTCAAGATGGATGGTAACACGACTTCGCCTTTATTGTGTGGTATACCACAAAGCACCTGGATATAGCTGTTGCAGCTTACTCATCTACCTGTATATATGTATTTATAATAAATAGATGAATAAAGCGAGCCCTGCTAAGGCTTGTCCAAAGTCTGTTTGATCCTGTGTCTGTGATGAGACACAACAGAGGGCCGTGTTGCTTTTTCAGCCCCTGTACGTGTTTAAATGCAGCTGAATATGGCAGGTTGTTTTCCTGCAAAAAAAAAGCCCTCCTTGTACTTATTGACGAGTTTTATCTTATACTGGTGTCTTCCAACATTGAGATGCTCTTTAGGTGGCATTAAGTGGCTTCTGAGAATCTCAGTGTTTGTCTTTAGATAGTCAGGGATAGTGTCAGGGCAGTCATTAGGAAGCAGCAGGATGTGCTGGAGGTGTGGGGAGCAGTGGCCTGAAAAGAGCTCCTGTGCAGCAAACTGACTGTCCTTTTAAAATGCTTTTCAGGAGACATGTCTGAAAGCAAAGCCAAGAAGATCGAGATAAAAGACGTGGATGGGCAGACACTGAGGAAGCTGATTGATTATATCTACACAGCTGAGATAGAGGTCACGGAAGAGAACGTGCAGGTGAGTCTGCTTCAGCCATTCCCCTGGAAACCCAAGTCAGAAGCTGGCACCTCAAAGGCCTTCGGGGATAAGTGATCTCTTCAGGCTGCGGAAAGTAAAAGGTTGAACTTGAAAAGAGCTCTTTCCAGCCTTGCTTAGTCTTGAGGCAGTTTGCTGCTTTGCCTGTGCTTAAGTCCTGTTGCATTTAGCTTTTGTATCAAGCTTTAGTAATGAGCTTAGGCATTTGCCTTCCAAGAAGCTGTGCTGACTTGTGGGTCAGTCTGTCGAAGGTCAGAATACACACAAACAAGCAGCAAGTCAAATGTGGCTTCAGGTCATGGCAGAGGAAGCTGGCTGTTAGTTTTTAAGTTCTTCTGGGGAGTTTGAATAGTTTGGCGGAGCTCTGAGTGGAATATATTGTTAAAATGAGGGCATTCTTCCCTTCTTTGTGTGCATTCTGTCTTGCAGCTCTTTGAGGTAAATATTAGTCTGGAAGGGGAAGGAGTAATTGAAAGGCAGCCTACAGACAAAGCAGGATGCTGAGGAAGAGTGTTTTGTTGTCTGTGTCACATGGCTGTGGCTACTGGTAAAGCTTTTTCTTTGTGCTTGTATTTATGAGAAGAAAAGGGCTGTGCACTTAGCTGCTGATGTCTGGAGGGGATGCTGGGAGCTTGGTGCTTGTTCCCCATTTTTGTTTGCAAGTGACAGTTGGAGCCTGGCGTCCTCCTGCCTGTGATTTGGGCATTGGACGGGGCGTCAGCAGCCAGTGTCACGGGAGGGGGGGGGGGGGGAGAGGAGAAATGCCACTCTTCCATTGACCTAATTAAGATAGCAAAATTAGACTGGTTAGAAGCTCTTTGCTGCTTGAACTTGAGTTATTGTTGTGGATGAGACATACTCATCTGCTCCAATCTCTTGTGGATGGCACAGGCCCTTGCTGTGCTGTAGAACATGGCTCTTCCTACATGAATCTTCCAGGTGCTGTTACAGCAAAGAAACGGATGCACAAAGCCATCGCAGGTCCCCTCCTTCACTGCAGTGTGTAGTTGAGCTTTTGGGGATCTGAGGTAGAACATACCGTCAGTAATTTATAGTGGGAAAGCAAGGTGAAGTTCCTTGAACCTCTGGGGTCTTCCATTGCTGGAGGAAAAATGGCATTTACACATCATCAAGCTGGCATCTTCCTGGGGGGAACGCGAAGCCCTACAGCCACGAGCTTTCTGAAGCGTCTGCTTTCCTTCCATGCTGCTGGTTGGTGGGGGGCCCAGGAGCACCCACTCAGCACGTGAGATGGGCTGAGCTCAGGCTGCCATTTGTTGTGCTGGAGCCAGTCAGGCTGCATCAAATGGAGCTAGCTGGAAGCTACCACGTGTGCTCCAGCTTTTTCCCCATGCGAGCATCACAGTGCTCGTGCGCAGCTGCACCTGGCACAAGCAGTGTGGGAGCTGGGGCAGGTTGCAGTGCCTGCTCTGTGTTGGCAGGAGATACCTGCCTCAGGAGCCCAGATGTTGCATTTTGTGATCAAACAGAAAACTCAAAGTCTTCTTTCAGTAAAGCCTAGCGATATCCTGCCTTCCTATGGCCTGGGGATTACAAGAAGTTGAAGTAAGAGCCCTGCATGTCTTCGTATTCTGGCTCACATCTCTTGGACAGGAAGATCAAAAATATGTTTGGTGAATACTAATCTTTAGACATGGAGGTTTTTCCCAGTCTAATAAAGCAGGTTTTTTTCCCATGATTTATTTAAATAACCACCTTGTGAGTAACTCTGTAGGCTGGAGGTACATTAATTTGTGAAGGCTAAAAAATGAAGCTGATCTAGGGCAAGATTAACGGACTAGTCTAAGTTTTATTATGTGTTAAAAATGTCTGTGCTTAAAATGTTTTATGGAATTTAATATCATTTTGTGAAGAAGCCCATCAAAATTTTAAAGAGAAATTTCCATCCTGCCTGTGGGTATTTCACTGCTGAGCAGAATGCCATAAATGCGTTAATGTCCACCTGTGGCCACAGAAGGGTCAGCAGAAAAGAATGTTCTGCCTTTCCTTGGAAAGGTTCACAACTGCAAAGGCAAACCAACGAGAAGAAACTGGAAGAAGCGATTCCTGGATAAATGTGCCCGTTAACTTCATTATAGAAAGGAGAAGAAACAAGACTGCTAAACGGCGTGAAATAAGCAGATACAGCCAATGTACCAAACACATGAATAAATGGAAAGATCTTGTCAGTGAGCAAAAGAAAATGAGAGCAGAGTTGAAAGGAGAAGAAGCCGAGCAGTGAAGGTGCTGTGGGAGCGAGGGCAGGAGGGCTCCCATGTGTGGGGCTCTGATGTGAGGTGGTGCCCAGTGTGTCACAGCAGCAAGCCTTCATATCAGTGCTTTCTTGTTTCTTTTTTAATAGAAGCCTGCCTTTTTTTTTTTTTTTTTTGGCTTTTGTAGGCCTAATAGAGTGTCCGGGAAGTGAGGCTGTTTTCCCGAGCATGTATTTTTGTAGCTGTTTGACGTTTTGTTTCACAAAGTTTTGGGATTTTTTTTTTTGTGGTTTTTGTTTTGTTCTTGTATACACATCCTTCCTCGTTTTCCAAGGGGCCGGCGCGGTCAGTTCCAGACGTCTATGTAGTAAATTACTCCTCAGAGGTCTGTGCAGGTAAGAGTCCCATGTTGTGGTGAGTGCTCCTTTTGTATCGTAGAATCAGAGAATGGCTTGGGTTGGGAAGGACCTCAAAGGTCATCCAGTTCCAACCCCCTTGTGAGCTGGGTTGCCAGCCACTACACTGAACTGCCCACGAGCCCTTCGGGCCTGGCCTTGAACACCTCCAGGGATGAGGCATCCACAGCCTCTCTGGGCAGCTTGTGCTAGTGCCTCACTGCCCTTCTTCCTAACATCTAACCTAAACTTCCCCTCTTTCAGTTTGAAACACAGGTGAGAACCAGCCTGACCAGCTCGGTTATTCTTTATGCATTGGAACCTCATTTTCAGAGAGATTGCAAGGTGATAGAGTCAGCAGCAGGATGGCTCAGGGATGACAGGCAATAGAATGGTTTCTGCACCGAGTGTTCTGTCTCAGAACACATCTGGGATTCAAACTCTTGCTTGTTTGGAAGGTGTGGAGCAAAGGAGGAATTTGTCTTCACTGCTGTAGTCTGAGGAAAATCCATCCAGGGATTTCTCTTCACCATCTTCTGTTGGCTTCTCTTCTGTTGTACCCCACATCGAGGTCAGATGGAAAGACACCTGTGTCGTATGTATGACAAAAGGATCTCGTTCATTTGAATGTGGAGCTTGATAAGTTTCTGTGGGGGGGGAAAAAAAAGTGCTGTGCAATTTCTGTAGAAGTGTGGAAAACTGATAGAAGTGAATTAGGGAAGCTCACACGTGTTCACTGAAGGCCTGGCTGGCTTCAGTGTAAGCCACATGCAGATGTCCAACAGAGCTGTGGGTGGTGAATACAGTTTCTGTTTAGCATGTCGTACCCGTCCTTACCGATGACACTTAATTACTTGCAGGCAGCCTGAGAATTACCCTCCCAATTAAGAAAGTCGTTACCATTAGGTTTGTAATGATTCCCTGGGAAAAATCCTGAGTAACCTGATTTCACAATTAAATTTTTACTGATGAGCCACAGAGTACCATATGCGTGGTGTGTCCTTGTCTACTACCACAGCCTGAGGTATGGCTCAGATGGAAGGGGAAATGAAGAGATGTCTGGAAATCGGTTTACTGGGGGAAATAGATGTTGGAACTGTCAGCTTTGCAGGCACAGCGATCATAATAAAAAATGACTTGAGAAAGAAGGAATGAAGCTTTGCTGGAATCGATAGCACTTCTTATTCAGAAGTGTGCTTCTGCACCTCAGGTTTCCCAAAGGACTTAAAGACTTCAAAAGAAAGGAAGGAGAGTGTCTGAGGCGGATGCAGTTTCAATACAGCCGCGGTACAGGGGTGCTAAGTGGGTCATTTCATCTCCCTTCCTACTGCGTGCTTCAAAAGCTACAGTAGGCTCAAGCCGAGGGTGAGGCAGAGAGCCTTTCAGCTCAGCTTTAGGAAATGCAATGAACTAGGGCTGTTTTCTCTCTGCTCCTTGCTTGGCATCGCCTTCCTGGAGTGCTGCAGTCCTTCGGCAGCAGGCTGAGCTCTGCTGGACTGGTGTCCTTCCTACACCCTCAGGAATTCTTCTAGGTTGGCTTGTACGTGTGGCACCAGGGGCTGTGGGAGCCTGGCAGATGTTTCTCTGCTTCCTTATCTCACTTCTTACTGAGAAACAGCTCAGCTGTTCTGTGTGAAGTTGGAGAAGGCAAGCTTCTCCCCTGTTTTCTCACTTACCTTTATATCCCTTCTTCTTATGCCTGTTCCTGGAGGTTTGTGGCTTCCTGATCCCATGCATGTGCTGCCTTGGCTTTTGCACCCAGGTGGAGCATGTCAGAAGCACTGTTGTTCATGCTCAGTGCTATGTGGTAGCAATGAGGGAGTGGTAAAGGCTCCTTGCCTTCCTTACACTGAAAAGCCACATGACAGTAATGTCGTTTTATCTCCATGCTTCATGTGAAGTGTAGAGCTATATGATGAAAACTGAGTATGTAACCTGCCCTGCAGATGCCAAATCTGCTTGTTTTTCCGCTCATGATTTCCCCTGGGAGTTGTCTCCCTGTTTGGACAGATGTGCAGTCCCAGCTGTGGCTCTGGATGTGCTGCTGAGGATTACAGCTGGTAACCTTCCTGGCTTCCAATTTGACTAAATTGTCAAAGCAGCTTAAAAGCTTCAGTGTCTCCCCTGCCTTGGGGAAGTGCTCCTCTCCCCATCTGCAGAGGAGGGATGTTGTGGGTTGCCTCTTGGCTGAGGTTACCTGCAAGCTAACTTCAGGCTCTGAAGTCCAGCATTAATGCCCTGAATGCTGAGAGAACCTTACAGCAAGACGGATCACTTTTGGCTGAAAGATTTTTCTAGTTTAGAGACATCAAAGGTTTATGAAAGTATTTAGTGGCACAGGCAGTGTTCTGTAAAATGTGAGGCTGGTACAGAGTCTGCAGAGTGAGAGCACAGCTGGAGAAATAGATGGTTATTGCTGTTCAGTGCCATAGATGAGGTTCTGGACATAATTTATTTAGCAAGGAAATCAATCTCCAGTAGTATAACAGATAGTTTTGGTACAATTACGATAGACAATTGGATTTGGTAAGGAGGTTGAATAGTATTTGCTCTAAATTGTTTGCAGTGGTTGGAGTTCAAATACTAAAAGCCAAATCCAGACCCAAGTGAGTAACTTGCCTGGGTGTTAATGAGGCTGGAGTTGGGTCCTGCTGCATGATCAGGCAGGGCATTTCCTCCTGTTATTTCTAAAGGAAACAGGCTTTGTGCTAGCGGATATCCTTTGCTTGCTTTTTGCCTTCCCTGGTTTAAAAAAAAAAAAGTAGAGTGGTGAGATGTTCAGCTGGGAAATAAGAAAGAGAAAATCCACTCATCTGTTGATAAGCTATTTTTATCCTACTTTTAAAGGGTTACGTGATAATGCTCCTTTTGAAATATCTGCAGTAGTTTGATGTTCCTTCCCTGCTGCCTGCCAAGCCAGCCTGAAGCTGCGGTGGCAGGACCGGGATGTCCGAAGGGCTCTAGATGTGGGTATCAGCAGTGAGCATCCTCTGTCCTGGAGGCGGTACCCCAAACATTTGAGCTCTGCAGCCCACCTGCATTTTCATACTTAATGGGCAGGGTGTGTGTGGAGGAAGCTCTGGTCATAGGTGGTTTGTAGGCAGGTCAGGCACTCGCCTTTCTGCTGATAGGAGATGGTTCAGTCAGATAGAAAGTTGCTCACAGCTAGGTTCCAAAACCACAAGAGCATTGCTATCTTGATTTAATCAAAACCACAAACTAATCTCCTCCTGGCATCAAGAGGCTTGGGCCAAAATGGGCTCCCAGGTTAATTGTTTTCTTTTTCTATTTACTGTTGCCTGTTGGGGTGACTGGTGGCAGCACTCAGATAACACAGAGCTGGGCTGGGGCTGGAATATGCCAGGGGCTTAAAAAACACCTGGGGCAAGCTATGAGTGTCCTGCCGTGATGGGAAATGAGAGTATGGGGGCAGGCGAGTGGGGAAGGGAGGGCTTCTTCCCTTCTCTGGCATTGAGATCCAGGGAGGTGAACGTTGCTGACCTACTTTTTTGTTTAACAGCTACTTGATGCAGGGGATATTCATGGTGGTTTTTTTTTTTTTTTGGGGGGGGGGGAGAAGGGGGAGGTTGGAAATAATTTTCCGGAAATCTGTGCTCAGATGGTGAGCACAGATGCCTGGTTTGAAGACCATGTGCAGAGCAGCCAGAGCTGCGGAAGAGCTGGGATGAGAAATGTCCACAGTTGCTGTAAGACGTAGGAGAGGAAGTAGCTGATGTCACGGGCTGGAAGATCCCGACCCATGTTGTTTTCTGCTTCCTATCCTTGCTCGCTGACCTCCAAGATGGTCTTTCCAGCGGATGTTGCATTCTTGATCCAGTTTTGCCTTCTTTTTCTGCCCTTGATTTTATAGGTACAAAGCAGTATCTCATCGACAGATGAGCAGTGCTGAAGTGCCCACGGCATTTTGTGGGGCTGAGATAGGGGCTGGGCTGAGAGCTTTCCAGTCACCAAAACCTGCTCGAGCTTGCTCCAATCCCCCCTTTCTAATGTGGGGGCAGTTTGGGCACCCTGCAGCATCCACAGTGATGCCTCTCTGCCTGGAGAAGGGGCTACATCTAACTTTTGTGATTTGGATATCAAATTTTCTCTGCTGCTAACTCCAGTTTTCCTTTCTTGTTGTTCCAGGTATTGCTGCCAGCTGCTAGTTTATTGCAGTTGATGGATGTTAGAAAAAACTGCTGTGACTTTCTTCAGTCCCAGCTGCATCCCACAAACTGCCTTGGAATTCGAGCTTTTGCAGATGTGCACGCATGCACTGAGCTGCTGCAGCAGGCCAATGCCTACGCAGGTGAGGAAAAGGTCGTCCCTTTGTCGAGTTAAACCTGCTTGCAGGCACAGCAACTCGTAGCTTGAGCAAGATGAGCATATTCGTCTCATCATGCTTCTAGTATCAGACTAGGAAAGGAAATTGTTTGTTGCGTTATAGGCTTTTGACTTCGTGTGATGCTGCAAATCATGAAACGTAGTTTGGTGGCAGGGAAACCAGGAGGTAAAATAAAAACGAACAACAACAAAAAACCAAGCCAAATCAAGGCCCAAACTCTGCATCCCAGCCCACAGAGTAGTTCCTTAGTATGTTCCTGGCAAGCTCTCTAGCTTCCTGCTGAACAGCACAGAGTTGATGTCCCGTTACCCTCTCGAAGGGTATGCCCTCTGTTGTGTGCAGCAAGCTGTGGTTGGGGATTTGTGCATCCTGCGAAACATTGTCAGTGGGCAAAACTAAATCTTGTGAGTGGGGATGGGAACACTCATCTGAAACAAGCTGTGGTGCAACTTGAGCCTCTGGTCTGCAGAGCAATGGCAGCCTACACCATGGGTAGATGAACTCTTGTTTCTTTAATTCCTTGTCAGTGGGTGTTTGGTTGCAGTAAGTAGGTGCAGGCAGTGGCTTTCAGTGTTCCTCCTCTATGTTGGAAATGTGAGTTTGTTTCAAGCAGGCATGTGCTCTTAGCTCCCCTGCACTTTCCAGTCTCCTGTGGGAGAGTTGCCCTTGAATTCTGCTTGGGATTTCTCTGCTCAGTTTGTTTTTCTGCTTTTCTGTCTATTTGTGTAGGCAAAAATACACCTGCTCTCTCCCAGAGCACCTGCTCTGTCCTGCAATGTTTTCCTTGGTATGTTTTTTGTCCTTAATTGGGCCATAAGTAGGCTCAGTGGAATAAAAATGTGCCCATCGAGTCCTCCCCTATTCTCCTGCAAGTAAAAGTGAAATCTTTTCAACTGCTCTGGCTGTATTATCCCCTAGAGGAAAAGGTACCCTGGAAGGAATGGTTAATTGTGTAAAGGCTTGCTTGTAGTATCTCATTATCCTTGCTTCCAGGCCCTGTTTAATCTTTAATTCAACAAGCAGTGCATTCACTGTATATTTATTTGGTTGTTTGGCAATTAGAAAGTCTGCTTTGTTGTTTTATTGGCCTTCATAAGTCCCAGTTTGTACAGTAGCCCATGTAATGTTAATGGAACTCCATTAATAAAAATGCCATTAAAATTCTTTTTGCTATGTTGTTTATACAACAGCCTTAAACCAAGACAGAAGTTTCCAGGCTCAAGAGTCCATGCATATGTGAACTCAGTTGCTTGGGCAGTGCCTGGTTCTGGCCAAAGGATAACTTGAGTAGGCAGAGGAGCTGCCTTGATGGAAGCAGGCACGAGTTACTTTATTAAAATCAGTAAATATTTTTACTTGCTTCCAACAAATAACAGAGGTCCAATATCTTTCTGTTTCCAGATGCCAATCCAGAATGAATAGGAGATTGTGTCCAGAAGTCAGAGTGCGTTCAGATCACTGTGTCGGGAGCATTTCCTGTTTTTCAAGCATTTAAGACCAGAAGAGTTCAGTAGATTTTGTATGTGATTTCCAGCACAACACAGAATATTAAGCTTTGTCCAGATACCGATGTTTTTAGTCAGAACCTTTGGCTTAGCTGTTGAGTTTGAGTGCCTGTTGGGTTAAGTGGAGTCTGCGGCTGGGGAAGCCAAGTGTCCTCTGCAGCACCAGCATTGGGAAGGTGTTGTTTGGGTGAGTTCTGCAAGGAGATCCCCTCTGGAAGTTGTGCCAGCTCGTGTCCCTGTAGAGCTGCTTTTTGGCAGGCAAAGCGCTTTGCGGAGGTGAAAACAAGAGGCAGATCCTGCTGCAGAGAGAGCTCTTTGGATATGAATGTGAACTGCTCCAAGCTAAAGATTTGTGTTTCAGTCAAAGGGAAATGGGATGTAGCAAATGGCAGGATTAAATTGGTGTAAATTGTAAGAAACTGTAGGAAAACTAAAATTGCCTGCAACTGGCTGATGGCCATTTTGACCTGGAAGTTCTTTCCTAGAAAATGCCTTTTGGTTAGATGTAAAGCATGACAGATTTGATGATTCCTTTTGGATCTGTTGCAAGCTGAATTCTTCCAGTTTAGCATTACGGGCAGAGATGTGAATTCCTGTATTTTAAGTGGCTCCCAAAGTTACAGCATGAAGGGATTTGGAGGCATAAAGGGAGAAGAAATTTGTATGGTTGCAGCCTAAGTAGAAGGAGACAAAGCTGCCAGGAAAGTGGGTGCTGAGGGTTTGAAGGAGGAAGGTCAAGTTTATGCACATCTGGAAAAAATTAGAAGGTAGAAGTGGAGAAGGAGATCTGATCCCATTTGTGTGTAGGGGACGAGGTTCCCCTTTTGCCCATCTCTCTGTGTGCCCCTTTGTGCACACAGATGGAGCTGGATGCTCTGGGACCCCTTGCTGTTTGCTGCTGACCTGTGTCCACCAAACTGACTGTAGCTGGCTGATGCATGTTAAGTGGGCTTTGCTTTGAATACCTACACATGTCAGGGACCCTTGCTGGAGTCTCTCATCCAAGTGTTGGGCAGGTTTGATTCTGCCTAGGTTGTTGAAATGGGTAAGAATTGAATCCCGAGGTAGCCAAGTTGTGTGCTGTTTTAAGGAAGGCATTGACACTTATCTCAGTTGCCACCAGTACTCACATTTGCCCCTGGAAGGAACTTTGTGGCTTTGCAGAACATTAAGTTCCACTTTGTGATTTATTTTCTTTTATGAAAGAGTCTCATGGGGCTTGTGTTACTTTAAACAGCATCACATTTCTCAGCCTCCTCTGCGACTGTTTTCTTCGTGCCGCCGTTCAGTTGCAGTGTGTTGTTTGTCTTGGTTGCTCAGAGCTGTAATAATAGCGGTTCTCTGGACGCTGCAGTCCTTCCACTGACTGAAATCATTATAATTTTCTGTTCCCCTTTTTCATTTGTTGAACAGAGCAGCACTTTCCTGAAGTGATGCTAGGAGAAGAATTTCTTAGCCTTAGTCTGGACCAGGTTTGCAGTTTAATATCAAGTGACAAGCTCACAGTCTCCTCTGAAGAAAAGGTACAGTAAATTGTATAGCAACATTTAAGAGTGTTGGAATGCTTCTAGATCTTACATTGGAAACTGTTCTCGTGTTATGCTCTTTAGGGGGCCGTTTTCCAACAGAGCTCATGGAAGGAAAATTAAAAATAGTGCAAATCTTTAAACCACATTAAAATGACCTTCACTTGGTTGTTCTTTATAGAAAGTAATGATTCTCTGATCCATATCTCTTCCAAAAGCCCTGGGGGACAGAACTGAATTCCAGCCTCCCATCTGCTGTTGGTGTAAAGCTCATATTACCTGTTGTAAAACCTCAAAAATAGGTGAATTGCACTAGGCCAGGGAGGAGTGTTGCCTTCTGTTGCACTTTGGACAGAACAAGTAGAAGCAGCCCACAACCAAAAAGGATGGAACGTTTTCCTGGCATCGTCAGTTGTTTTAATGGAAGAGGGAAATAAGTCACTTGTGGTTGATATTTTGTGGCCCAAATGTTGAACACACCTCATGCAGTCTGCAGTGCTGGATAGGAGCTGGAGCAGTGGGTTATGGCACCTGGTGAGTCCTGTGTGCAGCCCCTTATCATGGCCTGCAGCGGGGTTCTGGGCTGTGTGTCCCAGGGACAGAGACATGGACACCTGTAGGGGCTACAGGAGAGCTTGGGAATTACCTGGCTTGGACCTTCAGGCCCTCTGGTGAATGCCTATGTTATGGTGGGGTTGGACCCCAGCGTGCTGGGTGCTGCCATTCTGTCCTCCAGAGTTGCGCACCCACCCACCCCAGCCCGTCAGTGCTGCAGATGTGCATGTACTTGGGCCCACATGGGCCACAAAACTTGCCAGAAAACCTGCAGCACAGGAGGTGTAGATGCACACAGACCTCATTCAGATCCCAGCCAGCACACCAGGAGCACGGGGGCGTTTCGGCAGCGTGCTGCTGCTGCTCACGCAGGGCTGGAAGGGGAAAGCAAACCACGTGAACTCCTGGCAGAATTGCTTTGCGTGAGCCAAGCTGTCTGCAAAGAGAAGTGCAGGTTTAGTAACCAATTTTTCCAGTGCTCTGCAGCATTGTTAAAAAGCTTTTACTGGCCTTGAGCCCAGAGAAATCAAAGTACCCACTCCCTCGTCTCCGCTTTATACAGTCATAACCAGTATTTCTTTAGCTGGTTCTAAATGTTGAATGTGCAAATTGGTGGAAGGAAATAGAAGCATAAGCTGCACGTTCAAAACTGCATACTAATAACAGGAGATAAGCACAGAACAGGATTTGAACATAAATGTGAAATATGTGCTGGAGTCCAGAGAAGTGCTGAAAATTGAGGGCAGATGGGCAGGCTGCTTCTTTGGGTTAGCTTCAGTATGACAGATGAGCACGCAGACAAGCAGTTTTCCTGACCTTTCTCTTTCTGTACCTGTACATGCATATACACCCATGTGTAGATAGGTAATTATTTTTCAGCAGCAAAATATAGTAAGTAAGCAAGTACCTCAAACGTTTGAGGGCTAAGTTGTCCCAACCAGACTTCATGAGAGGCTCCTGTACTCATCGTGTCCCACACCTCAGCTGGAGCATCCCCACCTCTTGGTGTCACAGCTGAGCCCTGGCAGGGCCAGAAGGCAGCAAGGGGCAGGGCGAGCATTGCTGTTACAGTGCCTCAGACCTGGCTGGGTGTTCTCTCCTTCCTCTGCCACCCCTCAGCTGATACTAACTGGCTTAGTAGAATGCACTCCTTAACTGTTGGCATACTTGCATCCTTTGGCTATCATGACTACAAAAAATTGTGTGCTGCCACGGAAATATTTGAGTTGTAATGTGACCCCTCCAAAGCATTTTCCCACTTATTTCAAGGCCATCGTCCTTTCTTCCCCTCTCCCCCTTGCTGGGGCCAACCCCTGCAGTTGCACAGCCTCTTTGGGCCTCGGACAAAAGTTTATTTTTGTCCCTGCCTGTGCCTTTTGCTGTGGCTGAGTACTTTGAATTCTGTACCTGACCTAATTAGGTCTTTAATTAGAGCAGCATACGCAAGCAAGGAAAAAACAATATGAACAAAAATCACGTTTATTCACATTTACTAATGATGTGTGAAACTGAGGGGCTTGCGATCCTCAGGAAATGACTTCTGACAATTCAGAATAGTGGTGAAAGAAATTTTAAGAGGATTTGGGATTTTTTGTTTTGGGGTCTTTACACAGAGCCCAGTAACCAACACATGCTGCTAGCGTGCAACAGGAGCTGATGCACGGTTTGGTCCTTGGTCCTGGCAGCATCTAACACTTGGATTTTGGGCTGAAGAGGCTGAGAAACATCTGGGTGTGCTCTTTGCTCTGATAGTGTGCAGAAGGGAGATGTTCCAGGCTTTGCCCTTCTGTCCATTGAGTGGGAAGTCTGCTTTGGGGGCTGCCCAGAATTTGGTGCTGTCATGTTCCTCTGGACCTGGATTAATTGCTCCAGTGCCCTGTTGGGCTGGTGCAGAATAGGTTAATGCCAGCACGTTTGTGGGCTAAACATTGCTTTCTGCTCCTTCCGTGCTCATTTGCAATTAAAAATCTCGTAACAACCTAGTTTCCATTTTAAATGCCTTGTAGCCAAAGTGAAATAGTTTGTTTATTTGCATTTGAAAACACTTGAAGCTTCTGCAGTATTTTCCTCTGCTGTTCGCTGGGGTTTGATTACAGGGCTCCCTGTTGCTTGCTGAAATCCTCATTGCAGCTTCCTGAATTCCAAGCAGTTCAGCAAGAGCATTTGTCGGCGTAGGAAATGAGGCTGCTGCTTTACTGCTCACTTTGTTTTTTTGAGTGTATAGTTCAGCAAAGAGGAGGAAACCCCTCCGCTCTGCCTCTCCTCTGTGTGAGCAAGCGTCTGTCAGTGCCTCCTGCAGATGCACTTGCTGCAACAACCGGGGAGCGAGGTGGTGCCCTCGGTTCCTGTTGTCAAGTTACTGACCTTGGGCCCAAACCAAATGGTTCTTTGGGGAGGGATGGAAGAAAATCTCTTTGCAAATTGCCCTGGCCACGGGGTGACCCTGGTGGGCGGGCGCTAGGTGAGGGCAGCTGTGCAAGGGGATGCTCCCAGAACCTCATCAGTAAGCAGAGTGGGATCGCAGCCATAATTTTTCTGTAGGTGCAAGCGGAGTGTCAGACTGTCATTTGGACATTGGGATGCTCCACTGCAAAGATCAATATCCTGCTGTGTTACAGCTGAGGCTGCACTCCTTGCTGTCCTGCCTGCCCGGCATGCCCTTGTTTCCCTGTGCCTGCCTTATCTGGGCAGATCTGTCCTGTGGGTTTATCACTCTGGGGGATGTGTTGTGCTGGTTAAGCAGGGAGGTGAGCACAGGGACTCGCTGTTTGAGCTGGCTCCTTCAGGAGGGGTATTTGTTATCGGCGGTAATCGGTGTGGCTGATTTCATGAATAATGCCCAGTGCAAATGTCAAAAGGCCAATTAAGTTTCCTGGCTGCCTTCCAGGAGCCCTGTGCAAGAAGAGGTGTATGATTGTGCTGGACACATGCTCAGCTCAGGGTACAGCACAGCGGGATGGGAGGTGCTCACGAACACGCGTGCTGAGCTCACCTCTCTGCTACCGAGGTGATGGTGCTACCTGCACGTTGTCCCCGCTTCTTCATCTGTTTGTCTGGTGGAGATCTTGCATCTCCTTCAACACTGCGAAATCGCGGTGCTTCCGATGTGGGCGAGGTGACTGCGGGCCTGTTGGTTCTCTTTTCTACATTCAATGTGTTTTGATCTGCGTAGGTCTTCGAAGCGGTCATTTCTTGGATAAATTACGAGAAGGAGTCTCGCTTAGAGCACATGGCTAAGCTGATGGAGCATGTTCGCCTCCCCCTTTTGCCCAGAGATTACCTTGTACAGGTTAGTCTGCAAATACGTAATTAATATTGCACTTAAGCTTCTTAATCAGTGGCTTGGCTGTTTGCTTCTGAGATGGCTAGTTTGGCGTGAAGCGGAGTCTGTCAACACAGGAATAAAAGGGAAGAGTGGGCGGGCTCTGAAATCTGTGTGTGCTTGTGTGCACACATGCAGAAACCCTGTAAAATGTGACCTGTGCTCTGCCCAGCAGTGCTAGGAGCTGCATTCCTACCAGTCTCAGTGGAAGCGTTTAGAAGGAGATATCTTGGGATTTTTTGCCCTGAGAACACTCAGGTGCTGCTCGTACAAGGCTGCACAGTTTTCTCCCTAGTGCATGTCTGATAATTTTGGCTTAAGAAGAGTCCTGTGCAGGAGCACTCGGTGGGGATGGGTTGATGTGACGGCAGGCGAGATGTGCTCTTAGTCTGACTTAGAGATTGTTCTTGACAGCTTAATTCCTGGGATCTGGGCCTCAATAATGAGCTGAGAATCCCCAAAGAAGGAGGTGGTATGTGGGCTTTTAGACTGCTCTGCTTTCATCTTATGTCTAAAAAGTCAATGCAACAGAAATAAAATTGATATACAGAAGATGAATGCATAATGTCTTTTTTTCTTCCTTTTCAACTGTATCCTCTGATGCAGGAACAGATATGGCCTTTTCTTAAAAATTATGACTCAAAAAGAGGAATTACTCATTTTATATGCAGGCTCCTGCTGAATTCTCCTCTGAGATATTAGGTGTCTGACAGAGGGTGATAAAATAGAGGGAGAGCTGCTGCTCTTTAATGATTCTGGAAGAAAGGGAGCTTGGATGTGAATGCATTTGTTTCTTTGGAAAGAGCTGGAATTCTCTGTCTGTCTGCCACATGTTTTGTGTTGGTACTTTGGAGAAGTTCTAGTTTCCGTGTGCTCCTTGTGCCCTGTGCCACCAAGTGCTTCACTTTAAGTGACCTTTCATGTGTGTGCATGCTCTCAGACAGTTGAAGAAGAAGCTTTAATCAAGAATAACAACACATGCAAAGACTTCCTTATCGAGGCCATGAAGTATCATTTGCTTCCTCTGGATCAAAGGCAATTGATCAAGAATCCCAGAACAAAGCCAAGGACTCCTGTCAGCCTGCCGAAGGTAAGCCAAGTTCCCTTCCGAACACAGGAGGGAAGATGTCTCTTCGTGTCACCTCACACAATGTTACTGGTGGCATTTTCTGCCTTTGAAAGGAGCTTGTGTGCTTTTACAGTACTTTCATACTCGGAGTTGTTTGCATTTCAATCGCTCTGAGCCCTTTAGAGGAAGTCCCCCCGCAGGATGCCAGCTGTATTTCCTCTGTGTTGTGGCTGATCCTCAGTGCTTCTGTTGGGTGAGCAGCACAGGGGAGGGAGCTGCTTGGGGAATGTGCCGTGTCATCATGTAACTGGTGCTGCTTGGAGACCAGGGGTTAGTGCAGGCGAAATGTTATCACCCGATTCTGAGCTGAACTGCGGACACAAGCAGAAATCAGCTGGGGTCAGGTGTTAGTGCAATCACTGAAGACATCAGGAGTTTACATCAGGTCTGCGAAAGAAGAGCAGAAGTCATTGCTGCGGAAGGAGAGCGTCTGTCACCTGCGTGGAAATGGCTGTGGGCTGCAAACTGCTCCCAGTACTTTGAATCGCTTTGCTGCCTCTTCTGGCACTGCGTATGCCCACTGTGGCTATATCAGGAAGTTCGATAAACTGAGACAAACTCACGAAGGAAGCAGTGTCTCTGCTCCAGGGACAAAGCCCTGCTCTCAAAACATTTTCTCAGCCATGAGTGGTCTGGGGAGCGCTTTGGCCCCGGAGCTGTGGCCTGAGTGTCGCTGACCGTGGGCTGACAGCAGCTGCAGGCAGCTGCCGGGAGCTCTGCTGGATGTGGCACGGCGCTGGAGCCTTGCTGAGGAAGATTGTCTCTGCTGCCTGTCATTTTTCTGTCTCTGCAATCAGAAGGCAGGAAAGCAGGAAACAGCGGCACCCAGACGCGTGAGCAGGAAGTCTGAAGCAAATTCCAATAGACTCGGAGCAGCTCCTGAATACGTTATCAGTGTTACTCCCTGCGTTTATCCTGGAGGCATGTGATGCTTTGGCCTCCGCTTTGTTAGTGAGGAGAAAATGACAACAGGAGCTGTTTGACCCGTGCTCCAGAGATAAATGCAGCTGGTCACCGTGCCTCTCAACAGAGCGCCTCTGAAGTTATTAGCAAGCTTTTCAGAGGTTGTAAGATGCCAAAAGCACAGTGTATTATTTTTCTAAGTACAAATCATAGGGAGTCAGGTTTGTGGGACGGGATATGAGATCTGTGCTATTCACATGTTCAGATTCTGGAAGGTCTGTCAAGAAATTGCAGTTCTGCAGAGCGCGTCAGTGTGTTGTCTGTTCCTCCTGCAGGCACAGAAGGGGTGTGGGTAGAAGACAGCTTTGGGGGATCATGAAGGGCTGTGTGACCCTTGCTCAAGCGTTAAAGGAGTTAATGAGCAATGAGGCAGTGACTTCAGAGATTCTCAGCATCTACTATAGCACGAGCCATGAGTACAAGCCCAGATTTTCTGAGGGGCTGTTAACTCTTTTTTTGTTGCTGTTTTTTTTTTTAACTGTAAAGAAATGGGTGAAGGTGATGATCTCCCAGCAATCCAGTTACTGGGAAACTTTCATCTCATCTGCTGGTCCTGCTGTGAAATCTCTTAAGTCTATAATCACGTGAAGCTCTGCAGCTTTCCATGAGAGGCTGCTGCACGCTTAGTGGTCAGACTGCTAATTTAGGGTGAATTTACCTCCTAAGGTCACGTTTCTATCTTTCTACATTGAACAGTTCACTGTTTCCATACTCTGAAAATACTTAAGAGCACTGCCTAGCCCTGGACTTCTACAGCAACTGTGACAGGAGTTGAGCTCATTACCTGAGTGACATCAAGTGATGCCTCAACCCCTCGGCTGCCCACAGGCGCCTTGCAGAGAATAATGCCAGTATCATCTTCTCTTTAACTACATTTGAAGCCCCCTTATCTCCCTGCTCTGTGGCCTTGTAAAAATCAGATTGTCTTGGGTAGCGTTTGCTCCTGTGATAAGGGGAACAAATCCTCCCTCTTGATAGCGGTGGAGGGACAGAAGGAAACGTGTTCAGACCGAAGTGCAAAGGTGGAGCTGTGTGTAAATGCCAGTGGTTTGCTTGCTGCCTGTGCACGTGGCTATGGGCTGCCCTCCAGAGCTGAGAGCTGGCTGCAGGCAGGGCAGCATGGGAAGGACTGCACTGCACGTGGTCGCAGCAGAGCATTTCTCATGCTCCTGAGATTTGCTGTTGATTAGCTTTGCATAGATCTTCCCTATCTGTGCAGAGTTTAAGGTTTAATTACTAGATTTGCATCAACACGTGTAGCAGCCGGAGGCTTTAATGAAGCTGACAACCCACTTCCTTCAGCAGCCCAGCAGCGCTGGGTCTTAAGTCCTGCTTTCCCCGAGTGACATCTTCCCTGCAGGTGGCGATACAGCTGGCAGGTTTAATTTGTTAAGTGGCATTGATTATTTTTAGCACCATCGTGGAGATAATGACGGAACAGTGGGCTGGCTGTGGAAATTGTGCTGGGATCTTCTTTGCTTCAAAATTCTTCAGCAACAAGCCTTGCACACACCCTGCTACAAACTAATTCTGTGTTTCGTGGGGAAATAGGGCAGGTTGCCTGCTGGGGAGACAGCAAGGAAGAGTTAATGGGGGTTGTCACATTTGGAGATAAAGTTTTTCTTTGGAAGAATTGACTTAAGTAACTGTCTGCAGAGGCTTTTGGTGGGCTTGCAGCGTTTGGCTGGCAGCTGCTGTATATGTGCTGCTGGATTCTATTCAGAGAGCAGCTGCCCAGGCTGATGTCTGAGGTGGCCTAGCTCTCGTTTTTCCCTTTCCAGGTGATGATTGTGGTGGGCGGGCAAGCGCCCAAAGCCATCCGCAGTGTGGAGTGCTATGACTTTGAGGAGGAGCGGTGGGACCAGGTTGCTGAGCTTCCCTCCCGGAGGTGTAGAGCAGGTAATGGGAAAGCTTGCTGTAGCTTTCTTAGTGTCCAGCTCTTCGGGGCCAGACGGATGTGTCCTTCAGCCTTCCTCTGTGCTTCCAGCCTCAACCACCTTTCTTTTTGCCATTCCTTCTCCTCTTTCCATACACTTATACCCTTTGTGTTCAGGTGGGTGCCCTGCACTCTGTGGGAGTTGCTCTCTGCCTGTCTGCCCCTCATGGTTACTGTCCCTGCAAGCATCCAGTTTTCTGTGGTTTCCTAGTGAAAATCAGAGGAGCTGAGTCAAGCCCTCTCTGTCTGTTAAGGGTCGATGGAGAGCGGGTCTGTAAGCTGGGAGCATTCTCTTGAAGATATGAGATGGATGTGATTGTGGATCACCATTTGGTGTCCTCTGTGACTCCAAAAAATCTTTCAGTCAGATATGAATCTATCTGTGCCTTATGTTGCTCTGCATTTACGTGCATTTCACCATCCTTATGACACGTATATGCTTGGCTCCAACACTCTTAACCTGCAGAAAACGCTAAAGACCTGCCCACATTCTGCTCTTCCCTTCTGTCTCACGTACCCTGGCAGAGATCTGATACTACTCGGTTCCTCAGCTGTTTGTAAAACCTCCATAAAATGTCTCTTCTTTATCAGGCGTGGTGTTTATGGCTGGCAATGTTTATGCTGTCGGAGGCTTTAACGGATCTTTAAGGGTACGCACCGTTGACGTGTACGATGGCGTGAAGGACCAGTGGACATCCATAGCCAGCATGCAGGAAAGAAGAAGCACTTTGGGTGCAGCTGTGCTCAATGATCTCCTGTATGCCGTGGGCGGTTTTGATGGCAGCACCGGTAGGTGGCTGAACAAAAGCCTGACCCAAAGCACTGTTTTCAGAGACCCCGGCAAAGATTGCAGAGCTTTAGTGAGGTTCCAGAGCAGTTCCCCTATAATTTTGTAGAGAATGAGCCAGAGGCTGGGTGGGTGCATTGTGTGTAGTACCAGCCCCATGCACGTTCTGCCCCTTCAGTAATTGTGAGTGTCTCACCCGGTTTATTTTCTTTAGTGATACGGTTCTTTCAGTCTTGTTCTCTATATGAACATGCTTGTTCTGACTATAAAGGGATTTTTCCCGGTTGTAGTTGAAATTAACATGAATGAAATGTGAACAAAGCGTTTTATGGGGTATGCTTGTCTGGGAGTTTTGCTGATATAACTGCACCTTAAGCCTCACACCTCTGCTTCTGCTGTAGGGCACTGCCACTTGGTTTAGCCCTGAACTGGCTATTTCAGCTGGTGATGAGTACAGTGCAGAAGGCTCTGGGGTAATTTTTAAACCTTTGTATAGACACTTTATAATGCTTGAAAGAATGTGAACCTCTGGGCCTGGAATCTGGACTCTGCTCCACCTTGGTGCCCCGGAGTAGGGGCCATGTGGTAACTTTTCCAGCTGCTGGAGAAGTGGCATTGATGTGGTGGCCCCAGCTTGAAAGGAAAGAAACTAGAAAATTGGGTGTCAGGAGCGTGGGGGGAATTAGGGGCTTGGGAGGAGGTGGAAGGCAGATGGAAGTGCAACACCAATCTTTTTCTCTTCTCTTTTTTTTTAATTAGAAAACCTGTGTATCCCCTTTTTAACTAGGTCTGGCATCAGTTGAGGCCTATAGCTATAAAACCAATGAGTGGTTTTTTGTGGCTCCCATGAACACAAGAAGAAGCAGTGTTGGAGTTGGAGTTGTGGAGGGTAAGAAAACCATCAGCCATATCCATCAAGCAAACGTTTCAGTGTCAAACAGAAGCCTGAGTGATTAAGTGCAATAGGAAGTAACTGCAGGACCTGTTCTCTACACTGTCTTCGATTGGTAAAGATTTATTTTATCAGACCTAATTGCTGCAGCTTTTTTTCGTTCTCCTTTATATCAAAGTGAAAAATTGTGTGCTGCTTTCCAAGAGCCTCAGACCTGGATCAGACCAACCCATGCCTTCTGGGAATGCTGTTGGGTGTGTGCAGGTTTCTCTGAGTCCTTATTCTTCCTATGCTGCTTCTGATGACAACAAACTGTTACGCAGTGCACTGTTGCCATCAGCAGACAGCGTGTGGATGGAGCACCTATCACAAAAAATCTGCTCAGCGAGGGAACAGGAGCATAGTTCATCCCACAGCCCCAGGCTGGTGGTTTGGCAGGAATTCTAAGACCAGGCTTTCAGGCACACGCAGCATAATTTGTTCTGGTTCGTAAGTGAAGAGCGACTGATGACTGTGAATGCTGAGATTGTGGCAGCTCAGGAGTGGGGCAGGTGAGGTGAGCAGAGCAGGTGGTGCAAGGGATCGTGCAGTACCTGTTGGCACAGATGTACCAGCAGCCAGCTTGAGTGAGCTGGAACTGGACAGCTTGGTTTGCATCCAGGAGAAAGAGCAACTTAGATAGGAGCCTTCAGCAAAATCAATTCTGAAGCAAGGGAAAGTTTTTGTTTGACCTTCTCTTTAGCACGGCGTAACAGTTTCCAGTTAGCACCCTGTGGAGCAGCCAATGGCACAAAGCTTGTTGTGAACTCTGCTTTGAAGTAGCATGGTTTAAATGGGGAACGTGTGAAGTGTGTCTGCCAGGAGAGGAGGATGAGATGAAGTCAGAATGACTTGTGGGGGTTGTGCTAAATCTGCATATTTGTTTAAAGAAGCATCTCATTCAAAACTGGCCCATTCACTTGCCTGTGGAGTGCTGGGCTGTTGATAGTCGTTTGCTTTGCTGAAGTGGGTTGGTCATTTGAATTCCAAATACTTAATACATACCTGAGAGATGTGTTTCTGTGAACTATTTTCTTCTGGATGCATATGAAATCCTTTTGCTTTGCTTTGTTTAAAGCATGAGAAAGTGTTGCATGTGTTGGAGCTCACGATAGAAAATGAGTGTGTGATGGAGAAGGAAAGCTGAACATAATAGTTTAGGGAACAAACTGCAGCATGCAGTTAACCCCCAGTGCTCATCTGAATGTGATGGAGTTTGACCCAATGCCTGTGGGTAACAAAAACATTTAAGAATTGATGCCAACCAGGGAACTTCATCTTGTCCTGCTTTGTCTGGCACTCTTTCCTTGGTTGAGTGAGTAACAAGAAGTGGCTTGAAACAACAGTCCGAACGAGCTTGAGGAGGCTGTGAGTGAAGCTCTGACCACAGAGACAGGTCCACACCCTTATCCTTGAAGCCTTGAAATATCCAAGTATCAAACATAAGACTGTAGATGTGAGACTCCCAACAGCAGCTGTCATGACAAAGAAGAGCACAGGACAGACATGCTGTGCTATGAAGGTTCCCCAGGATTTCTGTGTTGTGGTCACTTGGAGCAAGTGAACAGAGTGGCCTCAGCTGTACCGGCAGCTTTGGTTTGTCCTGATTTGGCCTAGGATCTTCAAAACTGGGTCTACATTTCCATGAAGGCAGTAAATAAAGAGGCTATCGCCGATGTATTGCTCATGTGACATTGTAATTAATGTATAGTATTTACCTTTGTCAGCTTACCTTACTGCATGGCGCCTGAATGGAATGCTTGATCAGAAGAACATGCTTTGGTTTTAGCTCTTCTCCTCGGCCAACAAGTCATTTGGAAAACCTTCAGGGCTTTGGGCTTCTAATGAAGCTGCTGTATTGAGATGTTTCCCTGTCTCGACTGACAGCTTTAAAAGCAAACAGGCCCACTGTCTGTGAGCCTGCTTCAGATCCTTTCAGTAAGGTTTGCCCCAGACATGCCAGCAGGCTCAGGCAGCTCTGCCAAGGGCCTTCCCAGCCAGGATCTGACCTCACTGGGGCTGCCAGGCATGGTGGGAACATCATACATCAGTTGTAGCCATGATGCTGATGCCAACATGTGTCTCTTGCAGGTAAGCTCTATGCTGTGGGGGGTTATGATGGAGCATCTCGCCAGTGCCTTAGTACTGTAGAGCAGTACAACCCGGCCACCAACGAATGGACCTACGTAGCTGACATGAGCACTCGACGCAGTGGTGCAGGTACTGGCTCTGGCTGTGTTCTTAAAAGAGGATAATCACTGGGCTCTCCTCCCTTCGTGGAAGGGAAGGAAAAGAATGTTTTGGCAAATGGGCTGGCAAGTGCAGTCTGTTCCCACCCCCCCCTCCCCCCCTTCCCATGAGGGGAAAAGCCATAATGGCTTGGAAGCTCTCAGCAGCTATCCTGACTTCATTAAAGTCTTCCAAATTGAAATTAATTTCTGGATTAATGAAATAACGTTCAGTGTTTCTAAGTAGCTTCTCTAACAGATGCATCTCACTTGTAAGCTGGGAGTTGCCTTTCTAAACTGCCAGCTGCAGGCTCAGCTGGGCGCTGGGAAGTCAAGCCGCACTGCCTTCTCTCTCCTGTTGTTAGGGGGCTGTCAGATACGTTTTCATTTTGCATCCTCCCCAAGTCTCCCAGTGCTGCACATCATCTGCGCTGGGTTACATATGGACCAAGTCAGGGCAACAGAATTCATCTCAGATGGCTGCTGCTAAGCCAGGTTTTAGTGTACCTTTGCCTCGAGCTGGTGATCTGGAAGATTAGAGGAAAGGATGTGTTGATGGCTTCTAGTCTTGATGGCTTCTAACTTACATATGATATTAGGCCAGGTAGGCACTTGCATTCTCTGTGGCTGTTCATCTCTGAAAAGGATGGCAGCTCTTATCCATTGTGTTTAAAATAATCTTTAGATGAAAGGGAATGTGTGAATATTGGTCCTGTTGCGTAGAGTGTGCAGTTCTCATTCTGCAGCAGCCTGGGCAGTGGTCACCCATAGCTGTGCAAGCCTGGAGGCTGCCCTGCGGGTGGGAATTTCCTTCTGAGCTGGGTGGTTGCACACAGTCTTTCTTTCCTCACTCTAATGCACTTTCTCTAACTCTTGCTCAGGCCACATGCAGTTGGTTTTAATTGAGTTGAGGAGGTTTTTAATACTTGCTTGATAATAAAACCTCTCCCAACCTTGTCGGAAAATGTTGACAGTATGTCAAAATAGAGCAAAGATGTGTCAAGCAACCTTGCAGCTTGCTGTTCCCAAACTGAGCCGAGCCCATCGAGTCCTCGTTGTGACCCAAATGCTTGGCATATGTCCCACCAGCAAGCACCAGCTGAGACACGGAGAGCAGTGCTGCAGCATGAGCTCCTGTACAGTTTGGGAAACGAGAACCTGAGCTCCCAGCATTGCTGTGCCCATGCTGACATCTAGCGGAGCTGAGGGCGAGCATCCTCAAATCCCTGCCGTGACCCTGAAGCAGGCAGCAAGGCTGTGTTGGCAGCGTGCTGCTGCGGGAATGGCAGCCCCCTGGGCAGGGACAGCTCTTCACGTGCCCCCCAACTCACCATGTATGGATGCATTTCAAGTGGAGAAGCTTTAGTGTTCCCAACCTTTTAACTCTCCTACTTGCTTAAATGAGCTTACTGACTTTTTTTATTTTGAAGTATAAAGCTGTTGGAACAGCTGAATGCAGTCGAATGGCAGGGTGTTGGAAAGCAAGTTGGATGGGCTCAGACATGGCAGGCTTTCCTTGCCAGTTGAGTGAGTTCCCATTTCTCCATGAACTGGGATGCACCTTGAACAGGTCTGGGGTCGGAGCTCTGTGCCTTTCCCTAAGTCATCGGCACAAGACCATCTTTAGGTCCTGCGGGCTGTCCTGCTGGCTAATGCCATGCTTAAAGTGATGCAATTCAGATCAGTATTTCTGTTTTATCCCAGTTTAGGGTAGGGGTGGTAAGGGGAGTGGGGGAAACAAATCCACAGGCAGCCTCAAGAATTGGAACGAGCCATAGGTTGCTGAAAAGAGGAAGTGTGTCCAAGGGATGAAGCCACATGGCACAAAGGCAGCAGGAAAAACAAAAACAGAGCTCCTGGAAATGAAAATCAGGCTGAATGCAAAGAAACCCGTGGTAGAAAATATCAGGCAGACAGGGACAAAGAGGGGGTGAGCTGCAGCGGTTTATAGATCAAGGTGGAGAGCTGATTAAAAGCCCATGTTCTGGAAATGCCTTGGAGAGAGGCCCATGCAGAACCCAATAGCAGAGGCAGGGATGTGCAGCCCTTTCCTGTGTCTGTTTGGCCATGGCTGGGCTCTGTTTGGCAGGTGTCGGTGTTCTCAGCGGGCTGCTGTACGCGACCGGTGGGCACGATGGGCCCCTGGTCAGGAAGAGTGTGGAAGTCTACGACCCAGGAACAAACACCTGGAAGCAAGTAGCAGACATGAATATGTGTCGAAGAAATGCAGGTAACTGCAATAAGTCTGTCTTTGGTTCTTGGTTGCATTTGTCTGTGGTTTTTAATGTGGTTATTGCTCTAGTAATATAAGTATACAGTGTTAGAAACAAGTAATAGAAAGGAAGATGGGGTGTCTTCTAGGGAATGAATCAAAATGTGGCAGGCAGCGTGTTGTGGGAGAGAAGTTAGCCCATGTTTTACTCTGTGCTCTGCTTTGAGGTGTGTGTGCGGTGAATGGTCTCCTCTATGTGGTGGGAGGAGACGATGGTTCCTGTAACTTGGCCTCTGTGGAATACTACAACCCCATCACGGACAAGTGGACATTGCTGCCAACCAGTATGAGCACAGGAAGGAGTTATGCAGGTAAAGGAAGAAATACTTCATGGGAGAGCTGGGAACAGCTTGGGTCATTTGTAAATTTAAGGGCTGTGCCTCCTGATGCTTTAATCTTAAATCTGTGTGTGCTTTATTTGGACTTCAGCAGAGGAGCCCTTCACAGAAGCAGCAAGCAGCTCTCTGCTAGCTTGCTGCTGGTGTTAGTTGTTGCAGCACGATCTTAGCTACAAGGCAACCAGGAGTTGTTCCTTTGATAACCATGTGTCCATCCATTCTTAAAACAGGTGTTGCTGTGATTCACAAACCATTGTGACACACAGTCAAGCCAATGCGAGGAGCAGAAGTGACGTGGATCCAGCTAGGTGGCGTTGGGAAGATGACTGACCTCAGCCTTGACCCATCTCATTGCTGTTACGTCTTCGCCTGACAAGTGATCTGTTACAAACCTCATCTGCTCTGCGGTGGATTGCGCAGCAAAGTGAAAGTCCTTCTGGGGACATGTTCCATGCTAGACACGAGGTGTTGCTTGTTATCTGTGGTGCAATCAACTGTTTTTCTCAATGGCTAGTGTCCTGAGATAAACACGGTGCTTGAACTGCGGGCACTGAGTCTCCTGTATGAAACAAAAGCGCTACGTTTGGGCATGTGAGTAAAGATGAACGCTTCTGGATTTCTTCACTACTGATGCTCCGTACCCATTGCTGGTTGAACTACTTTCTCACTGTTCCCTGAGGGCAGACCTTACTACTGACAGTGGAAACTTCTGAGTACCAACTGAGAAAAGCAGTCAGCAGGGACAGACTGGAACAGGGTGCTCTGGCTTGAGTGTGACGCTGTCCCAGTCATACGTTTGTACGTGCCACTGGACTGCTGTGTGTATCCCTGCAATGCTTGTCGTATGGTGGAAATAAATACCATGTGATTTTTCTACTTGCCACGAATGCTGTTTCCTGTACATGCTGGGCTCTGCCTTCCCTGGGGCTGATGTCTCAGCAGCTCCACCACACAAAACTTCTCAGCCCTCCCAAAAAAGTGCTGCTCTGACAGGGTTCGTTGCTCCTGTGAAACAAATACTGCTTGAATAGAAACTATTCCTTACCCATGCATCTCCCTGGTGTTGCCAGCTGTGCTGAAAGCCCCGGTTCTAACTCTGTCCAGCATTTCAATGCCATAGTAGAGCATTTAGATGTCAAAGATCTTATGGTGCCATTAATGTAGAAAGTACCAACAGCAAGAACCCTGTCAGTCAGGCAGTGGTTAACGAGCAAGGTAATGTGCAGTGTCTTAATGCTTCCAGAGTGTGGAGATCTCTCTAATCACTGTCATTGTAACTGTTATTTTAATCTTCCCTGTACTGAAGGTGTTCTACTGGTAGTGCAAAGCATTTATATGATTATTCAAAAACAAAATCGGAGGCAAATCTAGATACAGCTGTGATGCAGTCGTCTTGCTTACATCACACATCCTCAGAGCTTTCTGTTTAAGAGGATTGCTTGACTTTCACAGACCTTTGTTTGCCTCCTGGTGAGCTCTGACATACAGTGTACAGGAATGCAGACTCCCAAAGTACTCTCCTGCTGTATTCTTTTTTTTTTTTTCTTCTTTTTTCTTTTTTTTTCTTTCCCATCTCACTTAACTTTGATTGATGTGGCCTTCTGTGAGGGCTTGTCTCGCTCCTTTTCCATGTAGATCAGCTGAGGCTTTCTGCTGGGGCAGCTGGCCTGCAGGACCATATCTGCCCGTGTTACTGCTGAGCTCCAGCACTTAATGCTGTTCTTTTCCTGGTGTATTTCTCCATAGATCTGTCAAAAACACTCCAGGCAAACTTCTGCAGTAGGATAGAAAAATACCCAGGAATCGATTTCAGAGGGATCTAAGGCTAAATCACCTCGTGCAGCTTTACTAGGTGCGGATGTTAGTTCTGTAAATAAGAACATTTTAGTGTTGGAGTTGACGTGGTCCTTGTAACGTGGGTGCCTGCTCTCTCTGGGGGAAAGAGTGCCTACCCCTGCTGCTTCACTTCCCATGGAGGAGGGCTAACAATAATAAGTCCTTTCTGTAATAGCCTTTAAGTTTCATTGTAAGTTAAGTTTCAATTTGCCATGAAACATGCTAAAATAGCATCATTTGCTGCTTTTTGTGATGGCTGGTCTTATTGTAAAAGCTATTGAGGCTGGTGGGAATGTATCCCAGGCTGAAGCTGGCTTTGTATCAGAGTCCTGAGATGCATCTTTACAGTGACATAAGCAAGGGGATGCCTTGGCTTGGAGTGACTTTACCCCTAAAGCTGATTGCCAGGTGTTTCCCTTGCATGCAGCCTGTGGGAATATGGCATAAAATGGGATGGGCAAAGCTTTTTGGTCTGATATCATCTCTTGTTGGATGGAGATCAGTCAGCAAGATGGACACGTATTGAGCGTGCCTGTCTCTCATTAGGTCTCAAATCAAGATAGGAAACATAAGGCTAAAAAGCTTTGTCATAGCCAACGATAGCTGCCAAACTGTCATCACTGGAGCAAAGGCAAACGTTAGCAAGAGATTGAGAGTTTGTGGGTTAGAGATTTAAAAAAAAAAAGTGCTAAAGAGATGCAAGTCTGAAGTTTGCTGGGTTTCTCAGATGTTGTGAATGGTGAATGTGCTTGAAAGCCGGGTCATTTTTTCCCCGATTTACATTGCTTTGTAAACCCTCCTCGTTTAGAAGGAAAACTGCTTTGGGTGATTCTCTGCTATTGTAAAATGGCATTTGTTGACACTGGTGCCAAGGCCTGCAGCTTGCTGGACAGGGCTAGGACTCGGTGCTGGCCGCCCATCGCCGGTGCTCCTGGCTGCAGCCGCGGCTCCTCCACCCCAGACAATTCTCCTTTTCCTTCTCAAATGTTGCAGTGTTATGCAAGTCAAGTGACCTCGTTTTCCAGCTATGCAATATGAACAACTGTAACACACGGAGAACCAGCTGTATTCCCCCCTCCCCTTGAAATGCTTTTGGAATTTGTCTGTCTTTGGCGTGTCGTTCCGTGTTTGTATGATTCACTCCGAGCACCTGAGCCAGGCCCTTTCAGGACTGCCTTTTTCTAGGACTGAAAGCGTAGCACTAGCGCTAACAACTTTTACTGTAAATATTTATTTTTAATAAGAATTTTAAATAACTTTTGGATTGCTTTTTATGGCCGTCTGTGACACCCGTGTTGAATTCTGGATCTGATTCTTACGCTCCTGTGCACTTCGTGCTGGCTGTGACGTAGCTGTGAATGTGTATGGTTCCTGCACAAGAAATTTCACGTTGTAACCGAGATCTGGGATAGCTCTTACGTTGGTTCTAACGCAGTGGAAGGACAGCATTGGGCTCAACGTCCTGAAGCGAATTAAAATCCGTTACCTCAGTCACCAGTGCCCTCTGAGATCGCTAGCTATTTGGAAACAATCTCAGTGCTCTGATGTAACTTCCTTTCTGTTTGCTTTCCGCTCAGCTCGGTGGACAAGCTGCCTGCCTCGTGCCGTGTGAGCGCTGCTTGCGGATGGAGATGTGATGCGCACGCAAAGCCCACGAGCTGCCAAAAATGATGGAGATCTTGCAGGAGGCTTTGTCAAAGCTTTACAGACTGATCTCAGGCGGCTTCCCCGTGGTGGCCTGCTGGGAATGGGAAGGCTTTTCTCAGCTCTTTTGGGGGGTCTCCGTGTGCTGACCCCTATGGGATTGTGGCACTGGGTTTCCAGGTTTTCCTTGTGCAGACCCCGCAGTGTCCCCGGTGCAGGCTGGTGAAGAGGCTCACACCTTGCTGGCTCTGCGAGCAGCCCCGCACGTGTGCAGCAGGATGGATTTGCCTCAAGCAATCTGTTGTTTAAACAAGTTTGAATCAAGTCCATCTTTTCCATTTGTGCCTAATAGATAAATTGGGGGTGATTAAAACCAATTTTCGGCTCATTCAGTTTATCCAAATATTTTTTTTTTTTTTTTATATTTGTACAGATGCGTACAGCGCTGTAATTCTGTAATTACCATAAATTTACTCGGCGGCATTTGCATGACAGCCCCACGAAAGCTGAACGCTGTTCTCTCGTTTGCAGCGTTGGGAGACCACAGCCCTTGCAATCCAGCCATGTGTGATGCCCGATTCATCCCGCTAACCCGGTGCTTCCGCAGATAGCTGCAGCTTGATTTTATCCTTTGGGATTCGTCGCTAATAAAAGGCGGCATCGGAGCGGCTCCCCTTGGCTTCGCGTTGTGCCCACGCATCCCATGCACACCCCTACAGCCTGATGCTCAGACCGCAGGCTTTGGGAGTCTGGTAGATATTGTGGAGATGAGTGATTTTTTTTTTTTTTTTTTTCCTTCTGCCTTTGTCTTTCCGGTTTTATAAATTATTTTCCTCTACAGTGACGACGAAGAAACGTTGAAGAATTGTAAGTTGTGTATTTTATGTGTTAAACAACAAGCAAACCACCAACAACCAAATGACTTTAAGAAGGAGAGATGACTGTGAAGCGATTCGCCTGGGTGTGAAGTTCTTTGCTTGTGTACAGCAGCCGTTGTTGGTTCCATAGCTGACAGTGTCCCAGTTCAAGCTCATTAGTTAATGAAAGATTTTGTGTGTGTGTGTGTGTGTGTGAATGTGAAGGATGATGTTGCAAAGCAGTTCTCCTGACGGCTGCCAGGGGATGGTCTTCACTGGTGTATTTATGACAAGATCACGTTGTTCCCTGTACTTTAATTTGAATTAAAACTGGACTAATGCAATTCCTCTGGATCTGCTTCGATTTCATCAGCTTCAGGCGGTAAGGAACGTGCTCCTTGCTCCACTTTGTGGCTTTTTCCCTCTTTAGTTCTGTGCAAAGGCCTGGTTCTATTTTGTGCCCTCTGACGTGGGCACACCCCAGCTCCAGCTGGAGGCAGACACACAGAAACGCTGCCCTCAGCTGCTGGGGGTTCCCAGAGCATCCCCATGTGCTCAGCAATTAACAGCATCGCTTTGTATAACGTTCTGCCGCACGATAACAAGCACAGAGCCACTTCTCTACTTAGTGACACGAAATATTCTAAGAAATGTGCCAACGTGATTAATGCTAATGTTCTTGTTCAGCAAATTGAGTGAGATTTAATTGGCACAGCTGCCGGAGCTCAATGCGTTTGATTTGGCCCCAGTTTAGGAACCGTATTATCACGAGCCTTCCACGGCTCTTTCTCCCATTGCAACCCTCGTGGCCTCTGCTCGACATTGCAAGTCTTAAGAAGCGAGGCTCTGTCTGCAGCCAGCAAGACTTCTGACGTGGCTCTTTAAGGAACGCGTAATGCCTGTCCCCAAAGTTCTGTTCTCTGAAGCACGCAAGATTTCGCTGTTATTTTTCAGTGCCCTCCTCTCACTTTGTGATGCCATCCCCTTTCTGCCGTGCGATGTCACCCGGTGGTGTTTGTCTCACTGGATGAACGCTGAAATGTAATTTAAATCATGGTTTAAATCATGTATGAGAAGTCAGAGCTGTGCTGGGACAGAGATGGACCCTAGGACTGTATTTGATACTGAAGAATTTCAAACTCAAGCCATTTCTGCCGGCTCGCCCTGTGCAGCTGCCAGAGCTGTGCAGGCAGCATCAGCAAAGTTAATCCTGTTCCTAAGGCACGGGGTATTGCACTGCAACCCAGCACGCACCCATTGCTCCCCGGGAACGAACATCTTCCACTCTGCTCCTCGCTGCCCTGCTTTCCTGACCCTGTCCACAGAAAGTTTTGTTTCACTTCATGTTCCCCCCCGCACCCAGCCCTCCCTTCCCAGAACGTTCTGCCTCTGCTTTATGATGCAGAACCACAGCTGTGGTGCTGCCTGCCAGCTGCGCTCCGCACCGCGGCCCAATTAGTGCTCAGCTCTTAACGAAGGGGGAAAGACTGCACGCAGCCCCTCCTTGACTTGGCAGGGAGGAGCAGGAGAGCAGCCTGGCTGAGTTACCCTGCTTGCTTTCTTCTTTTTAAGATCCATTTGACTGCTTTTCTCCAGGATGCTCTCTGATGCAAACTACAGCACTCACTGAGCTCCAGTGCTCCAAACGGCTCCAGTTCAGCGCTGGGGAATGTTTCCTACTGATCTAAGGAAGCTGAATGAACTGGTCATACCATCGACTGGTATGTTCTCAGCTGAGGTGTAAACCCACGGATTTCTAATGCCGTGCATAACCACGTGTGCTTTCACACATTGCTGTTGGATGCCCAGGCACGTGCCACGTGCTGGAGCTCTGAAGCTTTGACCCAGTGCCCGAAATCCTCCCAGCAGCCGCACAGACCTGAAATGCTAACAGACCTCAGCTCGCCAGGGGAAAAACGCTGCTGACATGATGCAGCTCCTTTGTAGATGAATGGAAAACAGCCCGGAACGCTTCATTTGTGGTAACCTAGCAAGGTGAATGTGATGAAATCATTCCGGGACTGTTACATGTTGTCTAAGTTGACTTGCCAGGTTGAGGTTTGTGGGTTTTCATGGCCAGGAGCTGCCAGGATTTGGGGACCTCTGTCACCAGCACAAAGCGAGGAGCTCCCAGCCCTTTCCGACTGCGTTTGCTTTGGTAGGGAGCTACCTTAAAAAAAAAAAAATTAAAAAAAAAAAAAAAAAAAAAAAAAGAGAACCAGGTGGGAAGGAATTCCCCCAAATGAGAACACCTGCGGGTGCCTTAATCGGGATCGATCGCTCCCAGCTGCGGGCTGTGCTCGGCGCCGCTCTCTGGCTGCCGTCCCCTCGCTGCTCTTTCCTCGTGTCGGGTCGCCTCGTGCTCCTCGAGGAGCAGCGGCTGCTGCGGAGCCCCGGAAAGAAGCGCTGAAGGAGACGGAGCCGAGCAGCGAGAGAAGGGGTACGCGGGGGGGGGGCTCGCACGAGGTGCAGCTCTCAGCGCTGTGGCCGTGGCCGTGCAGGCCGCGGCTGCTGAGCGAAGCAGCGCGGAGTTGCGGACGGGGTTGGTGATGGCTCGGCACGAGGTTTCGGTGCGGGCTGGCGTTTTCTTTCGCTCTTCGGTCCCCAGCGCTCTCCGCGCGACGCCGCTCCTTCGCTTCGTTGCCGGAGTGCTTGTTAGTGCTGCAGTGTTAATTAGCGCTACAGCAGTAAGGAGGCGAAGTGTCGGCGTAAGAAGTGCGGAGAATGGGGGAGAGGAGCCGAGAAGAAGGGGCTGCCCTCACGGGACGGAGGAACAACAGCCCGGTCCTTAACAGAAAAAGGGGAGAGACAGAGGTGTTAATTGTGGTCACACCCCTGTAGCGGGGTGAAGCTGGAGCTGACGCTCGTTTTTGTCTCGGGTCGTTTGTAAGGCGCGAGGAGAGTGCCCAGCACGGGAGCTCCGGGGCCGCCCGCCCCAGGCCCGGTACCGCGCTGTAAACCAAAGGAGGGCTGCGAGGATGGGGGGGGGGGAGCAGATGGGGCCCCTCGGGTTGTGCAACACTGAGCGAGAGTGAGGGTCTCCTCTGATGAGGGGTCTCTTGGAACGGGGATACGAAGCCCTCAATTTGTACGAGTCAATTTGCAGCAGCACCAGCTTCGCCCTGCCCGACGGAGCAGAAGCGGGGATCCCTTCTGCCACAGCTGCTCCTTTATCCCGCAGCAATCTGGCTTCGGCCACGTGTGTGGCTGGAGATGCTGGATCCCCCCGCGCGGTTTCCCCGCGAGATGTGTGCGTGCTTCTATTTTATTTTATTTTATTTTGCGATGCCTATGCGTTATTTTTCCCCTTATCTAGCTAATCCTGCAGCCCGTGTTGGACGCTGCCATTCGAGGGCGCGCCGAATGAATGCGTGCTCCGGATCGGGCTCTCGGGATGCAGCGGTTCCCGTCGTGCAGGGATCGCGAGGTGCCGTGCCGGGTGCCGGGCTCTGGGGGTCAGCACAGCCAAATGAATGAGCCCGGCTGCCGAGCAGCGCTCGCAGTGCGGCGTGTCCTCCTGCAAACAGCGCTTTCTCGGTCTATGGGAACATACGGGTGCGTTTTTCCCCCCGTGCAGTGCGGGCGCCTGAACTTTGTGTTGCATCTCGGTTGGGATCAGGTGTGCTGTGATAGAAATCCTCCCTCAGCTGCTGTCCACCTTCCTTGCATCTGAGCCCCTCGTTTGGTGAAGTGCATTAAGAATACCTTGCAGGAGAGAAGCAGGGATCTTTAAGGAGCTTTCTCTAAGCAGGGTGGGGATTGCGGCCTTAATTAAGCTAATACTGACTACCTGCGAACTCGCAGGGTGTGGCTTACCCCATCTCGTGCTTTGAGTCCCTAGTAAATGGTATCCAAAAATTTCAGAGATGTTAATGCAAGTGCAAAGAGCCCCATTTATGTTGCTGAGCTCCATCTGGGGTGAAGTGGCTCCCCATGTTATACCCACAGCTGCTATGGACTCGCTAAGTGATTGGGCCCAGGTGAGGTCTGATGTGCTGCAGCCCACAAAGCCTTTCATCGCTCTGCAGTTGCCCAAATCCATAACAATTGCCACGTGCCCCCTTCCCTTGCAGCAAGGCTGGCAAGCAGCTGTTGAGCTATGGGGGTCTGGTGGTCTCTTCCTCTTCTTGCTCACATCTCCATCCCTCTCCCCAGCCACCCAGAGAGGTGAGCGCCTGCTGGTCCTGCTGTCCCAGCCACCCCTGGGGTGCGATGGTGGGAAGGGATCATGGGGCACAGGAACGGGGTAATGGGGCTGGCACCGAGCTCGAGGACTGCCTGCTGGGCCAGGGAGATGGATTGTTTCAAGAAGCATTTAGATATAGCATTGAGAGACATGGTTTAGTGGGGTTATTGGTGGTAGGTGGATGGTTGGACTGGATGATCTTGTAGGTCTTTTCCAACCTAGTTAATTCTATGATTGTTTCTCCCAGCTCTTTGCTGCCCCGTAGGGCTCTGTTTAACCCATCTGGTCTTCATGCAGTGTCTCTTGGTTGTCTGAGCATGGGCTTTTTGCTGCAGGACCTCCTTGAGCTCCCTTTTATTCCTATAGAAACTGAAGCTGACCCCGCAGCGCTGCCTGAAAGTCACATTAGCAATAAGATGTGCAGGGCTTGGGACGTCTGTCTCAGAATTTGCACTGAAGGACACTGTCTTATGGAAAAAGTGAGGGACTTGGAGGTCCCATTTTAGGCAGAGTGAAACGAGTGCTGCTGGATTCTGGGATTTATATCTAATAGAAACATAATTTAAAATGAAGTCTCAGTGACGTTACCTAGAAGCTGCTCAGCTTGGTAAATAACACTCAGATTCCTGGAGGTCAAAGAATCTGTTTTTGTTGAACACGTACAGGTGGTTGCATGGCAAATAATGACTCCTGGCTGAGCTTGGAGCCCCTCGTTCGGTTTGGTCCGCTTTTTCTTCTCTAAATTCTGAAGCACAAACTGAAGACAGAAGGCTCAGGGGGTTGTTAGCATCCTGCTTCTCCGTCACAGCGCAGAAGCAGACATCGCCCAGGAAGGGACTGATGGCCTGCGCTGTCGCTGTGTGCTGATGAGCTGGAAAACCTCCTATTAGTTTATGGAGATGAGATTTAGACTTACACAAAAGCTTGACGCCATGTCATGTTTTTAATTAGTTTTCTGAAAAGATATGTGAGATGAGACGCGCGTACGCTGTCGGCTCCTAATGTGGCTGTGAAGGAGAAGGTCTTTGGTTCTGGAATGTGTATCTTTTTGCAGATAACTCATTTTATAATTGCCATTTAAACATACCGGGGCCAGATTCCTCTGGTTTTACTTACCTAGAAAACACCTCTTCTTCAGCTGGCCTGTTGCTTCTAATGAGTAACTGTCTTGGTTTGATCCCAAGTAAACATAGAAGTAACAGGTAAAATCAATACCCAACTTTTTAATTTTAATTTTTATTATTTTATTTTTACTTATTTCTAAGTGAAGGCAAATTTGCTGGAGGATGTATGTCAGTAGGGAATGGTGCCTGGCGGTGGGACTGGGGACTTGGCTATGTCACGGCAGCTTGCTCCTTCCCAACTTAGTTTGAAGTTGTGCAGTCTCCAAGAGGCACTGAGAAGTGCTTGTCTGCAGCCCTGCAGATGTCTGGGGTTGGCTTTCTGAAAGGTTAGACAGGAATCTGCCGAATTCTCCCTGTGTTCAGGGAATCCATCTTCTGCAGAAATGTTATTTGAGTAATGTCTTCCCTCGAGCAGGTATTTTAAGCTTAAAATAGGAATTGTAAACTTGTTTCTATTAAATACGTTTAAGTTCTGCTTTCTGTCCTGTGTCTGGGCTCCAGCCCTGGAAGACAAAGCAGAAAAACGCTTGCACACTCTTCTAATGCAGGTCATGTTTGTGCTATCGAATGAAGCTGTCTGTAGCCTCAAAGTACACACAAGATGTGCAGGACGTAAGCTCTACAAATGTTAGCACTTGAGCCCGAAGGCCCGTATTAAATTGGCCCACGTATTTGCATGTGTATTTACTTAATTCCTTCCTTTCCAGCTATTAAATCCGGTCTGTCAGGGGATGTTGCAGTGGTTTAGGTGTGTGCAGGTTGGCTGCGCTGCTTCTCGCCTGCAGCGGGTGTTGCTTCAGTCCTACACTGATGCTGCCAGAAAGGCTGATTCAGGAAAAAGCTGAAAGAGTGCTCATAACCTCAAGTTGAGTTGCGTTATGTAGGTAAGGAACAGGGCTGTTGTCGATACCTTCTCTGCCCTGGTCACTGAGCCTCGAGCTGCGTAGCATCCAGCTGTTTCTCCAAGTTGTGTATTTGTGCTTCTTAGTAGCCAAGCGTGCCCTGTGGTGATGTGAACTTGTTTGGTAGTGTTGTCGCATAGGGCCTGTGTGAAAGCCTTTATCGGACTGTTCCTTCCTGCGTGTCTGTCCCTTGCAGTCCCTGGAGGGATGCTCTGTGTCCGGAACGTTTCACCTTGCATGGGAGGTTGGGCTGACCTTTCAGATCCTCACTCTGCAAGCAGGTGCTGGAGCAGGTGATTTGAAGACAAATATCACAGCACACCCATTTCCCTCTACTGCATATCTAAAGAACAACAGCTCAACCAGCGTGTGTGGCTTGGAGAAACTGTGCCAGGCGTGGTCTGATGACTTTGCTGTGTCTGTAGGCATCACCTGTGTCACTTAGAGACAGGGTCTCTCCAGCTTGTAACCTCGTGGCCGCTTTCCATCCCTTGCTGCTGTGGCTGGGCCATCTCTCAGTCTCCTTCCAGTGGGGTTTCTTTCTTTAACTCATCGAGGATTTAAAGGAAAAATTAACTCCTCAGTCCTCGTATTGCCACGTTGCTTCAGCAGGGACTGGGAAACCTCACCAGGGCTGTGGGTGTTGCTCAGTGCTGCCTTTAACCATGCAGTGTTTTAGCACGCGGAGGATGAAATTAATGAATCTGATGATAATGAAGGTATAACTGAATGAGACGAGTGTTATGCCTAGAGGCTAATCATCAAGTAATTCAAGCGAGGCTGCAATTAGAAGATTAAGATTTGTGTGATAACATTGTTTACTTTTATATAAACCAAAATTCAATCCTTAATAAAGCAACAGCAAATTAAGTTAGAGACGAAAATATAGGGGGAGGGAGAAATCCATTTAACAAAGCAGGTGGATTTTTAGTTGCAGTTGCTCAGAAAAAGCCAGAAACAAAACTTGCTGGAGGCTGTTGGAGAGATAGGGTCTTATCAGTGCGCAATCTTGGTGGGTTGTATCGTTCCTTTTGGTGCTGCAGTGGTCAGGGTGGGCTCCCAGTCATTGTCCAAGGTGGGTTTAGTGAAGCCAGGAAGGATCTGCTGGTGGTGACTCAACTCCAGCACGCTGGCATGAAGCACTGCAGTGCCCTCCTGTTCTCAGCCCATATCCAGAAGCTGCTGTAAGAGATGATGTGGGAATGAAGCTGCTTTATCTGCCTGTAACTTGTGGCTTATGTCGATGGGGTGAGGCCAGAACATTGAGAGCAAAGCTGGAAGAGTACGGACAGAACACCTTGGAGCACATGGAACGTGGCCAGGTGACAGAAAGGACCATAGAGCAGTGCGTGCTGTGCGTTGGATTCCTCTGGAAGAAGCCAAAAGAAGAACGGGAGTGGGGATGCCTGGAGCAGTGAGCTCACAAGGAAGAGACTCAGCAGCAAGAGAATAAATTTGGTCGTTTAGCAGAAAAGCCGTCGGTGCTGGAAGCAGCTGATAGGGCGTGCGCCGTGGATAGGGGTTCAGTTCCTTGGCTCTGAATGGGGAAGAAATCTGCACGTGGTTCCCATGTCTAAAAGCTCCCACTTCAGCTGATTTCACAGTTGTGGAAGAACCGTTCTGTGTTTAATGGAAATACAGTCCTGCTGGGGGGGGGGGGGGGTGGAGGTGTGCAGCGCTGCCCTGCCGACGGCTCCCAGATGCTCAGGGATTATTGTGGTTTGCAAAGCCCTCAGCAGATGGAGTTTTTCCACCACGAGATGGCATTGATTATGCAGGGAAGGAAGGCAAGGCTGCAAGAGGAGCTCAGCCCGGGGACCAGAGCGGGCTCAAAATAAAAACAAGGCTTCAAAATTAAGAGCAGACGAGTGTGGAACGGGCGTTTGTCACCCAAATGTCTGGTGTGGAATTGTATTATGGAGGAGCTTATTTCTGATGCGTAAAATGGAACTGCTGCTCATCAGATGAGCCGCTGCGGCTGCTGCTGGTGGTGCTGGCGTTGTGAGTGCAGTTTTGCTTGCAGATGCTTTTCTGGTGGCTGTGCTCATGAGATGTGAGCGGGTTTGGCTTTGCCCATAGGTCTCATAAAGGCAACTGGCTGTTAACCGGGAGCTAACAACAATATTTGCCCTATCTAACACTCTTCTGATGTGTTGCCTAAGGTCTTTGCTGCCATTGGTTGGATGCAAGTCCTCATTTAGATGCTCTGTGCTTTGCACACGCGTAGAAATCTATTTTCACTCCTTTTCGGGGCTTCCTTTGATCTCTGTGTGGCCTTACAAAGTTTATTTAAAGTGCAAACGCCACCCAAATACTCATGGTGCCACGTGTATCTCTGTCCAGCGTCACCGACTTGCCCGAGGCGTGCGAACTCAGACCCTTCTGTATTTGTTACTTCTAATGATGGCAGAGCATGTTGGTACTCCTCAGTCTCATCTCTTGGAGATGTCAGAGGCGTATATTTCTTGGGGGGGAGGGAGGTGTTTATAAGTTCTTGATCCAGTTTTGTGCCCTACACGCATGGTATTCTCCAAGAAGATGAAGAGAGTCTATGCAATATCGCAGTGTGGCTGCACTCCTATACTAAGTGTGGTGGAAGAAACCCTGTTCCTGGTTCTCTTAATGGTTTCTCTCTGTCTTTTTTGCTGGTTTGGTGTTAAAAGCACGGGTTATCAAGCTGTCATGCTGGTGAACGCGGCTCATGGTGTCATGAGATGATGGCAAGTCGTTCTGAGATGCATCAGGCACTCGCCATAGGTTCTCCTTCACCGTGTTTTACAGCTTGGAGCTGCCAAGGGATTATTTCTCTCATCTGCCGTGTGGTGTTACAGCTTTCACAGGACTCGGAATTGGTGCTTTGTTTTCTTGTTTTTAGAAGTAGGAGTGGGCTTCAGTGTCTTTACTGTGTACTTATGGTGGGATAGAAGCATGAGACAGTGAATACCTCAGCAGTCCCACCTAACCTCACCAGCAAACCAGCGTGGCCTGAGCCGTGCATAAAGCCACGCTGTGCCTCCTGCAGCAGTGCATAACGTGCATGCTCCGCTGTTCCTCCTGCAGCTGTCGGGTCAGTTCTGAAGCATGAAGTGGTGTTATGGCAGTGACCATGGTGCTTGATCTTGTATGTATTTCACACATGGACACCCGCTGAAGTCAATCAGTGTTTGAGCTAGAGGGCTCCTGAGCCCGGCTCGCCATCCCGACTTGTGAGAGTACTCAGACCCTGTCCTCTGGGTATCAGTGTGCAGGAACTTGTTTGGGAGAAGACAATGTTCACTCCTGGTGCCTGCTCCCCTCTTTCCAGCAAGCAGGAACATTTCTCTTCATTTTTGAAGTACCCTAGGAGGTCGCTTTTCTCTTCTGATCTCAGAAACACGTGGCAGCTCGCAGTTCACGTTCCCTGCCTTCAGTGTGAAATGTGCTGGAGATGGTCCCGCTGTTTTGCCTTCGGTTCTACCTTCCTTTTGTAGTCCATTTGAACTTCTTAACCATGTAGATGAGGCACGGCGTCATATCATTTTCCCTGTACCTGCCCACTGGATAGATTTCTGCCCTTCTTGGTTCGAGCCCTTTCTTATCAATTTATTTTAAGCATTTCGTTTTCTTTTTTTTTTCAGAACGGGCGATAAGGAAATAAAAAGGCAAACGATATAATTGCAAGCTCGGTTCTTTTGGCATCAAAGCTTTGGCGTCTCTGACAGAAAACCCGCAGGACTCCAGAGCCCTGTGTATGACAGCACTGCCTCCAGCAGCTTCGTGCATTTGCATTCATGGCAATGCAATACCTGTTTACGTGCGGCTTGGGGGAAGTGTTTGCTTTATTTCTGCAGGAGAGCTGCTCTGCCTCTTGGATGGCAGTTGCACAAACCTCGTGTCCCATGGCACGGTGATTCACTTTGGTTTTAGTGTAATTCTCTACCAGTGGCTCTGGGAAAGGCAGAGGGCAACGCTTGTGCTGCTGACCCTATGTGCAGTTGTGTGTCCCTCCTGGATAAGCAGCGGGGGATGAACGGCCTCTTGTTGTCTGACAGCGTAGAGCCTGCATTGCCACCTGCCCATCTGCTGTACCATGAGATGTATTGTTTGTATTAACTTCATAACGTTCCTGTGTTCGGATTGAGTGTGGCGTGGAGCAGAAGGTAATTTGGCTTTTTTTCTTCAACTCTACTTGTACAGCTAGACCTTCATACATAATGCATTCCAAAAAATGTATTCAGGTCTGAGCTGGCTGAATGTGGTCCCCTGGGTTAGAATCGATGCTACTTACAGCCTCATAGTGCAACGGGTTCGTCCCCCTGCACAGGATTTGCGGGAGGTCTGCAAGTGCATCTCCTCCCACCGCAGGGAAGGGAATTGATGCTTTCAGTGTAGCTGGAGGGTTTCCTGGAAGTATTTCTGGACTTCAGAGAAGAGAGAGTGTCATCATCAAGCCTGGGTGCTGTGCTCACTTCACATTTTCTGGTCATGTATGAAAGAAGAGGGAAGAGGAGGCTTGGATGCAGGGGGAGAGGGTGAAGAACCCAAACGGGCAGAAGTTCAGGTTTGAAAACAGCCCTTAGCTCTCTGCTAGCAATGAAAAGGAGCTGCAATCCTCCTTTAAAGCCTCCCAGCCTGCAGCTCTGCAGCATGAGGCTTCCCACCAGGAGCAGCCACGTGTGAGCATGGCACGGGCAGTGCTTGGAGCTGGGTTGCCACGAAACTCCACCAGGGCTGGCTTTAGGCTGCGGGGGTTCATTGGGTGCTTCCCCATGGCGCGTGTTTTCCCAAAGCTTCTGGAAGCGAAACTCTGCCCTGTGTAGGGAGTGAGACTGAATGGGTCCTGCTCTGCCCATGCATGAATTCTCTGGGGGCTGTGCGCTGGGGTCGTACTGCTGCCTTTCTCTGTGGTGGATGGCAAGGAAAGCTTTTTTCATCTCACGAGAATGTTTCCTTGCTGATCAGCAAGGGGCTTGATCGATCTCAGATTCTTGGAACTGGTTTTAAAGTGAGAGATAGGCATATGTTGGTGATTACTTTAAGCCAAATTTATCTTATAGTGGGTCTGTTGGCAGTAACAGTTGTTGGGAATTTTCCCCTCAAGTCAAACAGACTCATCAAATTAAATTCAGCTGTAGGCTGAAGCCCTCTGTTCAATACCTTCCTTTCCTTCTTCCTCCGCCTCTGCTGCAAGTTCCAAACAAGCAGAGCATCCCTTGGCCAGTAGCCCTGCTCCACCAACTTTTCTCTGTGTACGAGAACAAAAGCTGTAGCGAGCCTGGAGCAGTCCCCTCAGACAGCCAGCGTGCGCGGAACAGGCACCAGATGCTGCTGTTTTCTGTAAACCCAAAACTTCATTATGCTTGGAGCAGTCCCCCAGGTCTAGGGGGAAAAAAAAACAACCAACACAAAACCAGCACCAACAACCTGATTTATAGATTGCAGTCGTGACGGCTGGATTTCAAAGAAGGATATGTTTTTGGTGAGGGTCCCTATCCCTGGCCTTAGGAAAATGTGGGAACAGGCTTCCCCCGGAGCATGGAGCAGGGATGGGGCAGCTGCTCCTGGAGTGATTTAAGGAAATCTGTCAGACTGCGCTGTTAAATTGCACTATGATTCTGCATAGCTTATTATTTTGCTGTTTCTTCGTGGATATACCTTGTTTTCATTGCTCAGTTCCTATCGCAGCATCCGCCCTGCAACCCAGGCGGCTGGGGAGCCTCGACCTTTTCCTGAGCTGAACTTCCACAAGAGCCAGGAAGAGCCCAAAATATGGAAATTACCTCTCAAGAAAACACAAATTCTAAAGTTAATAACGATTTCTTGCTGTCGAGATGCGCTTTGCGATGCCCAAAGCAGGAGGGTACAGATGGAGGAGAAGCGCAGCGTTTCCCAAGGCCTGCAGGCCTTGCTGAGCTCCTGGTTCAGCTGGACGAGCAGCCCAGGGCAGCTTTTGCACAGCAGCTTCTGTGTCTCTGCAAATCTCGTTTCAGATGCAGAGGACTGGGGATAGGTTTTATTTTTTCCACATATGGAGGCTGAAAGATTGGTGTGCTGCGTGCCCTGCTTATGCATGATGGAAGGCTAGCGTTACAGCCTAGAGAAAAGATTACTTGGAATTGTGCTTTGCAGAACACACTAGCAATAATTAGGAAGTAAACCAGTCCCTGCAAGCCACCGGGATCTTCTGGCAGAAACCTCTCCAGCTCCTTCTCTGGGGCAGTGGAGCTGGAGCCTTGCTGGGAGGCACTGTGGTGTGCGAGGGCTGAGCGCGGCCTGGTGTTAGTTAATGGATGCTCCGTGCTGATTGCGAATCCGCTCGTTAGGCACTTGTTTGCCCTGGGAGGTGCGTTAGGTACGGCCTTGGCACAGCTGTAGGAAAGCAAACGCTGAGACAACAGTTGGGCGAAGCTGGATCAGTCTTTCTAGTACCCTGGCATGATTTGTTACAGCTGAGTCCTTCCAGTAAATCCTTAAGGTTTTCAGCAGCTATAAGCTTTTTATAGCAAATCAGATTTTTGCACCCATCTGGTTGACTGGCTATAAACATACATCTCGCAAGTTGGCTTGTTAGGTTTTGTCAGAATTAAAAAAAAAAAAAAAAAAAAGCCCACAATGTGCAGTGGAGTATTCATCTGTAGCCTTTGTGTTGTGCCTCTCACAAATGAACACAAGTAACCAAGAGAAGTGGTTTGATTATGAAATCCTGAAGGTAAAAGCCTGAAACTCTGCAGAGCAGCAGGTTGGTGTATTGAGAACATCTGAGCAAGTTCAATCCGTGTTTTGTGCTCTGTGAACGTAAGGAGAACAATGTGTTGTGAAGGGTTATGCTTAGTGGTAGGGTACTGGTACGCGCTTTGTGTTGGAAGCTCGGTACGCTCTGCTTACTGCTCCCTTGTTCTCAGTTACTGGCATTATTATTGTAAGTATTGTTCAGTGTTGTTGGTATTTTGGATGTATTCAAGTGTCTAAAGCATTTTTCCTGTTATGGCTCTAGCAGCTTAGCTGTGGAACAGCCTCAGCTGCTTTAGGAGACCTTGATGCTGGTTCAAGATGTAGCCCAGAGCACATATACAGCTAAGTCCCATCATGTTCCATAAAACTAAACATTTCTGCAGTTTCAGGTATGGAAAGGGCACCCACATCTGCATTTCTGACCAGTGCAATGTGAACAGAAAGGAGCTGGGTTGGGGCCTACCTCTGGGTGATGGCTGGTTCCAGCCTCTCCTTGGGTGCGTACACAACCTCAGAGCATCTGAAGCAGCAAATGTGAGATACTTCAATACAACTTATGGTAAGAACATGATTTCCACTGGGCATCCAGTGGGGTGACCGCTTCAGTGGGAACCTCTGCTTTCCCCATACCCACCCACCTCACGTGGGAGGCGATCTGGGGGATTTCATGCATTGGGCTTTAGGGCCGAATCCTATGTGGGATGTAAAAGCCAACGAGAGGCTGCCCTGTGTCATGTGAAATCTTTGCGAGGGGCATACGCTTTGTGGTGCTGAGGACCCTTTCCACAGAGCCTTTCAGCCTGCTCAGCAGTTAGAAGCTTTTTTTTATAGCAAGTCAAATTTCTTCACCCATCTACTTGGGAAGATGTGTCCTGCTGGTGCACCGCTTATGTTTCATTACTGTTAAACAAAATAAAAATTCGACACACTTTGCCCCACCAGTTTATTCATCTGTATCCACTTTGGATGAAGTACATCTCCTATAACAAAGGCATGCAGATGCTCTGGATGTGCACATCACTGCTTCCAGGCCTCTAATAATGCAATCAAAGTCATTAATGATGAGCATAGAAGTAACGCACGCCAACCAGAACAGCCCCACTGGGCAGCTTAACAGGTAGATGTGTGTAGGGTCCATGATGCAGATGTTGTGTTTCATGAACAGTTAAATTTCCCTTGGTTGCACCCTCCTGAGAAGGAAAAGCAGAAGAAGAGGCCCTGTTATTAATAGTCAGCCTCACTTCTGATTGCTGGAGTGCCTCCACTAGGGAAAGATTCAGTAAAAAAAAAAATCACTACAACCATGTGAAGGGAAATGTTAGGAGTTTGCCTACACACTGAGTGTGTTGGAGGGATCCTGTGCCATCCCTGCTCCCTGTGCATCGCTGTGGTCCTGGTGCTGCTGGGGAATGGCAGCACACAGCCCCGCTCTGTGGGGACAGCCTCGGTAGCTTGCTCTAATTTTGTCTCAGTGTCTGCAAGGCCTGAGACATTAAAAATGCTGGGCATGTTTTATTGCACTGAATATAAACAGTCAACCCTCAGTGGGGAAGTTAATTAAAATGGCCAATGCATCATATTCCCAATCATCCGAGCGGTGCTCAGTGCTCCCCGCGTTCCTGGGCTTGCTGCTGGGACGGGGGCTGTGGGGACGCGGCGCACGTGGGGTTGAGATGTGCTGAGGTTCATCACGTGCTACAGTGCAAGCGATGTTTGTTGTAAAGGCCAAATTCCTAGGGTCTAATCCAATGCTATACTACAGAATAGCGCTCAGCTAATGAAACTGCCTCAGATTAAACACTGATCCTTTTTTCTTCCTTTCTCTTTCACTGTGCCTAATTGTCTCCAGGTTTCCAGGTCCACCTGCTTGATGTTAGAAGGGCTTGATCTTGCTATATTTTTTATCTGTACCTTTCCATCATCTTAATGCTGCTTTTTTTCCCTTTCCCTTTTCTGGCATTTCTTACCTGATTGATGGCTAAAGTGGATTGTTACAAACCAATTTTACAGCTCGTACGTAGGCATTAATATCCACTGACGCTTGCTTCAAATCTCACTTTAGATGACCGCTTGGCCTCCTTTCCCTTCTTTGTCATTTTATTTGGGAACAGTGTCTTCCCCACCCCGAGCCTTGCAGCTGAGCAGCTGCCACGTTCCCATTAAGCAATGACAAAGTGCCTTTTGTATTTTTTAAGTATATTGGGTTCTTCACATGGGGTGTAAGCAGAGGTGCTGCCCTGTGTGTGAATGCAAGGTGATGCCCGATGTCGCTTGTCTTGGAAGGGTAATTCTCAGGGCACGGTCCAGACGTTGAGGATGCTGCTTATGGGTTTTATTGCCAAGTTCTTATCCGAGGCGGTGGGAAACGGTACAAATCCTTAAAAACAGTACTAAGAATCAGTACTATGGTAGATAAACCTTCCCCCCATACACCACCATTTCCTTTTAAATAAGCTTGCCGTTACAAAGCAATAACTGAAGGCACGGTCCCTTCATCAGCCATGGGTGCTGCAGCCCCACGCCGCGCTGCTCTCTGGCACAGTGGTTCTCTTTCTGCAGGGGGGGATCTGCACAAAGTACGACTCTGCGCGATCTGTTTATTTATGGGATCGAGATTAATGTAGTGTGGATGAGAAACGTGTTTATTTAGAGGATTGTGACTAATGTAGTGTGAGCATTGTACATCAGTAAGCGCTAATGGCTTTTCCTCTGCGTGCGGGTGGGGGAGTGCCCGTGCCTGGTTCCCAAAGAAGAAGGTTGGACTCTGGAGCTGCCAGTGGGGATTTTGGGTCTATCACAGAGGCCAGAAATCAGCATTCCCACAGTGAGCAATGACTTAGGGCCCTGCAGCGTTTGAGGTTAATTAGGGATAACGTTAAACCTGCAGGCTGACACCGATGGTGTGGGATGCATTTTTCCCATAGTACCCTTCAGATTTCGGGTATTTCCACATGTCTGACAAATAGCTGAAATCCTGGGTGTTTGGGGACCGTGACAGCTGTGATGCCAGCTGTTGTGAAAGGAACCCTGTAACCAGCAGTGACCACCACCACTATGCAACCCTGTCTTGGATGTATGTGCCTGGGCCTCATGATGCTGTGTGTGCAAATCCCAAGGGCTGTCTATGGCAGCCTCTCCAAAAACCAGCACAAAAACTCGTCAGAAAAGTAGAAACAAATGCTGAATGGTGTGTGATAAATAACTGCAGTGACGTGGGTGAAGGAAACTCACTGTAACATGTATTTAGGCAATAGGCTTTTCTCACAGATGCTTTGCAGCCTGCTGGAAGATCAGAGAGAAGTGAGGTACCTCTTTGGGCCTCAGTGCTGCCTGGAGCGTTTAGACTTGTTGGTGGAAGAACCTGAAAGAAGTGGAAATGGACAGCACTTGTCCCTTATGGTCTTCCTGAGGCACTGCACTCCTTTTAGGGCTTTTGGTTTTGGTGTGGATGAGCAGAGCACAACATACCGTAGTGCTGCAGCTGGTCCGGTCAGCATGACCTTGCTTGGGTTGTAGAGGTAGCACGGTGCAGGTAATGTAGCACTAGGCATGGTTTGGGAAACAAGTAGGAGAGTTTTTTTGCTGCAGCTTCCTGGGCAGCCTGCAGGAGCCAAAGGCACCGGCTGGGGAGTGTGCTGCTTCCCGGCCCCCGAAGAGCTGCGTCCTGGGCTTCTGTGCAATGTGTTATTTCCCATTAATATTTTATCGAGCAGAAGAAGCAAGTTTCTCTTTGAAGTTGCACACTACTAAATCAGCTTCTTATTATAGCATTAAAATAGTGGCAGTTTTGCTTGGGGGAAAGGAAGGCAGGCAGCCCAGCTATAAATACTCTATCGGAGCGGTTAATAACTTTAGGAATAAGCAAGTGCTACAAACCAGAAATTTACTTTCTGTGCCCCCAAAGGCCAAACCTGCAGCAGCTCAGCCCCTGCGAGTTGGTGCTTTCATCCTTTGGAGCTTGGTGCGAGCAGGGAGCGCACTGGGACTGGGCGGCACTGCGTCCTCAGGCACCGTAAAAAGGAACAGGGGTCTGGGAATGGAGGTGGAAACATACTGTGCTTAGGTCTAGCTTTTCCTATCAGTTGCTGTAATATGGGAGCGTGTGTGTATGTCTTTATTCTGTAGTTATGTCTTGCCGGGCTAAAAGCTTGTCTGGGGAAAAAAAAACCTTTCCTGGCGGACAATGAGGGAGGCACTTTGTCTGGCAAGTGTAATAAAAACTGACCGGCACACGGAGTTGTAAAGATGAAAAGTGCTGTAAATGTGTCACTACCTGTTATGTGCGTTATACGGGAGATTTGTAGCAATTGAGACAAGCTGCCCATGGGGAGGACACGGGGAATTTGGGGGGGAAAAAAAAAAAAAGGGTTGTACTTAGAAGAGGATGAGGTGTACAGAGCTTCCTGTGCAGCACTTGTTGGAAATCTCTGTAATTAGTGGCAGGACAACGCAGTCTAAATGCAGAGCCATTTGATTGCTCTTTCCCAGGCTGAAGCAGCCCCAGTGGGACGGGTCGGATGCAGCCCTTCCTCCTGCATCTGTGTGAGCGTGGAGCTGAGGCTGAGTGCTGGAGTAGGGAGGAAGGCGATGCAGAAGCTGCTAATGAAGCCCAGTTGTCCAAGTGGTGCTTTGCAATCAAATCTCTTTTGATGGCTTTAGCTGAAAAGAAAACGTCATGCTGATCAGCTGATGGCAAGTTGAATTTCATCTCTTTTTTTTCCCTCGGGATGCCTTGTCTGCCCCATTTCGTTATCTCTCTGCAGTTTCTTCACTCAGGAAGGGCTTTTTTTTGGTGTTGCTTTTTTAACCACGTTTCCGTAGCTGCTGGCCTGACCTCGGGTGGGTCTGTCATTAATTGCTGTCTTAGAGGCTGCTAATGAAGATGCATCCGGGATGGGCATGGGAAGTGCTCGTGTGTGGGAGCTGGCGCTGCCCCGGCCCCAGGACAGCTCTGTTCCCCCGCACTGTCCCAGCACCACACTGGGAGTGAATCATATCATCCACTGGCTTCATGTATGTCTTCAAAGCTCAGCATGTCTTACCCCTTATTATATCTGCCTAATGTTTTATCCTTAACAAAAATGAAGCGAACAAGGTAATCCCTGAAGTTAATAATTTTAAGGCATCGATCGTGATTCTAGATGCCTCGATTTGCTTTCTGCTTTGAAATTTGGCTCAGTGAGCCGTGTACCTCCAGCTCCTCCGCTAGCAATTGGCCTGAAGATCCCCTTTGAAGTGACGGGCTCTTTTACGGCTTTTTATCTGTTAATAATATTTATAATCTAATGGGGAACAACTTTCCGAATCTGTTTGAAATATTTCCAAGCCGCTTATCATGATGGAACATTATAATCCAGCACTAATTCGCATTAGCCAGGGGTTGGATTTCAATTAATAGTTGCAATACTTGTTTATTTAGCTCATCCAAAGTATTATTTTTAAACTATACAAGAAGGTTTAGTGGTTGCAGTGGAGCTATGTGGGAAGCCTGCTCTTCACATGTGCACTTCGTATGACTTCTTTGACCTCTTAGAACACTCGGCCTGTGTATTTACTACTTACTTTGTATGCAGATCTGCTCTTCCTGATGTTTAGTCTCCTTATACTCCTAATGTGCTGCCGAGATTTCTATTTGTGGGTTGGCTGCACGCGTAGTTTTTTGGTGTTCTCTGTTTTTGCTTTTGCTTCGTTTCCATCTTAGCACCAGTTCCAAAAAATAAGCTGAGAGTGAGATCTATTGGTGATGGAGGACGGTTGGACTGGATGATCCTGTGGGTCTTTTCCAACCTTGGTGATTCTGTGGAGGTCTGGCCTACCTCCAGCTGATGTGCCATTCTCAAGCCGTGGTGTGATGCTTGTCAAACCAGCAGAAAGTTGCTACTACTATTGTAAGTCCTGTCCAAAATGGCCATTTCTTTTTTTTTTTTTTAATTGAATTGAGTTACCCTAGAGAAAAAGCAAAGCCCATATCAGCTCTGTCCCAAGGTTTCCTCTGCTGCATCCCAGTGCTGAGAGCGGCCTCAGCGTGATGTCCCACTGCAGTGCTCCCTTCGTGTCCCCAGCCCCGGAGCCGGGCTGTGCAGAGGCAGCAGTGTGCGGATGGCAGCGTGCCGGTGGGCTGAGTTCAAAGCGGTTCCCTTTGCCATTTCATCCTCTCAATTACTTGAGCAGGATTCACTCGCTCTCCTGGCGTTTCTGTGCATACTCCACGAGTGCCCCGCAGTACAAAATACAAATAAACATCAAAGCAGGGGAAATGATCGTATTTTTGGATGCGCCGCTTTTTTTTTATATATGTAATTCCTGAAGTAGCCTGTGGCTTGTATTAAAGTGCAAAACCTTTGAAATAAGGTGTCAGGGGTTTATCTTGCTGGGAAAAAAAAAAAAAAAAGAACTTTGAAACTGATGTGACCAGATCCTGAAGTCTGGAGGGAGAGGGAGGAAAAAAAGAGCAGATTGAGGACTTGGTTCATCAAATCATTACAGAATCACAGAATGGTTGGAAGGAACCTCATAGCCCCTCCAGCCCCATCCTGCATGGGCTGGCTGCCCAGGGCCCATCCACGGCCTCGGGCACCTGCAGGGATGGGCAGCAGTGCCAGCTCCTCGCTGCCGAGTACAGAATTTCCTCCTAACATCTTGTCCAAATCCCTCTGTTACTTTAAAGCCATTCCCCTTCATCCTATTGCTATCAGACCACGTACAAATTTTGGTTCTCGTCCTGCTTATAAGCTCCCCTCAGGTACTGGAAGGCCACAATGAGGTGGCCCTGCAGCCTTCTCTTCCCCAAACTGAACAAGCGCAGCTCCCTCAGCCCGTCTCATAGGAGAGATGCCCTGCAGAGAGGGCAGGGGGTGTGCTGGGCTGGGAGCTGTGCAGTTCCACATGGCAGCGTACTGGGTACCGTGCTGCACACTGAGTGCCCGAATGTCAGGAAACATTGGGAAGAAGGGATGTTCTGGAAACTTTCCCTCGGGAGGAGGAGCAACAGAGTTGTTTGTGCCTGTGCAAAACCGGCAGTCGGCTGCTGAGGTTGTGTTTTGCCTCTGGGTGCCTCCACTCTGCATCTGTGTAGACCCCGCACCAACCTACCCTGCATAATGTGTGAGATGGAGACTTTCTTTCATCGTGTATTTCGCTCTGCTTGCTTCTCTTGAGGATGTGAGCATATGAGAAAGCCCAAGCGACCTCTGGCAAACCGCAGTGTCTGTGTGCGTCGTGCCTGCCAAGCAGCCTTGCCCTTATGTACCGGCAGCGAGCACGTCTCACCTCTCCCTGCTCCCTGTGCATCCCTGCAGCCTGTGTAGAAACCTCGTGATGTGGAGGGATGCCAGCCCCGAGGTAGGTTAGCACCTGGGTGGAGATGAGATGTGGCACTCTGTCACCTCATGGTGCCTCCTGGACCCCCCGGGCTGCTTGCAGCCCCCTGCCCGCCCCAGTGCTTCTTCAGCATCCTGCTGGCTGTTGAGTGTGTCTAATGCTGCTCAGAGGTGTGTGTTTTCTCACTTATCGCGTTTGATTATCAGCAAAATGACACCTTGAAAGCGTGCAGCCCTTCCACAAGGGCACCTTAGGAGGCTGAGCGCCTCGGGGTACCCTGTGCACTGTCACGCTCCTTGGAATGCCATTTACACCTGCTGATGTGCTGCTGGGCTTTGGTTACGTTCTGGCGCAGGGTGCAGGCTTGTCTCCAGGCTTTGCATCTCCTCTGGCTCCCTCAATCCATGCACTGTTCCAGAGCAGCAACAGCTCTGATATTTTCTGGCTGGAGCTGCACGGAGCCATCCAACGCGAGGTGTTTCATTACTTGAATGGCACTGGGGAAACACAGTGCTTAATGGCTTTGTGTCACTTGATCTACCGCTCTCCTGCTGGGTCCTGTATCATGACCTGTAGAAATGGCGTTGAATTTGCAGCCTACTGAAAATGTTTCTTGTCCTGCTGGGACCGGCTGCTTCCCATTGCTTGGCAGTTCGCAGGAGGCAGCACGCTGCTGCTCTTCTTGCTGGAGTTACTGGCTCCATCCTCCAGCACAGAGCAGAACATGGTGTGAATGCTCTCTGTGAGCAGCAGCCCACTCGGTAACATGTGATGTAACAGCTCCAGGAAAGAACAGCTTGGGATACCCTGCTTTTCAGCTTGGCTTATTGGCTTGTTTGCTCACTAATTTTTTTTAGCTTCAGCAATTTGCATTGAAATCTCAGTCATTAGCAGGAATTAGCAGGATTCGGCTGCTTGGCTTTCCTTGGGAAGCTTGTTTGCTTTGCACAGACCATGTGCAATTATATAGGAAGTCTGAATGTAAGGAATGTGGAATTCACAGCAAGTTTGGACAGTGTGATGCCTGCTGCATTGGCATCCCAGAATCAATGTGTTTTCAAATAAATTTGGTGAGATCAGGTCCTGATTTGAGGATGTGTTTGGATTCCAGTGTCCATTCCAGCCCAAATCTTTAGGTTAGGAGGACCTTGGACACCTCTCCACTAACATTGCCTCTCCTTTGCTCACTGAGGAACAGAAAGATCATCTTTCTCCTCCAGCGCTTCCATCAACACTGACACCTTCCCCCACCCCCATCTCCAAACCTGGAATGATTCAGATAAAATGAAGCAGTTCTGGTAGCGTTATATATTTCTCGTAGCTCCGTATGCTATTTGCAGCGATGTATTTAGCAAGATTAAATACGTTCTCTTTGCAAGATTCAGATCTGAATCTGGAAAAAGCAGGGTGTCTGTGTGCAGCCATGCACTGAATACTGAGACTGCCGTTTTGTGGGTATTTCTTGAATTTATTTTTTATTTTTTTTTTTGGGGGGGGGGGGGAAGGCATTTTGTGTTTGTCTGGCTGTGCGTGTTTCAAAGACCCCATTCCTCTCACCTTGCAGGTTTTTGGCTTTTTTGATTTAGCCTGAAATGCAGAGGTTGGTGGCTTTGAAGGGTGGAAGGCCTCGCTGCTCTTTCATGCTGAGCTGGGTGGTTTTAACAGCCAGAAGACTGCAAATAGCTCCAGGGATTTTTGTTTGGGTGTGTTCTCAAGGTGCTGTGCTTAGAGATTCCATGCCTGTTTAGGAGCACCTTTGCTGTCAAAAGCCAAAGGGACCGATGCTCCTAAGCCACTTAGAAGTGCAGAAAAATGTCACCCCGAGTCAGGTGTAGATTTTGTTAAGGCTGTGCCATAAATACAAATGAAAACCCAGGGGAGATCAAAATGGAAAGAGGCTGTGCCAGCATCTGCCGACCAGATCTATGTGGAGAAAAGTCAGCCTCCTTCCTACATCTCCCATGTGAAATTCCTACGCGCTGTCTGCTTTATAACAATAAATCTTTTTACCCAAGCGATTTCTCACGGCCTTGGTTTAGCTTTCAGCTTCAGACTTCAGTGAGGGTCAAATCTGGCACTGGGCTCCTCATCCTCAGCAAGAGGAGCGCTGTCAGCCATCACTCAAACCTCTCATTTCTCCCTTGACTCAAAAAAAAAAAAACCCAAAAAGTTGCCTCCTCCACATTTCTTTCAGCACAATCCGCACTTTTCCTCTCATTTTCGGGCTCTCTTGAGCTTTCAGAGTATTCTGGGAAATAATACGAGAAAAGATAAAGAGTTGATTTAGTGCTCAGCAAATATTGGAAGGAGATTTGTGCATGTGATTAGAATTCATTTGTTCTCTTATGTAGCAGAGGAGGGCTTGATGTAATAGCTAAGAACACATGTGGAAGAAGTTGCTGAAGAAGTCTTTTTGGTGTTGACAGACTATGAATTTAAAATTAGCAACTGCAAGTCATAGTTAAAGTTTTTTATAGGCTGGAGAGGGAGTTGTCCGTGTGGATATGTAGATATTTCTTCACAGTAGATATGGCTCCTGTCAGTAGGCACAAATCCGTAGTGTGCAGTTGTGAGGAATTTGAGCAGTGCCAGGAACAGTGCAGGGAATTCAAAAGGGAGGAGAAGAAGAGATTACCCAGCAATTTTAAAAAGTTTCTCTCCTCTTGTTTGGCATCAAGCCTTTATTCAGTCCTATTCTGCTTGGACTGAGGAGCAGTGAGGGGCTACAGCTTCCAAAGCTGAGTTCTGCCCAGGGCCTATGACCTCCAAAGCATTTCTGTATTGGTACTGGCTGCACTGGGGGGTGGTGGGGTCATCGTTCCAGAACTGTGGAGATGTGGCACTGAGGGATTTGGTCAAGAGGGCATGGTGGGGGAGGAGGGCTGGGCTTGGACTTGGGGATCTTAGTGATCTTTTCCAACCTCTGTGATTCTGTGGGCTATGATTCTGGACTCAGATGGGGTGTCTGGTAAAGCTGAGCTGCTCTTGTCCTATTTGTGGTGGTGGTAAGTGACCGGCGTGCTGTGAGGGAAAGGCCTCCTTGCTCTGTGTTGAGTACAGCCCAAAGGCAGGGAAGATGGGAAGGAAGTCAAGGGTGGTGGGAAGCTGGGAGGACAATGAGAGCAGTGGGCATTTAGAACAGATAGAATCCCTGTTGGAACAGATGTTCTTGTAAGGAAGTGATATAAAAGTAAACTTGATTCGCGTCCTCACATAATGTTTCAGTGACATAAGGTTGGAATAAATCTTGAAACAGCTTATTGGCTTATTGGAGAGCATATAGAGTAAAGCTTGATCAAATTGTTTGTGTATAAAGAATGACAGAGCATGTAGGAAATGGAGCTGTATTGAAGAAAAAGTGTGTTAGAGAGGGAAAACAGACATGTGGTTCCAGCTCAGCCAAGCCTGTAAACGATGCTTTCATTTCTCACTGCTGAGCACGAGGGGATTTGTAATGAGCTAGCAGGAAGAAGGAGCAGTCAGACCTTGGAGCTGCTGTAAACTGAGGAACGGGGCCAGAGGGACTGGAGGGACCCAGGGGACACGGCCATTGCTCAATGGCTTCCGTGGGGACAAAGCCACCATGAGCCATGTGCCAGCTCCAGCATCGGGTGGGGTTTGCTCCTGGGTGAGCACCCAGCGATTCCCAAGGGGGGATGAGAGCAGGTAACACGTCGCTGTCCTAGAAGTTAAAGCAGAGACACCACACCTGAACTGTCCATCAAAGCAGAACTTCAGAGGCATTTAATAATGTTTTGTTGGTTCTTGTTTTTGAAAGCTCTGGGAATAACAGAATTGGAGAAATGAGGGAAACACAGAGACTGGCATTTGAAGCGAGATATTGTTAGCAGAGCACAGCATTTTTGGTCAGGATTTATGTATTGTGGGGGGGGGGGGAAAAAGAAAAACAAAAGAGAGAATGTAACAAGCCAGATGAACTGTCAGAGCTAAAAATGTCGTCATCCCAGAAGCAGCTGGAAAAAGTCAATAGAAGACAATTGACTTCAGATAGATTGTCAAAAAGATGTCAGCACTTGAGGTTCAGAGAAAGGCCTCTTGACAATGGAAACCTATGCTTTTCCTTGGTAAAAGTCTGTTAAGATTATTAGGTAATGCCTTGATAGAAAGTTTATAGAGCAGCTTTGAAAATAAACGATGAAAGAAAAACGACGAGGAGCAGCTCTGTCAGAGGCAGGAAAGCTACTGTTGTGTAGCAAAATGACCTCTGATAGGCAGGGAAGAATGGGAAGTAAGCAGATGAAACGCACTTTTCTTGATTCCTACTTTTTATGATCGCAAAATGCTGTCATATGGAATGTGAAAGAAGTGTCATATAAACGTGTAATTCCTAGAATAGAGTAACTGCTATGAAAGCTGAGGTGTACCAATGACTGCTTTGGTAGCAATAGAGCTTGTACTTCCAGAGAATCATTTTACGATCTCTGCTTATAATGGTGGCTATTTATTCATGAGAGTTGCCCATTTGATCAATTCCATGTACTGTAAAAAGAGAGAGAAGAGAAACAGCGCTTCACAGTGTTTGCATTCAATAAGCCTGCAGTGTGCTGCTGAAATCAAGGAGCAACATACAGGATTCCTGGGCAACCACCAGCTTGGGAGTCTGCATGCGCAATAAATCTGGGCCCTTTTTACTCCTTCAGAAGTCAGTTCTGGGAAAACGCCCTTCAAGGCGTTCGTTGCTTCTGCCAAGCTGTGCTGAAACCAAGATGTTGATGTCATTAAAATACTCTGTGCATTTCTGTGGATGCTGTGAGTATTTGGGCTGGAGGAAGAAGGGTTGAGACAACTGGACTGCACTGAAAAGAAGTCAGAAATTATGGAAGGGATGCCAGCGCCCTTATCCCAGTGCCTGAGCTTCAGCAGCAAATAGGATTTCCTACCCGACAGGTTGTGCTCAGCAAAATGTTTCCTATGGTTCCCTCTGAAGTAATAATGCTCATAGGGTTGGGATGCTGTTCCGAGTGAGCTGTCTATGTCTGTAAATGTGCTAATGCCTGGATCTGTGTTTTCCTGGGTTCAGATGCCTTACAGCTACCTGATTGGGATGTGGGGTTTGCTCTGCATCCATTTGAAGTAGGTCTGTATGTGAAGTAAAATATGAAGGTTGAAGGACTTAATATGATTTATCTAACTCATGAAAAATGTAAGGAGATTGAATTATATTGGGACCATATATCACACTGCTGGCTGAAAAATTAAAACATGTTAATAGAATTTAAGTGAATAGTTTCTCCCTGAATTTGCAATTATGATTAGGCTGGCTGTCCCTGCAGTCCCCTCTGCCATGTTAGGCTTCTGTGAGCATGAGCAAGAAAGCACCAGGTAGGTTGTTTCAGTGCTTTAGGAGCTCCAGAGGAGCACAGATGTGCACTAGGACGTGGCTATTGTGGAATCGCATCTTGTCTGCACATGGTAGAGGCAGGAAAGGGACAATGAGGGTTTCAAGTCAAAGTTCAAAGAGACTTGGAGGGTTTTGTTCAAGTTTGATGAACAAAGGTGAGGCAAATTGCTGGACAAGGGGAAATGCAGAGCGCGTTCTCAGAAATATTGCAACTTGTCCGTAACGATGGAAGGGCGGACGCAGTTCCAGTAATCAGCAAGAGAGGAGGAATTCTTAAGAAACTATCAAGAGTCCTTCCTGTTCATGCAAAGGTTTTACACCTATTAATACAAATCAGAGGACAGGCAAAGTAGTTAACAAATTCTGTATTTCAGGCTGCTTTCAAATTATGATTTTCAATTGCATATATATGTGTGTATGTGTACAAATATCCCCTTTTTTCTAAGCACTTCCATGTTCACGGTTAATTCCCTTTTTGGACAAGGCCTTTTTAGCTCCTAGAGGCCAATTGTCTTAGGCCTACATAAGAATAATTTTGATAGCTGCTAAATGCATCTTATCCTTTTCCAACCAATGTATTTCTACTCAAATTTTCATTACATACGCTTCTTAATTCTCAGTTCAAGTCTTCCAAACCAAGCCAAATTTTTAACTTAATAATAGTGTGTTTTATTGGCTTTACAATCCCTACTTTGACCTCTCTTGTTGTGCCTTGGTTGACTCTGGCTGTGATTTCAGGCTGCTGGGTATGGCAGCATGGTGTCTGAACAGTGTGGTTCCCATTGGAGCACAGCTGGATGGTGCTGGGCTTCCTCTCCCCAGGCACTTCACCCAGTGCTTGCTGTGTGCTCGTGCTGAGCAGCATCAAGGCCAGGTTTTAATGGAGTTCTTGAAAACGTCATGTAAGATGCAACCGCACAAATTACCAATTCAAAGGTTATGCAGAGAAAAGAGCTGTTCAAGGAAAAACTACATCAGGTTTGAAATCTAGACTGACTAAGTGGCTTAAGAGGGCAAAATTTAATTAAATGCCTGGAGCCAGCCTGAACTGTCGGGAATAAATCTAAATTAAATATGATTACAAAGTGATCTAATAGAATGAGATAAGTTATACATAAATTAGACATAGCTTGCACGACAGAAACAAATCAACAGAAAGTCCTTGGGTGTATATCAGTCCCAGCGCATTTTTATGACACAGATCAAAATAGGATGAGAATTCCTGACTGCACGGCAGAAAAGAACCTATAAACATGATTGACAAATCTGCCAACAAAAGTTGAGTCTTTGCAAAGCACTGTTTCTGTATAACATGCTCTTAGTTGCTGAGAGGTTATAAATTATTACCAAAGGGCTGGATTGCTGCTCTGGTTCCTTTTAATAGGAGGAATGGTGATGTGTTTAAACAGAGATTGCTGGATACAGAAATTAGGCTTAATTCCCAAAGCACACTTAATGGTTTTACCTTGCTTTCTGCCAGAGGAACATAGCTTTCAACCACAAAGATTAAAAAAAAAAAAAAAGGGAGAAATTGCCTATTAAACTGGTGTACTCTTTGTGATGAAGTCAGGTCACCATTATCAGAGTAATCCAGGGGTTTGATCACCGATAAAAGCACTTTATGGCATGTTTTTGTGTTACAGAAAGCAAACTGTAATTAATTTGTAGTCATCGCTTGAGAAGAGCCAATAAATAAATTAAGATGAGGTTGGATGCTTAGCAAGTTCTATCGGCAGAAAGGCAAACCGAATCAAAAGGCGCCTCTTGGATGACAAACATCAGTGTTATTGCAGTTGGCGAGAGCAGGCTCTTCCCCAATTAAAATGACTTCAAAGAGAATTCCAAGACTTCTGTTATGAGAAAAGTACCCTTAGAAGAAGGAATGTGTACAAACTCGGCAATTCTTGTTGTGCAGCCCTTTGAATGCTTCGCAGTGGTACGAGCTGGGTTTGGGGAGAGAATGAGAGAAAAAAGGGCTGGAGAAATCAGAAGTGTGCAATGTCAGCTGTATTAGTGTTTTTTAAAAGGGAAATGGGAAGCGAACAAATGGCAGGGCTGTCAGGAGGCAGATGGGGCTGCCAGTGGAAATGGGTCTCATGGGACTATAGAGGGTTACTGTCTGATTCTGGATGGTAAAAGAGCAGAGCTTGGTGGTATCAGTCTGTTTACTCTTGAACAGATGTCAGGATCAAAAAAAATGAGTGTTCTTGCTGAAATCCTCCAGGTAGGCTTTGGAGGTTGCCCAGAGGCAGGGCAGCCTGGGGCGCTGCACGCTTTGTGAGGGTCCTTTGATGTTAGGAGCTGTGGGCACTGGGGTCCACGCGTTGTTTGATGGAGGAGGAGACCTTGTTCTCCTCCACCAAGGGAAACAGAATGTCTTAGTATGGATGGTGCAGTATGTAACTGCTTCAAAGCTGGAAGAAAAAAATCCCCTTTTTCTGGTCTGGAACAGCCCCGGTGCTTGCTGGAACCCATGCCATGGTCCTTGGGTCTGCCATATCCTTACGTTACCAAGTATCCACATTTGGGCAGTTTTTTCAGCCTGAGCAGAACAGCACAGACAGCAATTCAGTGTGATGGTCTGGAACAGCGATGGGGAGAAGACCTGTTTAGCTCTACATCCCAGTGTAAGAGAGGTCAGATTTCTCATGAAGTCACAGCTCTTGCAGCCCATGTTTTGTTAATTGGTCACAGAGCCTAATGCAGAGACTGATGATCAGCAAAATAAGACTGTCAAGTCTTTCCCATGCTGTCTCTTCTGGGTAAAAGTGTTGTGCTTCCTTTTATTTTGTAGCCCTTATCTTGCTTTTTTTAGTACAGTGTGAACGGATGCTGGCACGGAAAAACATGACAGTTCCCTGAATCAGCAGTCAGAGCTTTAAGAATGAACAGGGCTTCTGTGGGAAATTTATTAGGCTCAGTAATAGAATTACAATGTTGGTGGATAAAATACAGCGGAACATAACCTTGTGCAGAGAAAGCAAGGCAGTCTTCTTCACAGTCCTCCACCTACTTTTCAAAGTTGACTCCATATAAACTCTAACATCTCTTTCCTGGCCATCCTTCTAATCATTATTACTCTTATTTAAGGCCTTTCTCCGTTTTGCTGTGCCCCCATCTCTCCTACATCCTCAGGAACCGGCTTTGCTGGTGGCAGTGTTGCAGGAACACCATCCGTAGCTGTCTTTGTTGGCAGCATTTTTAAATGGAGTTGTAACTCAGTGTCCTCTGCAGGAGGGTGGGATCTGGGAGAGCTGGGCAGTCAGCAAATGCTGAATTGCTTCCATCCCCTGCCTTCTCACAAAGTTCTTTCATCTTAGCAGGAAAAATGCCGCTCGGGCATAGGCTCCACAAATCACGCCCCTGGTGCATCAGCCAGCTTGTGGCCTCTGGATCTGAATGTGTCCAGCAAGAGTGATGTAATTTGTACTTTCCCTGCACAACTGTTCTTATTGCAGTGTTCAGTGCTGGGTGCAGTCCCCACTGGGTCACCCCCAGCAGTGGGATGTGCTGCAGATGTGGGTATGGGACCCATGGGGCCAGTGGGCACCGCTCGTTGATGCCTTGGCTTCCTGGCTGCAAACACTCTTTCAGAAGCAATCCTGTTCCCTCTCAGCTGCAAATTGCTGAGCTGAGTGGAGTAAATACCTTCCAGTAGCTCATCATTATTTGACAAATGCAGCCTTTTGCTCTGTACGAGTGTCCCCAAGTCAGCTGTAACTGGGGTTTGTGCTGCAGTTGTGATGGGTAACACTTGAGTGGCTGGAGCTGTGGTTTGGTGTTTGCGGGCATAAGAGCAGCCTCTGCTCCTCAGCCCCACCAGCTCATCTCCCACTATGGGGCTGCTGATCCACAGCTTGCTTTGGGAGCTTCTGGGTACCTTCTTGGGAATATCTGATTAAATCTGTTACACAAACACCTGTGGACAGAAAGTACAGAATTGACACAAATGCAGCCAAGATGAACTCATTCAAACGTTTGCTGAGCCACCACTGGGACCTTTTTATTGTTTTTGTATTGGAATCTTCTTTCCTGAGAGCCTTGTTTGTTAGAGGTATCCATGCAGGAGTAATGCAGTACAAAAGCTGACTTGGCTGCACGGCTTCGTTTGTGTGTTTAAGATGGAGGGAGCTGTTGCTGGTCCAAACGCAACAAATGCATCCATACATTAGGTGTAAGAGGAATTTATTTACAGGGTGTTATTTATTCTTACTATTTCTAGTAACTAATGTCACTGGCCAGGTTAACTGTCCTTAAGCCAAAGAAAAGCCAGGATAAGTAATGGTTTCTTGTTGGCGTCTTAATTTTGCAGCTCAGTCTACGTGGTTGCTCATCTCATGGATCTACTAATTACTTTATTTGATATCCCTACCCTAGCCTGTAATTGTTCTGTAGTTTCATTAAAGAGAATGAAATCAATCAGCATCTCTTTTTAATCACAGGACAAGCTCTTCTGCAGAGGAAGGAAATCTGTGACTCAGTGGGGTTGCTGCTTGGCTCAAAAGGGTACAAACTTCCAACTCATGAGCTCATTTGTCTCGGGTGCACTCTATTTTGGAGGGGTAGAAAAGGGTGTGAGGCAAAAATCACACTCTGGTTGTGCCCTGACCCTTGACAAACCCAAGGAGACAGCAGAGCCTTGGGTGCCCTGCACTTACTGCTGCTGGGGAGGATGCTCAGTTACCCCCATCACTGGGGTGCAGAGGTGATGGGCACGTTGCCTGCTCAGGGCATCGCTCATTGTTGGCCTGGATAAATTAGTTCTGTCTATGCACACGTTCTCATCTCCCTTGTTAGCCACGACCCAACGTGCCACGTTTTGCTGTTGCAGCACCCCAGTGAAATTGCATTTCTTAATAAGGAAACTGCAACGCGGAGTTTGGGAGGTGCTGCAGAAAGGGAATAATTGCTTGCTCACCTGTCAAAGCAGAAAGTAAGTTTGGTTGTTGCTTCGAGCGCAGTTTTTGCTGCTTCTGTGCTGTGTTTGACTTGGATTTAATATTAAATAAATCAGAATTCATGGGAAAAGCTGCTGCTTTTCATAGCATTAAATGGATTTTGAATACTGCACCAAACTGACAAAACTGGGACTGAAGGCAGTGGCTGCACAGCCCGCAGACCTTCAGACTACGTTTCAAAAGGATTCAGAGAGATTCAAACCTTGGCTTTCAAATATTTGTACGTTTTCTTTGCCCTTCTTCCCTCGCTTTCCCGTTCACCCCGGAAATCATGAATATAACTTTGAATCTCTCGGAAAAGTCTTGGTGTAAATTTTAGACCTGTTTGAAGGCATATTGTCCAATGTTTTTCTTGAGATGGCTGTTGACATCTTTGTTTACTTCTCTGGCTTGTGTTATATGTACAAGTGCACGAGTCTCCTCCTCCTCCACCCATGGGGGCCTTTTTCCATTTATCAAACATTGATTTTGGTGTGTTTCTAGCAGAGCTTGGAATTAAGAAAGCTGTGCTGATAATTAAAATACAAGTGGTTGTTGCGGTAGCCTCTTAATATGTAGATCAGTTCATATAAACATCCAGACAGATCGCTGTAGGTGTCATGTGCCATCACTTGTATTTACACACAAAAGTGGAAGGAATCTGGTCTAAGAAAACAATCTCTGCTCAAAATAGCAGAGCTGAGGTGACCTTCCATCCTCATACCCTGCGTCACTCCCTTTGGAGGAAAGCACTTGGCAGGTTTTACAAGGAGAGGTGATCATTCATGGAACTTCCTGACAAGTATCTCAGAACAGCACGTCTGGGGACACGGAGGGAAGGAAAAAAATCTACTGGAGTGAGTGAGGGTCTGTGAGCTCTCCTGCTCATCCCACTGGATGCTCTGAGCCCAGAGACAGCCGTGTGTGAAGGTTGGGGGCTGCACCTGGCTAAAGGTTAATGCAGAAGTTCTGCACCACGTGGAGTCGTATCGATTTCCCAAAGACATCTGGGAATTGCACTGTGGCTCCGCTTTCTGTTCCTGAGATAGTGTCACCTTCTCTATCTACTTCTGTTTTGTTTCAAAGGGCCGTGACATTTTTTCAAACCAGCTCTCTTTGGTGGTGAAGCGGTGAGCTTTCTGCTTTTGTGGGAGATTGAAACGAGAGTATTATTTTAATGTTCCCCATTGCACCACCCACCAGTTCTCCATCTATAAGATTTCATTAACTTTAATGATACAATAAAACACACTAAGTGTAATAATGCAGTGATGATGGAAAGGGAGGAGCTGGAAGCAACGTGGAGCACTCCCGTTGTTAACGCGCTCCGTGCAAGATCATGTCTTTAATCCAGAAAGCCAAATAGCAAGATAGGAGATTGGATTCATTTTGGCACCAAGACCAGTTGGCATTTGGCACTGCTGTGCATGCAGACCTCTGTATCCAGATCGTTTTGGCGTTCATTTGCTACACTTGTATAAGTGTACGTAATAGGAAGGTATGTCAACAAGCAGAGACCTGGCTGAGGAGATCAAATGGCTGTGACTGGGCACTTGTACCGAGTGCTTGGGTAGATAACTGTCTCAAAAACAGATGAGAGAGGCAGGAGAAGTGTACAGAATGGTGTAAGGCGGGAGCTGTAAAGCCATGGCCCCTCGTTCCTCCAGTGGATAACAAGCAGCCATGTTTCTGGCTCGTAACTTCACCTTAGCGGGGCATGAGTGCTGACTAATTCTTTTTCAGAACGTGGTTTATTCAAACGTCCAAGGCAACTGCAAAGTTATTTTGTGCTCTTGAATAACCTTGCAGGTAAAGTTTTGTCATTACTGAAATTTAACCCTTAGTGCAACCTTGCCCTGAAATTGCCTGGCTCTATTGCAAAGCCATCAGTGCTGTCCCCTTACTGTGACCGTTCCTCTAAAGAAGATGACTGGTAATTTATTTTTGCAAGAGAATTGCTCGCTTTCTGTGAGTGGGGAGTACAGTTTTGCAATGCTGATTTAGCTTGTTTTCTTGTTTCAAGGACAGATATAATCCTATATTTACAAAGTAATTACGTGGCCCTTCACGTATAGTACTTAGTCTGCCCATGGAAACTATTCATCATGTAATTAAATGAATGGTTACCCTTTACAACTTCTTAAAGAGTACTCCAAATGTGCACTACTAAATACAGCTTTACCCAAAGAGTGAATGCTGGATAAAGTGACCAACAGTTCTGCTGCATAATAATTACGTATTCTTGCTGTTGCTTTTCTTTGAAATTAATTCAGGTGCATGAGTATTTAGCTAGACTTTGGGCTTTTTTCATTAACTTGTATGCTGAGAAGGGTTCTATCTGAAGCCAAGGATTACAAAATAATAATGCTGCAGCCTCCTGAAGAGCCCACATCACTCATATCTCTCCCATAACGTCCAAAGCCTTTGCCAACTGTTTGGAGCATTCAGAATAATTATAACAATTTTTCATTCATTTAGTAAAAGAGAAGGAGAAAACAGAGGCGAGAAACTGAAGTGACCTTTTGCGGTAAGCAGAAATGTGCCAATATTGAAACACAATTATCTGAAGTGCCTGTGGGTACCAGCTTCCTGTTGATAACCTGCGGTGCTAATTACCTGCAAGAATTCAGGGCCGATGTTTGTGACTTGAATTAATCGGCACGCGGGAGAGACAGGACTTGCCGAGCCTACGGAGAGAAAGGAATATGGAATAGCAAAGCGGAAGGGCCACCAAGACGCTTTTTGGTTCTGGTTTCCATCCATCCCATCTCCAGGTGTGGCTGAGCTGCACGCCGAGTGCCTCATCCAGATATCACATTTCATCGTGCTCCTTTAACCTTCCCAGGGATGAGAAATGAGATTCGGCAGCTTTTCCACCTCTGTCTGCCCGTAGCCTTGCAGACCTAGGGGGCACGAGGAAGGTGGCCAGTTAATCAAAATACAAAGTACTGAAAAGGTCAAAATAGTAGTGCAGACTTAATATATTTTTCTAGAATGGGAGACATTAATATTGTGCGTCTTCGTGGAGCACATTGTAATGTCAAGGACTGCAACATCTGAGCAGAAAATAGGAAAAAGAGAGGCAATAGATTCCCTTGACAAAGATTTTAATTAGGATGAATAATGATATGAAAGTAACTGATATATATATATATATATATATTTTACATGTCTAATTTTGGAAGATGCATGAAGTTCTGTTAATTGGCTCAGAGGATACTTTATTTTGCTAAGGAAAACCCAAATGATTTTCATAGTCCGTAATAGTAGCAACACACTCTACTATTTTGGGGTGGGGAAAAAATGTCCAAATACCCATTGATTTGTGTGGAAGTAAAACAGCATTGCTTCCCCAGCACGAGGTGCCCATGACAGCTCTGTTCCTAAGCCCTCTATTCTGGTCTTCTATAGCTGAGCAAATTTGTGCATATCCTTGTGAAGAAGTACATTGGCGTTGCGTCTTAAAAGAGCTTAGGTGGGATCAGGTTTTTCAAAGAGCTTGGGGGCCTACCAGGATGTAAAAAGTCAGCAAGCTGCAGTGAGTGCTTGAATCCTGCTGCTGCTGAGCCCTTGGCCATGAAGGGCCCTGGAAGAGAACACGTAATGCAGGCAAAGTTTGCCTTATCGCCGTGCTGTGAACGGTGGCTTAGTTGCTTCCACATAGCTGCAGAGGCACTGCAGAAGTGCTCTAAGCTTCAGAAACTCTCATTTCCCCCCCGACCCCCTTTTGGCTCCTGTGAGGATGGGTAGCATCTATACACAGCAATGGTAGAACTTAGGCACCTCATTAGCTATCTCCATCTGCTTCCTTAACCCAGCCTGCCCACATCCTGGGTGATATTTCCAAGGTTCTGCAGCTGACCAAAGCTTGCTCAGGGAAGAGCATTGGGTGCTGTATCCTTCCAGAGCTGTGACTCGTTTAACCTGCTGTATTTTGGCTGCTGCTTGCTGAGGCGAGCCCTCGTCCCTCTCCGTGGAGGCAGCTAGTGGATTGACCTGCTGTCTGGCCCCGCTACAGGATGCTCCTCACCATGGTCTCAGGACACATTCTTCCTACTCCTCTCTCCTCTTCAGGATGTCTTTCTATTGATTAGCCCAGGCAGGTAAATCTGAGGCTAAAGTAATTACCTTGTCTTTGTTTCGTAAGGTCCCTAGGCCCGATATATTTTAATGACATTCCTCCCCTTTAATGGATATCAAATGACTCCTCATGATGTCCATCGTTTCTCCTCAGTGACGCTGGTGGCTGGTTACAGCTGGTTCAGACAATTCTGGGCAAACAGGCCTTTAAAAAGATAATTAACATTCAAAAAGGTCAGTTTTCCTTGCAGGTCTGCATGCTGATGCTCAGCTGTCTGCACGGGAGTTTAACTGCCCTTTATAACAAACACCGAGCTGCAAGCCCTAAGCAAAGCCGAGTACGTTTGTGATAATCCTGTGCGTGTACGGCTTTCACTGCATAGCATATGGATATTGAGCTTTTGATTTATTTTTTTTTTCCCCATTTCTTCTACCAGCCCTAACGTGTGAATCTATCCCCTGGCTCACCCTGGGCAGACTGCGCTCGCTCCTGTCCCATGCATTTATCAGCCCTGGCTTGGCTCCTTCCTCTGTGATTTACTGGGGATGTGTACCCAAAGGAAACATCTCTGAAGGTCAGATGGGGAGGAAAACCTTTGCAGCCTGTTGGGATAAACAGTGGTTAATGCCTCAATTTGGCATGCTGAGTTTCTTGTGTGCATACATCTGTACTCATGTATATTTGTACCTAGAGGTGGAGGTGTGGGAGCAAGCACTGATGTTGTGCAACCTGCCCGTGTGCTATCCTGAGCTGGAGCTGCTGGGAGGAGAGTTGTGTGTGTTCTTGTGATTGCATTTCTTCACCAGAACAGGTTTAAGGAATTGCAAAGGCTGAAGATGGTGATTAGATGGCAGTTTTGCAGATAGCATCCTTCTATTTCGGCAGAAGAAAAAGGCTAGGTCTTTTTTATTGCATTTTTAAATGAGGTTGAGACAGACACAGATTTAACCCAAATTGCTGAAGTGGAGGAGTCCCAGGGCTGACTCCACAGACAAAACAGCTTTCCCAGAGAAAAGACTGCTTATACAATTATACAGCTGACCCAGATACAAGGGCCTGTTAGAACGTGCAAATGGAAAACTTTCTGAGCGCGTGTCCTAAAACTGAACCCGAATTGGGATTTCTTTTACCTTGAGGAAGCTGTCTGAAAACAAATGCTTTCTTGCTCTTGCTGCAAGGGTAGTTCATTAACACTGAGATTCTGCACTCTGTTATTCCAGCGTTACGTGTTTACCTGCAGTGTGTTTGTCAGAGGCCTCTCTGGATGGAGGGGAAACAAAGGGAAAGTGCAGTTGTTAACAAGGACCGTGAGTTCTGACAGCGGTTAAGGATCTCTGTGTCTGCACCTTTGATTTTCTTACTTGTTAGCACGTGCTTTCTTAAGACAAAACTGTTTAGTTCTGGGAACACACACTTTGTATGCAATGTGGCAAATAGCAGCCGTGGTTTGGTGGAGGAGCATTAGGATATATAGTCACAAGTCGCTTGCTCACGGTCAGACAGCTGTTTTCTGAGTCTGATCATTAGTGTGTGAACTTGCACATTGCATTGCTGTGGAGGGCTCGAGATATTTTGGTTTGGGGCTGTCCAGTTGGTCCTGGCAAGTGCGAGCACTGTGGTGAGGGACGGTCATTTCAGAAACAGATGTGAAACATGTTTTATTTGCACGAGACTGAACAAATTGTTGAAAATGTAAAATCTTGGCCCGTTCCTAAATGCTGTCTTCCTTTAAACTGCTGCAGGAGGTAATCACTCAAAGCTGCTCAAATTGCATTGGTGACTTTGGGAAAGTCACGGTCAGCACCAACCTGGCTGCTGCCTTACAATATGTTACAGCACGAGTAGGTGTCAGCTCTCCAGCTTTATTACTGCTGATGGCTATTACTGTCTCTTGAAAATCTCCCTCCCACTGGTCGCTAATCAATGAGCTTGGCATCGCTCCGCAGAACTGTAGGTCAGTGGTAAAACTGCAACAATTAGCAAGTTTGCCTTTTGCGCCAAATATTGCGGCGTATTTTCCCACCTCCTCCTCAAATAGTCTGCTTATTGAATTGTTACTTTCTTGACACTAACAGATGGTTCCTAGTGGCTGGCATCTGCAAAATTTTCAAACAGATTGATGAAATTGATAATGACCGGTTTCTGCAACAGATGGCTTATAGACAGATTTCGGTGTAAACTGACAATGTTGCCTTTAAAGAGAAGTTTCCAATGAACCCACACGTTACAGCTATGATTACAACATTATTTAGACCCTGAAAAATGGATCTAGGCTTAGCATAAGCATTATGTAGTGTCTAAGACAAAGGTTAAGAAAGATTGATTAGATAATTAGCAGTGCTTTATTAGCTGCTCACCACATCTGCACGGTGTTCTTTCATAAACATTCCCTGCCTACAATCGCAATGGTGATGTTTTAATATTTATTATGTAGATAGGAGTGAGAGCTCCATTTATTTTACAAAATACAGTTTCTTCAGATTTACAAACCCCATCTAACCCTGAATTATTCACAGGAAAATCACAGACTGGCACGCACGAGCCCCAAGATCTGACTGCTGTTGTGTTTTGAGCCTGTTCCCGTTGACGTGAGCTGAGCAATGTCTCGCTCTGCAGTGAAAATTTTGTGACTTTCATGGCACGAGTCTGGTTTTCCAGCACCTCAGCAGCTGCAGGTGCCTGAGATGTGGCTCCTGGTGTCTGCCGAGCTCTCAGGTGTCTCTGCATTGCAGTGCCAGGCTGCAGTTGCTCCTGGGTTTGCTGGCATGATGGCATGTTAGGGCAGATGCTCTTTTAGTTGGATCACCTGTGCCTTGGGTGAAGGTTTACTTCAGCCTTGTCCCTGTAACTGTCTTCCTGGGCCAGCACCTGTGTTCTAAAGGACTACAGAATATGGCTTCTGTTGACTGAGGTCGAGGGAGTGCTGCTGAGCTGTACTCTACGTGCTCAGGCTCTTGTCTTAGCATGAACATAACATAAAGGCAGCCTCTGCGTGGCTTCGTGTGAAATACACAGGAGAATGGCAATACCCAGAGCACTGGATAATTATTTCTCTTGGATACGTTTCACATTTCACATCACGTTGTTTTGCTCTCCCTAAAACTACTACCGAAGTTCTGCTATCCTCTGCATGATTGTTGCCAGTCATCATCACACCTCACCAACACCCATCAATCACCTCCTTGGCTCATTTTCCAGAGGGGATACTGCCACTTCTCATAGAATCACGGAATCATTAGGGTTGGAGAAGACCCCTAAGATCCCCAAGTCCAACCCCAGCCCGTCCCACTCCACCATGCCCACTGACCACATCCCTCAGTGCCGCATCTCCATGTTCCTTGAACACCACAAGGGATGGTGACTCCACCACTTCCCTGGGCAGCCTGTGCTGATGTCTGAGCACTCTTCCTGTTGTTTTTCCAGAATATCTCTAGAGTAGAAGCTGAAACTGCTATTGGCAAAGCAGTTCTTCAGGTTCATCTCTCTCAGGTGCATCTCATAGCTCATGGTGTGATGGGAGCATGTCACCCAGGGGATGCTCAGTATGAGTTGTGTTGTTCTTGGCCTCACTCTGCACATTTTTCCTTACCTTGATCAAGGACTCTTGACACCATGAGACAAATTATTCAGAATCTTGTTTGGACACCGTAATTTGTGTTGAAGCTTTCAGAGGTTAACAGTGCTGGAGCTGGGAGGGAGTCAGTGGAGATGTATGCAGCTTTTGCTCCTCACAAATCCTCCTTGGCTAGATGAGGAGCTGGGCTGGCTCTCCAAAAGGACCTGGTTTGCACTTTGACTTGCAAATCCGCTCATTGTTCCCTGGTGGCACTTTTCTATCACTGAGAGAAATGAGATTCCATGGATGGAACCTTGTTGTTGGAAGAACTGGCGCTGTGGGATGGTTAATTAAAAAAAATAAAAAGTTTTCTGCATAGATGTTTGTTCCTGCAACTGTGTTTTTCAATCCAAGCACTCTTCCTGTAGGCAAAATTGAAATAGTTTAACTAAAAGGGGTGTAAAAAACAAATGAAATTGGAGAAAAATCCCGTAGGGAAGAGCAGCTTAACTGAAATCAATTCCCCTGATTAAATTGGCCAAAAGAGGTTACCTCGGCTTGAAAAGCAAGGTGCATTAATTTAACTAGGAAATAGTTAAATTATATCTTGGGAACACGTGGTTTGTTGGTGTGTTACCAATGCAGAAGGGCAGTTAAAGAGGGTCTTTCTTCTTTCTTTTTCTTTCTTTTTGTTGGTTGTTTCTTCTCTTTGTGTTCTTTTTCGCCACAAAATGCTTTTCTAAACAGCTGCAGAGGAGCAGGGATGGGTCCTGCAGGAGCCTGCCTCCTTCTTCCAGACTGCCTGTTTCTGAGTGGCAATTGCTCCAAGCTTTTTCTGAAATATTCTCTGCTCTTGTTCTGATGCAGACGCTGTGATTGATGTGCAATTTCCACGGGATTTGAGTAAATCTGACGATTTGATATCGACCTGAAATGGCAATAGTAAACACAGAATTGAATTTGGCTACAACTATTTGCTTCTGGTATCAGATAGCAGGAAATAATTGCCCGCCAAAGAAAGAGAAGTATTTAAATTCTCTGAGCCCTTTAATCCTTTTTGTTCTGATTTTCTTTCCGTGAGGTTTCTTCAGTGTGGAAAAACAAATAAAAACGTGAACTAGAAATGTATCAAAATGCTGAGGCTAGTTTACTGATATGAATGTTGCTTTCACTGTCTGCTCTAGATTATTTTCAGTGCAAATCACTGTTCCTTGAATGTGTGCTGCTCATAATGATTCAAAAGCTATTACAGCTTCTGCTCTGAGGGATGATGTACTTCTGTAGCAATGCCCAGAGAAACGTTCTGCTTCCTAATCGTTGCTCAAAGTCAGCTAATTTGCTCTTCTTCTGGCGTCAAGAAAAATGAGGCATGTTGGCTTTAATTCTTATTTATCTGGGTTACTTGGGATAGAGTGAGGGAGATTGGAGCTGCTGGTGTGAGCGGGGGGGAGCTGCAGGTCCATCTTACCTGTGAGCCCCTTCCCCAGCATGGCTGTGGCTGGGGACATCTGTACCTCTCCTCTGGCATAAGAAAGGCCACTGGGGATATTTCTGGTCCGTCTGTGCTGAGGACCAGCAGGTCCCATACTGGACCCCTTTGGGTTTCTTCTGTTACTCAGCTTCCTTGGTCCTGGTTCCTGCCTAGGTAAGGAGCATCGCAGTTGGTAGTGCTTGTCAGCCCTCTGCGATGCTGGGGTTGCATGTTCCTAGTGCTAAAGACACGTCTTCTCAGTCTGTTGTGTCTTCGATGAGGCTTTAAGGTACCTTGTTTTGTCACAGCTCCTGTCAATCTGCATGTCTTCCTGTTATTGATCGACCACGTCAGTGCTGGTGAGGGATCTGCACATAATCACTGCGTAATGAGGAGACGTCTCCTGCTGGTGCGGATGAGGCAGCTTGTTCTCTGATCAGATTACGATAATAATTCCATATGAGGACATGCTGGAAACCTGATGTACTGAGATTATTTTTTTTCACTTGTAAAAACGCAAGAGGTTACACTAGGCTTTACATCATCTATGAACCACTGATCTATTGTCATCTTTGTAGGGCAGGATTTAACAGCAGTGAAGGTTTTCCTCCTTCCCCTATTTTAAGTGCCCTATCCTTCTTTCTGCCCTTGTCGACGAGGGCTCCCGGATGGGGCAAGCCATGCCCAGTGGAACTGCGGTTCTTCAGGAAGAATGAGCAAACTCCTACCCGAAATTATCCTGCAGTATAAGAAGAAAGCAAAGACAGGCTTGCTGGGAGCTGTAATGCTTCCACACAGTTGGGCTTCTGAGAGGAAAATATGCAGAGAAAGTAATGACGCAGGTAGAGCCGTTCCAGGGAATCCCCCAAAATAAGACATTGGCTGAGAACTGTGCTTTATGCACAAGGTTATTGGATACTTCTTGGGTGTCTGGTGACTACACGGCTACAGGCAGTGGTGCGCAGCCATCACGCACTACATCCAAGTGCAGCATGGTGTGGGCACAAGGCGCTCCGTCCCTCGCATGCTCACACATGTATGTGCATGCCCACACGGCTGCCAGAATGCAAAGGAGGTTGAGATCATAGAGCAATGTCAACAATAAGGTGCTTCAACTCTGCTGCAGAAGGATTTGGGATGCAATAAAGGCTTGAGGCGTGCTGCTGTAACGAATATTGAGCTCTGGTCTGGGCTCCTAATAGGCACTTTAAAAGGGGACGTATTTAAAGGGCCGCCAGTTCCCATTACTTTCAGATGATTTCAGGGAGCGCTTCTTGGCTATTACAATGAATAACAAAAATGAAATATTCATTCTATTTTTCTATTTGCCTTCTGTAACCTACTGGGTCCCCAGAGCACAGCGGAATTGAAGTGCATCTCTGATTGACAGCAGCAGGAAAGCAACAGAAAGCCCTTTTCAAATTGCTCTAAGTGTGAGATTTATACATTTAAAAAAAAGGTAAGGGATGTTGTTTCTTGTTGGCAAAGGAATGTTACAGCTTTTTCATACAGCGGTGGTGAGTAACAGCCTAGCAAAGCAGAGCAGGTCTCAGAGGGAGCCGTGCCCAGCCTTGGCTGCGGGTTGGAAATTAAGGTGGGAGCAAATGATTCTGGCAATTCCGATTTCTGTTCTCCAGGCACTGCTGGCACCCAGGTTCTCAGATGGGCAGGGAAAGGTGCCTTTCCCCCGCAGTGATTGTGACGTGCGTAATCGATAAATGCTATTGGCTGCGCTGCTGGTAGTGCAGCAAAGGGTTTGCTTTAGATCTGTGAGGGCAGCGGTACTTAATTAGCAATTGATTCTGAAAGGACTTTACCGATGAGTAAAAGCTTTTCAATATAAACGTATGTAACTTCGTTAATATATAAACTGGGACTCGCAAGTACTGAAACCTGTTCTAAAAGCCTTCCCTGGAGTGTAACACACCTTGCTGCCAGCAGCACCTGTGCCTGTCATGGCGGTGCCCGGCATCCCAACTCTCCTCGCAGCAGCCCCCAGCTCCTGTGCCCATGGTGGTTTTCTGCGAGGGTCACAGGGACCTTCTGGGGATGGGCTGGGGGCTCCATGAACACGGTCACCTCCGCACCCTGTGACAGCTGTAAGTGTGGGTGTCTGTGGGGAGCTCCCCTGTGTTCAGCACCCACCCCTTGCCCCTGCTGTAGGGGCCCAGCGCTGCTCACTGCTGCCTCTGCATCCCTCACCTTCTTCTGTTGCACGTGTCCGATTGCAGAGAGCTGCGCTGCCGCTCGCTCGTCTCGCTCTGCTCACATCATGGCTTTATTGACTATATATAGATAAATATATATATTTTTTACTATTTCAGCTCCATGATTTTGTCTCTCAGGGCTGCGTTTAATGCCGTCTTGCTTCTTTCCTTTTATGTCCCTTCCATCCCGAATTGCTCAGTATATCACTGAACATCATCCTGTCACTCTTTACCATCCCCGTTTGCTGCTGCTGCTGCTTCAAGCTGTGTCTCCACCTAAACAACAGGCAGATAAATTGCCCTGGGGCTTTGGTGCAGCCATGGGCCGTTCGGGAAGCCACACATTCCCTGGACATGAAATAACCTTTTCCCACTGTGGACTATGGGATAATAAAGGAGGTGCTTAAAGTAGAGTGGGCTCGAGGTGTCAGAAGGCAGCAGTGAATGGATCACTGTATCGACTGTTAGTTATAATTTGTGGCTTCTCTCCTGGGCTGTGGGTGGGAAAGGGTGTTCTGGCTTTCCATTTCTGGGTTACGGAGCGGAGGGTCAAAAGCAAGCGTTAATGGGATGATCCCGTGACCTGGAGTAACACGATAAGAGATCGGGAGCAAAATGACAAATAGTCCTCTAAAACGTTGAGCGGATGTCACTGAGAGTAAATTGGGCACAGAAATTGATTTCAAGGTGTTTGCCTCCCACGTTGAGGCGATGGCTGGAGGAACTCGTTTTGGCTGTCAGCAGTTTGGGGCACTGTCTTCTCTCCCCAGGCTGCAAAGCACCAGTGCTGTCTGCACGCACCAGGGAAGTAATACCCAGCGCTGGCGACAGCCAGCAGCACCACTAAAACAAGGCAGAGTGGGTATTCACCATTCACGTGTACTCACGATTTGCAGCACCAGGATTTTTCTTCCCTCTATCTCAAATACATGTGTACTTTAATTCTCTTATGCTGGAAAGCAGAATAATCACTGTTAACCATACCCTCCCTCTGCTTTCCCACCCTTGATTTCGGTAAGACAAGAGGTGAGCACTGTTCTATTTGGAATTTCCATCAGGAGCTGTGGTGTTGGGGCATTGCAGCACCTTTTCTTGTCAGGCTGAGACAAACCAGGGACCCTGGGTCATCCTCATTTGTTTCACTGCAGCGTTATTCCCTTTGCAGAATTCGATGCTGTGGCAAATGCATCTGGTTAATAGCTTTTCTTCAGCAGATAAAATAGGTCATATGTTTTTTAAATGGTGAAGGGTGTTTTCATTTGTTGAACGGTGCCTCCTGTTTTCAGCCACTTAAGAGGATTTTCACCCTGCAAACCGGATCCTAAAAACACCTCACATTATGAATTTATCTTTGTAATCATAATGCAATCTTCATTATTCGTGCCGTTTAACACAGCAGGCTTGAACATCTATTTAGCACAATGAGGATAAATCTGTGCGTGCTGTTCACAAAATAGGTCAAACGTATTAAAAAATATGCTCTCATGTCACCTAATCATCAAATGTGAGATTTGCTGTATTAAGTATCCAGATTACTTTGGGGGAACAACTTTGGAGTGAAAAGTTCTATAATATATCGTGGCTGTGGCAATGGGGCCGTAGGGGCACCCGGAGAAAAAATGAAGCAGTGTGAACTGTAATGATTTGCTCTCTGGCATTCTGCTGCCTGTCTGGGCACTGGGCAGTGAGGTGTGGGTTCATCTGCTGAGTGCAGGGCATCAGAAACACCCGTGGCTGCCAGGGCCTGGAGCTGTGCTGGACGGTGTGATTTATTACAGCTGCTGTGGTTGTTACCTTTTTGTCCTTCCAGATACACAGAAGCGCTGTTGTCTTCTGGAGATGAGATATCGGGGGCAGAAAGAGAGGTGGTGTTGCTTGAGGTCGGTGAATGGCTCTTGCCATGTCTCACCCCATTGTGCCAATGCAGCCAAGAGCTGCACTGATGCTGGCACCTTCCACCGGCTGCATCCAGCAGCGTGCTTCTGCAGGTGCTTGATGCAGGAAACATCTCATTGACTCTACATAGAGCAACAGAGTACATCACGCTGCTGACTCTACATCGTGCTATAAGGTACATCACGGTGCTGGCTCAAACAGGAAGCTTGCTCCTGGCTCCAGAGGAGCATGAAAATTATAACCAGATGGACTGGGCCTACTGCAGCGCTTCCATATGAATGTGTATGATGTTGTTTCGCTTTGGCTGTAGTGCAGTGGTACTACGAGCAGCTATTTGACCTTCTCCTGAAATGCAGTGAAATACCAGAACAAGTAGCTGGTTGGCTCTTTTTTTTTGGTGTTGCTGAGTTTTAAAGTGCTTCAGTCAGAACTTGAGCTTGTGGCTGCAGTGATCCCCCACCAGCAGCTCTCACCTGCCTGTCCCATTGCTACCACCAGCACCAAGTAGCTGGCACTGGGAGCTTGGCGTGCCTCTGATCCCCAACCAGGGGTGTGGGAAGGGGCTCCAGGGCAATGCCTGGCTGGGGTGAGAGAGAGGTGGGGCCTGCTGAACAGAAGGGGCTTGAAAAGGAACTCCCTTTCCACTCAAGAAAGCTTCATTCCATGTGTAAAGCAGAGTGGCACCACCATTTCACTTCTCCGTGTGCGTGCAGTTTGCAAGAAAGCTTAGAACAGAAGCAAACGGAGCTCGTGCCACCAGGCTGGCACGAACCCTGCTGCATGGTGCCTGAGCAGCTGTAGCTTTGCTTTGTCCCATCCCTTGGTGCTCGGGAGTGCTTGTACCCATGCCCACCCCACAGCACTGGGCCAACAGCTGCGCTGCTCCTTGGGTGGTGTGGAGGTGACGTCCTGCCCCAGCTCTGCTCTCAGCACCCGCATGTTGTGTGCACCAAGAGGTGCAGGGCTGGTGCTGGGGGCTCACTGAGATAAGCAAACGTGAATTTGGCGTTTAAGTTTGCAGCAGTGGACGTGCACAAATGGAACTGATGGAATTTCCTCTGCCTGCTAAGGAAAGCATGAAACAAATTATTTTCTGTCCAGAGTTTGTGGTAGAGCCGTGAGGGACTTCTAATTGGAGAGTTAATGTGTACTTTCCAGTGATTAGGTAAACACATTTTTTTGTTATTCATAATTGCTTCCATTGCATGGATTCAACTAATTACAAAAGCATCCCTTGTAGAAACCATTTACAATTTTAATTCCAATTATTTTTTGATAATTCAGAAACATTTTTCCTACTATTCATCAGAAAGCAGAAAGTTAATCCATTCATTACCACACTGAATGGCTGATTTGAAACCAAGCGTGGATTACAAAGTCAGAATGAAGGTGACAACTGGGGTCTTGCTATGCAGAAAGTTGAGAGGGAGATAGCTGTGAAAAGAACTCACTGCTGGAAAAAGACAAACCATTTGTGCAGCTGGAGAAGAAAGGCAGTGCTACACCACGGATGTTGCCATGTTCAATGAGCCCTTGTGTAATGGCAGGAGGAGAAAACCAGGGAAATGTGTTTGCCCCAAATATCTTCTCTGAAATACATGTAGGTTAAGGATGTCTGTGTAGCGGGCATCCCTCAGCTCCCCTGAATGCTATCTTGGCATTAGGGTGGATGTGGCATTGAGGGATGTGGTCAGTGGTCATGGTGGGGATGGGCTGATGGTTGGGCTGGGTGATCTTAGTGGTCTTTTCCCAATGTTAATGATTCTGTGGGGCTTCAGCTCTGCTCTAGGGAGCAGCTGTGGCAGGAGGCAGCTTGGGGCTCATCGTTGCTGTGCCCCAGTGACACTGCAAACCTGGAGCTGGGCTGGAGATCGCTGGGTGCTTTCTGTTACGTGATGGCTTTGCTGTTAAAATTCTGATTTTGGCTCAAAGCATAAAAGGACTGGAAGATTCTGAGGGCCTTCCTAAGCACTGCTGGATGACAGCGAATCTCCTGTGATTCCTTTTGATCTGAAAATTACAGCTCAGGTCCTCCCTGGTGTGCGTCTCTGTAAGTAATGTGCTTTTGGTGGAGCTGCACTGATTTACAGCCCTGGCCAGGGCAAGAATATGTTTCTTTTAACCTAAATGACCTTTATTTAAATGAACCCAATCTAGGAATTAAGCATTCAATCTGATTTCCTATTTGCACAATGTATACATTACATTCAGTTTTATTACGCAAAGCTTCATCTATAAGATGTATGCAGCTTTTTTCTCTGAAAAGTGATTACCCTCCTTGATATGCAGCCATAAAAGAGCCCACAAAATTTGCTCCCGACTCCCAAATTTGTACACTGAATTCCAGAATTTAGAGCCCATAAAACTAATGTATAGGATTTGCTGTGAAAAGCTTTGATTTCTGTATATAAACACTAAGAAATGCACTCCTACTCGTTTACCTTTTCCAAGTATTTACTTAAATGCACTTTTCCAAAGGCAGTTTTAACCTTTGGAAATGGATCGCTGCCTGAAATGGTTTCAACAAGTCACAAATGCAGTGTTTAGGTCAGGAACTGGAAAACGTTTTGGTTTTGAAATGCCGTCTGTCCTGCAGGGTTTCTCTCCGTGGGCAGCTCCGTGCGTTGTACTGGGGCAGGCTGGGAAAACATTCCCAATTGTGGTTTCTGGGCAGAGCTCACCACTGACACGTTGGTGGGCTGATGGTTGGTCTGGATGATCTTAGTGGTCGTTTCTAATGATTTGATGGTTCTGTGCTTTGGGAGTTGTCTGTTGTGAGCCTGGGATGCTGGGGGAAGGGTTCTCTGGGAGCTCAGAGGTGAGCACACCAGGGATGTGTGAGGGGCACTGTGTGTGGGCGCTTTGGGACAGATTTGGTTTTTGAGCCCTTTAAAGTCATTACCTTCTGGTTTTATGCAACTACTGTCATTGTCAGTGCTCCAAAAATACGCAGAAAGGAAAATACAGGAGAAAACAAAGCTAATTCTTTAAGGGCAGCAGTCTCATTTAGCAGCCTTCGCTATTCTGGACTTCAGTGAGCACCTATTGTCTCACCCACCCCAACATCCCTGGTGTTTCAGCCAGGTTTTTTTAACTCAGCCTGGAGAGAAGTGCCACATCTCCCCATTGCTGATATGGCAGTGCCTGGTGTGACACAACCCAATTTGCTTTTGCGGCTCAGAACAGTTGCTCTGGACCTTGTTCACGTAAATCCCCCCTTGTAGCCTCACTGGATGGAATAAATCCAGATCATGGGAGCAAAATGCTCTGAGGATGCAGTGTTTCAGAGGCAGAATCCATCAGGAAAGCAGCTTTGGGCCTGAGTCCCCGCTGAGCTGGTGTTTCTGTGTCCCAGCACGCCGCTCGCTTCCTGTAAAGGAGCCTTTGACCCACAGCATTCTAGGGAACAAATCCTTTCTTGTTCCTTTCCCCATTTCTGCTAGTAGGTCAGGGCTAATGTTGGAAAGTGATAGCCTCTGTCGCAGCGTGGAGATGGTAAATTGAAGCTGAGTATTGCAGGGTGTTTCTTGGGGGTTGCTGGAAGTGTGGGAGGGAGATTGAGTGCCTCATCCCTCACAGATAATGAGCGTGGAGGGGAGGCAAGACAATCAATGAACAAAGCTGAGGTGTTTTCGGCTGTGTCACAGAGATGTATAAAGCAATGGGTGTGTTAATTGGCTTCCCAGGGCCAAGAGCAGTGCCCGGCTCTGGACCAGGGATGGAGAACACTAAGAGAATGAATACTGGCCAATGTGTTCATCAGTGCTTTGGAGACCTGCTGTCAATAGGCCAGGCCAGGCTGCCTGGGTGAAAGACTAGAAATCTGGGTTGTGTGCCCCAGAGCAAAGCCCACTGGATGGCTGCAGGGCAGTGCACGATCGGTGCCGTTTGGCAGTCTCTGCCAAGCCAGCCTGGGCATGGGAGCCTGTAAAGCTCCCAGAACAACAGCTAGGCATCAGGAGAAACCCCTCAGTCCTGTGAGGCAAGTGACCCCAAGGGCAGCAGCTGGGGATGCACTCACTGCTCCCAGTGGAGCAGAGGCTGGGGCAGGGCAGCTCTTTGCTGGGTAGGCCCCACTTGTTTCCTCCCCAAACCTGGCAGGGCACAGCAGTGCTCCTCAGTGCTGTCATTAAAGGTGATTACTCCAGAACGAACACCATAAGGTACATGTGAGCTGGTGAGGATCAGACACCCGCTCAGCCCACAGACGTTTGCCCAGAGCAACGTTTTAGCAATCTCCAGAGGGACCCAGCGGTGCTGGCCATTAGGAGAGCAGCACAGAGAACGCTCACAGGGTTTCTGAAAGACTCTAAAAAACTCTCCTGGGATGAAAGCAACAGCACTGAGACCTGAACCGGTGTGGATTTGCTGAGCAGGCTGATGAACACTGCTGTGTGGGAGACCTGAGGGCAGGAGAACAATTCATAGTGCTTTGTTCCCTGCCCCTAAAGTCACTGTCATCTTAAAATTCTCGACAAACATGAAAACAAATCATGTTGTCAAAAAATCATGCGTTAGAAACAAATTATGCTCTCTAAAAGCATCTTGGCAATATAATTGATAAACTGTGCGTGTGGGAGATAATTGAAAAAGTGGGGGGGGACAGGCAGGGTAGATGACTAAAATAGGAAAATAATGAACACGTGTAAATAAGAGCCACAAACAATAAATATAAATTACGGTGTGACAAACTGTAAATAATCAGAGCATTTCAGGCCTGAAATGTGTTCCTTCTTCAGGGAAAACTTGCTGTGGTGAATCTGGAAAAGGCTGAGAGAGGAAAACAAGAAGAGAAGCAGTTATCAGAGCTCTTGGAGATGGCAGGAGCCATCATTCCTTGGATTCATTACTTGGACCCTTCAGTGGCTCTGTGGAAATACGGCACACTGCTGGCCCAATTCATACCCTCACCCACCCTACGAATGCTGTGTCAGGAGCGATGCCACCAGCCCTTCACACCCCACCACAGAGGAATGAAGAAAAGAGGGATGGTCTTTCTCTTCCCTTGTTTAGCCATTTAGAAGGGGAGTTTGGTGCTACCTGTTGTTTCCTTCCTTCCCCAGTGTCTGAGGAGCCCATGTGATATTCAGAAACAAACAGCCGCTGTCCTTAGCTTCTCCTGCAGATGCACATATCAAGATATCTGTGTAACATTTTAACCTTTCTCTTTGTTTCCAGGGCCGAAATCCTCTCCAGATCCCCAGGATTAAGTTCTCAGCAGGACCTCCGTGTGCTGTGGTGCTACAGAGCGTGTTCAGATGAGACTCAGTCATGGTGCATAGGTTGGAAAGCAGCCTGAGATCAGTGCTGAGGTGTGGGAAGAGCTTTGGGATGCGTGAGGGCTGACAGATCTGCTGCCTGGACTCTTGGTGAGGAATGGGGCTGCACTTGGACTTTCCTTTGATGTTTTAAAATGTGATCACTTTCTTAGGACATTTTCAATTCATTTGTGCAATACAATACAATAGAATCAGTAAAGTTGGAAATGACCACTGAGATTCCAAAGTCCAGCCCCAGCCCAACCCCCCCATGCCCACTGACCGTGTCCCCAAGTGCCACTTCTCCACGGTTCTGGAACACCTCCAGGGACGGTGACCCCCATAACCTCCCTGGGCAGCCTGTGCCAGTGCCTGACTGTTCTTTCAGAGAATAAATTTCTCCCGATATCCAACCTGGACCTCCCCGGCACAACTTAAAGCCATTGCCTCTTGTCCTATTGCAGGTTAGCTGTGAAAAGAGGCCGACCTCCATCTTGCTTCAAGAAGGGCTAAGCTCTTGAGTGGAATAAAGCCCTAAGCATTGGGTGAAATCGCTGGATTTGTGGATTTGTGCCCACATATTGCAGGTAGGTTTGAGGACACGTTTCGTTAGTGGGAAGATTTGAAGGATAGTATTTGCTGCTTGGATGATGGAAGGTGCTTTGGGAACCGCCCTCAGGAGCAGTGGTAAAGGCAGAGCTCACACCCCTCCACCTTGCTGCTGGATAGCAAGATGCTATCAGGTGGTAGAGGTGCATCATGCTCTGCACTGAGGGGCAAGAACAAGAAAATAAATGGTATTAAAATGCAGGCTATTGCCAGTGGTTATTTCTATGGCTAGTCCCCTTCCATTAAGCTGCACAGAATCCATCACGTTATGCCTTATTTCAGCTGTGATTGCTCCTGAGGAAAGCTGCAGGTCACACTGCATCCGGCAGTGCCTTTGGGAAGAGCTCAGCGTGCAGAGCCGCAGATAAGAGGGGGGAGGCTGCTTGGCCACGGCGGTGTACAGCCGTGCTGGCAGTGTGCTCAGCCAGAAGCTGTAGGATGTGCTGCCAGCTGAGCTTGGCTGTGAGGCTGAATGGTGATAGCTGGTATAAAACAGCACCAAAGTTGCTGGGGGCGTAGCGGAGAGCAGGCAGCAGTTTTGAAATGTGGTGCAGATAAGACAAGGTTCACCCTCCAAATTGTGAGCCTCTGAAGCATCCCCAAGGCCCTGGCACGCTGATGATGCGTTGTGCCCTGCAGAGCCAAAATGTCCTGGTCTTAATGTAACCCTACAAGCAGTGGTTTGGGACAGAGCCTTGGCCCGGATTAACAGAGGGTTTCATGAGACTCAATTAGCAAGGTTATTAATTAATCAATTATGTAAAACAGATGAGCAATCAGATATCCTGTTCTACACTGATACAGCTCATTGTTAAAACTTAATTAACTCAAAGGCTTGGGGACAAAATTAAAAAAAAAAAAAAGAAACAAAGGAAAGGAAACACCACCTACTGACGACTGAAGCAAATGATTTCAAATGAGGATGGAGATTGGGCTTGAGAGCAGACAGGACCATCAGTGTTATTTTGGATGGTTTAGCAAACCCCATGATGTTCTACCACAGCAGCCAGCTGAGCCAAACTATTCTCTCTTGCTTGCCAAAAGAAATCTATTGCAGTCCCTTTGTGTAACCAGATGTGCTGCCCACCCTTCGGTGCTGGCCATGGGGCAAGAGGAGGTGATTGGAGCAGATTTGCACCCTGCTGCAACAGGACTGGCCTTGGCAGCCACCAAAAAAAGCTGCTAAAAGCACTGGAAGTATTGATCTTCTGTAACAGCCCCTTGTAACCCACTGTATTTCAGTAGCCTACGCTAATCTGTGAAAGCCTACATCTTGTTACTGACTTGCTTTTATTTAATTTTACTTTAGGCTAGTAGCTATTTAGGTCGATTCCTTGCCACTTGTGATAAATTGATGTCATCTGTGATGGAGCAAATCTATGTCGGTATATTCCTACTTGTGCTGACTTTTTCTTGACCATATTTGTGTTAATTGAATTTGGGATATTTAGCACAGAAAAGCCAGTATCAAAAACTGCAAGTCTTTCAAAAATTGCAAATAATGTCAGATCAGGTAATTCATTTTCAAAGCATAAGCCAGCGTGTATCTGAACTTTTCCTCTAACAGTACACTGGATTTTTCCATGTTCAAGGGCCAGATTGCAAATGTATTGGCTGGGAAAGGAAGTGGAGTCATGCTCCAACAATGATTTTTATTGAGTAACTATAGATGAGGAGTGACAGTTAGTACCTGGCAGGGACCCTGCGTGTTAAGTTTTCTTTATGAACTCACTCTCTCTCTGCCCAACCTTTTAACATAGAATTGCAGGAATTTATAGTAAGCCCTGAAAGAAGTGGATACATGAGACCAGTTGCTGCCAGACACCATATTTCTTTCTAAACCTGGTGTCAGCAGTGGGGTTTCTTGTAGAGGTACAGCTGGGAGGGTGCTTCCATAGGCACTTAATGCACATATTAGAGCAGAGCGTTTTGCCTCAAGATTGGGCTGATATAGCGCTGGGAAATATTGAACACGCTCACTGGCCGTGCTCTTCCCTTCCTCCTGGACTGCCACTGTGTGGTTTTGTTGTTGTTTTTTTAATCCTAGCTTTCAGGCGTTCATTTCAAGCACTTACTTGGTATTGCTCACAGGGGACAGGAGCAACCCAGCTCATGGCAGAAAGCCGCCTCTGCACTTCGTGGGTTGTGATGGGCTGATCTTGAGCTGCTTAAGTCGGTGGGAATTTGCATTGCCCTGAAGAAAAGTAGGAACTTTTCTGAGAGCTCACCCACGTCCCGTGGGGCTGCTCCTCTCCTCCTCGCTTACTGAAATCTCGTTTTTGACCCTTTATTTTTCCTTCTTGCAAGGCAGGATAACGCCTGCTCTTTCCCCTGCATCCCCCAGCCCTCCAGAAAGGTGGTGTGGGTGCTCAGAAAGGCAAAGGCTTGTTAATAGCACTCTGCCTCCTTTTAACCTAACTGGAGAGCTGCACTGCATGCAAAACTGTTTTGACATGATTTTTCTTTCTAATATCTCACCCTTCGACTGTCAGTATTTAAGGAAAAATGAAGCTAATCATCAGTGAAGGCACTGATGCTAATGCTTCATAGCTGGTGTGGCTCTCATCAGAAAGCTTTGTAAGAGAGAAAAAAAGACTGTGTGTGTAAGAATACATCTGGCAAGGGAGGTTTCAGAGGAAAAAAAAGTATGATCACTAGCAAAATAATATTATTTAACGTGAGAATAGTATTTGTATGCTCGAAAACAGGAGGAAAAAGGCTATTTCCGTGTAAAGAGTTAATCTTGTCATTTGTCCTGTGTCCCTTTTCCCAGAGGTACCAACACCACCCAGTGCCTGTGCTGGCAGGTTTTCCTGAGGATGGGAAGCATGGTGTTTGGGAGAGGATGGACTCTGTTGTCCTCCAGGTAAGAGCCAGCCCTGCTCACCACTTTATCTTATGCCCAGACCAACCTCTTACCATTGCTGGAGCAGTGCTTCAGCAACAGACATACTGCAATATCAGTTGGCAAAGGCTGTATCCCTTAGAAGGAACTTCTTGAGAATTGGTCCAAGATTCTACACCGAAATGGGAAAGCTCGAGATAAAACAACAAACCTTATCAGGACACGGCAGGTGGGACATGACAATCTGCTGTGAGTATTTGAATGTCTGATATCCAAGGACTGATTCACAGCGTTTAGCCCAGTACAGGTTGTTACAGAAGAAATTAGCACCGTACAGGTGATGAAACAGCAGCTCAACCTCATCCGAGGGAGGGAAACCACTCTCAGCAGTGGGTATCCCAAAGCGGGGGAGCAAGGACAGCAGGGGCTGATGCAGAAAGGTGGTCACAGGAGGCACTGCTGGGTTTCTGCTCAGGGAGGGCAGTGGTGATGCTGAACGTGGGGGCTTCAGTCCCTGCAATTTTGGATCTCGAAGAGGTTCAGCACCATCCACTCCTTAACCATTTCCCCACCATTAAAATCTCATTAGCAGCCCACACGCTCTTAAGCTCACGAGTTTGTTTGTGTGTTTGCCTTTCAGCCCTGAGTGTCACAGTGTCTGACATCTGGTGCTGCTCAATCACTTAAATGTGAAAGATCAAACACTTCAAAAAGGTCTCCCTGGGTTTGGAAATGGAAAGCTCTTATCTTCTCAGACAGGTAAGGCAGCATGCTGGACAGCAGGGTGTGTTACCAGTAGTAAAAACAAACCAATGAATAAGATCAATGTAACAGAAGTTTCAGTTGTGCTCTGGACAGATTCTGCTCTTAGAGGAGACAGCTCAGCCAGTGGTGTAAGGACAGATGAGCTCTAAAGCTATTACATGAGATCATCACCGCACTCATCTTTGAAAACAGATTTCATACTTTCATGTGGCAATTTAATATTGACAAAAATATTTGAAGTGCAGAGAGGAAAGGTGATGGAGGAACATTTATAATTCCGTAATTAGCACTGTAATGATGTTGGCTGTTTAAAGTTAGTTAACTAAAT